>NC_046365.1:38650015-39003668 GCF_011125445.2 Fundulus heteroclitus | reverse complement strand
AGGTCTCTTGAGTGACAATTATTTGTTTTCTGCTGAAAGCGTAAATGCTTGTAAAAGAATAAAAGAATAAATAAAAAGAAATGCAGTTTAGTTTAAATAAAGTTTTTTTGAGTGCAAACAAATCAGAATTACCTGATTTGATTACAGCTGTGTTTGAATGTCTTCTCTTCAGAGGGATGTGCAGCCAGAGCTCGGACGTTATGACTGCAGGTAGATGTGACCTCAGGGTTATTTAGGTTTCAAGTGGATTTTGTTTTTTATCACAGAAACGCAGCTGTGGGCTGGTCGTCAGGGCTTGCCATTGACGTCATTTGGTGACTAAGAGCCCAAAGACGCACAAAGACTGATGGGATTGTTATTGTGTTGCAGGTGGTTCCTGATCATACCTCATTGTGGTAAATGAGACTTTTCACCTTCCTTAAAACGTTTAAATTAAAACCTACTGGTTAGTTCAAAGGCAAAATCTCTCACTCTTGGTGGATAAGAGGGAGGAAAAAGCTGCTGGGTTCTGTTGTTGGCTGAAAGAGACTCATAAACGACATATTCAGGTTTCACCGTGTTGCCTTAGAGCCGTTTACTCCAGGAGAACCGAGACATTTGTTCTTGTCGGGTTCGCAGGAACAAAGTTCCTTTTTTTCCTCGGACGATTCGTGCCTCATGAGAAACTCAGCTGCCACCAAACTTGCGCTGAAACTGTAGAACTACCAACTTGACCACGCCCCCTCCGAGAATCCTGACCAGTCATACAACAGTTGTTGCCCACGCAGCGTGAGAAAAGACGATTCTGCCCAGATGATTGGTCAAGAACACACAGCGATAACTCCCAAAGCAGGGAACGCGTTTCTCTGTTCTCGCAGCGCATGCATCAGCCTTTAATGACGGGATGGTGGTGATGTCGGCAGAAAAAACTGAGGCTTGGCCAATAAAGACTTAATGGAGACCACTGAGCTATATAATACACTGGAGTGCTGATTTTGCCGAAAAACTGAAGTCACTGGCCGCCATCTTGCTACTCCCTACTCTCACAGAATCCCATAGGATTTGCTTGCAACAACAAGCAGTTTTCTGGCTGTGTGAAAACGTTTCACAGGTAATTCTACACAGTACAGTTGTCAATGTACTAAGACTATCAACTACTAGGTGAAATTAGGTGCTTAATATTTTAAAGTTATTATTAATATATATATATGTATATATAAGTATGTGTATATGTATTTATGTATATATATGTATACAACATATGTAAAAGATATGTTTTTTATATTGTTATTTATATATTTTATAAATGTTAAACGATATATATTTAAAATGAACATAAAATGCAAAAATATTTCAGGCACATGAAACTTTCTCATTTTCGTCAGTTTGACATTTGTAAAAGTCTTAAAGCCCCCCCTAAACAATGAGCAAAATCCTCGTTATTCGATGACTGTATCACACATATTCCATAGTTACATGGGGGTGAAAATAGGGAGTAACAATAGGGCGGCTGGTGGCTGTCAAAGCCGACTCGTTCAAACAGACGGTGATTAGCAATCCAGTGTGATAATATAGCCAGTGATGGAGACCTACAGGGTAATGAGATTGACTTGTTAGTCCCAGGGTTCCACTAACACCTTCTAGTAATTTTCTTTCAAAAAGCGACTAGCAACAAGTGAGTTTCAGCGATGTTTTTGTTTTAATGGCAACTTTACTTAAAAGCACCAGTCGTTCTGGAGCCACTGTATTGAGGCAGCAGTGAGAGCTGCCACGAGAGTTTCAGCTGCTGCTGCTGCCTTGTCAGATGGAAATATAGTTTTGAAAGGTGTCTTTTTTTTATCTGGGAAACTGTTGCACAAAAATAATTCACACAGCTTCAATTACTTATTCACTTTGTGTGCCTTTATCTGTCTTTTTGGGTCATTTTGTTTTATGCAGTGGATTCAGGCATATATTTAACAGTGGTGTCCCGATACTGGTATATGTACCGGTCCCAATACCAGCGTCAAGCACTCGCACTTGTAAAATATACCAAGAGGTTGTTTGATGCCGCTCCAAAAGAAAAAGGAGAGAAGTGAAGCTGTAACTGAATTCATCGCCCTTGATGGTCAGTCGCTTTCAGTGGTCAATTATATTAAGTTATTTGTATAACTGAGTATAAGTACTCAGTATCGGTACTTAGAATCGGCAAGTATCTACGTACTCCTACTTGTTGTACTGGGTCTGGAAAAAATTATATCGGGACACCTATTATTTAAATTAATCATTTTGTATTTTATTTATTTTAATAAGTAATATTGTGAAGATACTCATTAGTTCCAAACATACCTAATCATTATTGTCAATAACTTTTTTTTTGTCTTGGTAGCTCTCCTACAGCCTGGGTCACAAATGTTCAAATTAGACAATGACCCCCCCCCCCCCCCCCCAAATCCAAAGACAACCAAACAACCAGTTTTAAAAATCCCAGAGGAAAGTCTGTACCCCTTACTTGGAGTGTGAGCTCGTTGTTATGCCATGCATTGATAAACCCTTTTGTAAATTTTTTGGTTTTCATGTTTTTCTTTCTTTCTTTCTTTCTTTCTTTCTTTTTTTTATTTTTAGAATAAAAGCTGTGAACACCAGTTAGGTATATACACTATAAGTATCAGGCTGTGTTATGCATTGCCTCCAAATTAAGGACGTATTTACTGTATATTTCCAGGGCAGTAGGCGGTAAACTGTCTGTGACATCGTTTTTTTACTGTCTGATGTGATTCACAGCGTTTTGCTCCTTTCTCCTCACAGAACGCTGTTTACAAAGGCGAGTACACCGCCGCTCACCCAACCGTCAGATTTTTCTGGGAGGTTTTTCACGAATTCCCGCTGGAGAAGAAGAAGCAGTTCTTATGTAAGCTTTTAAATCTTTCATTGGTTGATGCTGGGTCGCAGTTAGACTCCCATGTAGGATATAAATGGCTTTTAGCTCGGGTGTTGTTTTTTTGGTCTGCACTGCAGATGCATGTTGCACTTTTTTTGACCTAAGCAAGCGTTTTCTTGCAGTTTGACTCGTTCTGCATAAAAACAAAAAGTGTAAAATCTCGATTTACCGGTCCGTCTACGTTCCGGCCGTCACCTGCGGCCATGAGGTCTGGATCGTGACCGAAAGAACGACATCCTGGATACAAGCGGCTGAAACGAGCCGCCTCCGCAGGGCTCAAACCCATAAGTCCCGTTCACACGACCCTATTTAACCGTGCCGAGAACGGTCCGAGCTCGGTAACTGAGATAACGATCGAGTGTAAATGGAACGCAACTGAACTGAACCGTGCCAGACACAACCGATCCGCGCTAAATCTAGACCAATCCGATAGGTGGTCTCGGCCCGGTTCATCAGTGGCTCGGTTCTCTGATAACAAAGAGCTCAGGAGCAGAGTTCTGTAAGCACAACAAAAATAAGGGAGACTTAAATAAAACTGAGAAATATATAATAAAACGTGAACAACTTATGAAAGCAACAGTTGAGAAGCCTCCGACATTCATAAAAATACTAGCTTCCCTACCGTGCCACACGGTTTCCAGTGATGATTCTGCTTAGCAGTGTGATGAACCTCAGTGTCTGTCGTTGTTTCCTGTGTCTGTAAATCCTGATTAGACGTTTGTCTAATCCACTTCCTAAAAGACGACTCCGTCAAGTAAATTCACCAAAGGTTGCCTTCTTCGCCTGACTCTCCGCAAACAACGAAATATCACAATTATAACCAAGCATAACTTCCTGAATGTTACGGGCGCCGCCATTTTTATTTGCCTGAGTCCCTCCTTCAACCCTAGAGAGCTGTAGTACCGCAGATCGTCACAAGGAGGCGAGGAACCGTGCTAGGGTGATGTGTAAACGGTCGTAAGAACCAATCTCGGCACGGTTAACTAAACCAAGCTCGGTCGGAACTCGGCATGAATCAGTTTAACAGGCTAAATCTAAATTATGCTATAGACTACGTTCACACTGCAAGTGTGGATGCTCAATTCTGAAAATTTGTTTTGGCTGAAATCTGATTATTATTATTATTTTTTTTGGAGGTAGGCGTTCATATTACTATTAAGCGCGGCCGCCATCAGACTTCTGTCTGAACGGTTCAAGACCGCCAAGCGATCCGCGTGATAACAGGAGATGTCACACAGAGACGCACTGTTTAGGGAAGTAATGGTGGATGTAATCGTTTCTAGAAGTGTTCAATAAAGGTTTGTTTAAAAAAAAAACATTGAAAAGATAAAAAAAAAAATCGTGGATACCAGCCGGCGTCTCTCCTTGCTATTATTAGAAAGCTGTTGAGCAATGAGAGCCGACAATATTAAGACCACTTCAGAGCAAGAAGTAAGATAAGAAGAAAGCAGCACAGCTGTTAATGGTCTTCTGTGGAGCGCTAGCTGCTGCTGATGTAGCGAGAAACGTGGATAAAACGCGACATGGCCGTGCTTTTAAAAAAATATCAGATCCGTATCTGAATTAGTACCACATATGGAAATAACACAGGACCCCAGGGAAGACACAGAACTCACCGGAGGGGGGTCTGTACACCCGATGCGTGTCCTCGTGTTTTTAAGCAGCACAGAGAAATGTTCTCAAGCCGCGCACATCCATCCTAAAGCTTATGGATCTGTGTTGGAGTTTGGACTTAAAACCTCGTCTCTCCTCCTCTGGCAGTGTTCCTGACGGGCAGCGACCGCATCCCCATCCACGGCATGGAGAGCCTGCGCATCGTGATCCAGTCCACCACGGCGGAGGAGCACTACCTGCCCGTGGCTCACACCTGCTACAACCTGCTGGACATGCCCCGCTACCAGACCAAAGAGATCCTGCGGCGCCGCCTCACCCAGGCCGTGGAGCAGTACGAGGGCTTCAGCCTGGTCTGAGGGCCCGGGGGGGGCGGGGGGGTCCAGGGGGTCCAGGGGGCTTTGATGCACTTTAACAGACGCGGGGGAGAGTATTAGTGGGAGGACGCCGGACGCATGAAGGTCCGCCCACTCAAGATTGTTTAGTATATTAAATCTTAAAAGGTCTACGTGTATAAATTATGTTTTTTTTTTTTTTATAGTTTTATTGCTGAAAAGCGTTTGGATTTGATCAGCCGACACTGATATCTGGGAATGAATCGATCGATTAAATCAAATCTGCATGATGAGTTTAGCAAAACAGTGGAGAAATTTAGCTTTCTTTCTTTCTTCCTTTTTTTTTTGTTTTGCAAAGCTGTGTATTTTATATTCCTTAAATTCTATTTTTCACCTTTTAAAAGCTCATGTTGTTACCTTGAGACACTATATTTGTTTTTTTTTTTTTTGTTATTCCTAATTTATTGAATAGAGTGTTTATATTTTGATGAAAATGAACGCGTGTAGATGTGTGTAAATAAGACTTTGAATCAACTCTAAAGCCCTGATGGTTGGGAGGGCTCGCAGTCATGCTGATCCTTTAAAAACGCGTCCGCCAGGACCGCCGCCTTGCCTGATTTCTGCCCGAGAATTAAAAAAAAGAGGAGGAAAAGGTGGCGGAGGAGTCCTACGGAGGCCCCAGGGCAACATTAACGTTCATTCCTGTTCGGCTGTAAATCATTGAACAGCTGACACCTTTCCACCTGCCTTCAACAGCGTTGCCTTCTGAAAGGACATGAAGCTGACTTTTGGTCCCTGGATGTTGTTGCATGTCGTCGTTTGCTGGAACCGATTTCCAGACGGACGTTTTTTTTTTTTTTTTAGCAAAAGCCGTGACTCCTTTTCTTGCAGAGACCTGGATGAGGCTCGCTCTGCTGTTAGTGGATTTTCTGGCTGCTGGGTTTAGTTTCCGCTCAGCTCCTATTTGACTCCAGCTTCCACTCATTCTGGTATCTTTTAATTTTTTTAATTTTAACGTCACTTTTTATTAACTGGAGCGCGTTCCTCGGCAAACCGCGGAGGAACACTTGAAGTATGTCCCAAAAATGTCACTTCAGATCTTTAGCAGTAGTACGTGTGATTATTAGCTACTGTATCGTAGATAGCAGTAACTAATTTGTAATGATTGAAAATACATATTTTAATAACATATGCATATGAAATACTTGGCATATATAAATAAAACTGATCTAGTGTACCCGCCATGTGTTCTAGCGCTTGCCCTGATATTGTATTTATTCAGCCCGACCTCTTAGTTCGACCCGGGCGACGTCGTCTTGCATATCTAACAATCGCGCGTGAAGTATAGCGACACGATCGCTCAGCAATAACTTGAATCAGCCAAGTTATGTCATAAAATCTCTGGGTTTACCGTCAAAGCACCTGAGTCTCTTCTGATGACGCCGCATCCTTTTGGCTGAAGCCGAACGCTGCATGCCTCCATGTTCAACATTTGACATTTTTCCTTTTTCCGACAGACTTTTAGTCCTATGCAAAGGTTTGTGCAGCCGTTCTGCACCTTTTGTTGTGCTACAGACGATGTGATTCTTTATTTTCCTGCATATTTGTCTGAAATCTACAGAACGCTCTGTGTCCAAGCCAAGGTTTGAAATAAAATATATTGGAACGGTTTCTGTTGTAGTTAATCTTTTTAATTACAGCAACATATGTTTCAAACCTTTATTGCTTGTTTTTCTTTATATTGTTCATTAGATGGATGAATGGAATACCTTTTTAATCCTGCTAATTGGCCCGTTTTTATGCCAATAAACGGTGACATAGAACAAATGTTAATGTATCCGATTCACAGCGCTCTGCAAAAGTTAAATATTTTAAAACTAGCTTGCACTAGTTATTCTATTTGGGGTTTCAGCTGCCTTAATTACTCCCATTCTCTCAACTTTGATAATTTTGTTTTAACTAAGACAAAGGAGTTATTTGCATAAATTCTAATAAAGCTTGAATATATAAATCAAGCGGAGCTCTATGGCAAAAGCAGTGAAGCTCCACTTGTGAAAGCAAAATCTGTCGGGCTCTCTTTGACATTAAGACAGTTATTAATGCCACACACTGCAAAAAGGGAACTAAAAGTAAGTAAAATATTCTTAAAATTAGTATTTTTCCTTGATTTGAGCAAGTATATGACTGTTTGCCAATGAAATGTTTTTGCACTTGAAATAAGATTGAGAGGAATTATTATTTTAAGTGCAGGATATATAATTATTTAGGGGTAAAAATACTCATGCCACTGCTCAAATCAAGGAAGAAAACTCATTTTAAGAAAATTGTACTTGCGTTTAGTTCCCTTTTTGCAGTGCATCGCCAGGCAGGACACAAAAAGCAGAAATTACTCATTTAACACATTGCACAACACTTTATATTTCATAATAGCCCACTATATAACTCCACATGTGCCTAGAAACGTGTTTTCTTTTTTTATATGCCTCTTTGTAGAGACGCTCAACCTTATTCATGCAAAAACAGAAGCACAAAATGCCATAAATGTCGGTAAAAATATGATTTAATTCATATTATATACAAAATACAATTTTATGTACTAAAATGTACACACTCAGGATTTGTTAAGCCTGGCCAGTGTTTACACTAAGTGAAAACAAAATTCACACAGGTAATCATCCATTTTGGAGAAAGAAAGGAGATAAAACGACTCGCTCACAGAAACGTAAACATACTCGGTGATCCGTATTTACAGAGAAACAAACGGGCGGCCACGTCCTCTCCTGCACGTTCGTCTGCTTTGAACAGCGTTGTGAAAAAAAAAACAAAAAAAAAAACCCACAGTGACCTACAGACCAGCTTATCCGCCATAAAGTGAGAAGCGAACACGGTTTCCCACCAAACGCTAAAAAGTGGCCACAGAAACGAGCAGTTTGAGTGATCAGTGCCGCTACTCGGGCCGTAGTGAAAGACAAATCCATTTCTGTTAGTGAGCAAGTATTCGATTCGACTTCTAAAGAAGCAAAAACAAAAAAAGATCATTTCAGACGGTTAAATGGTGGCCAGAACTGAAATAACTGAAGCTATTCAATTTGCGTGGAAACTGATACAAACGGTAACATCTCCCTTAGAAAAATATGCATAAATACGCGTCTTCATCGCAAAGTCCTTCAAAAATAGCAACAATCTTCACGACTATTTTCTCCTAAATAATAATATTAGGCTTTTACTTTTGAAAAGGTTTTTCTACAGTTTAACATAAGAAAAAAATATATAGCTGGAAATAAATTATCAGTGATTTAGGTTTATTTGTGCGCGCGCCGCCTTGGCTGAAGAAGAATCTCGCTTCGGCGTTGAGGTCCGGCGGAGAAGGACTTCCCAGGAGGAGCGGCCGGCTTCGTCTGTTCCCAGAGCAGCGTCTTGTTCCCGCTTTATTCCAACAGAGTGAGATGTTTGCATCACAGGAAACTGAGCACCAGTCCTAGCAGTTTATTATTATTTTTTTTAAATGGATATCATCTCAGATGAACTTAGTAGAGTCTCTTTTGCTGATGAGGACTTCCAGCAGTCGCAGTTTGGCCTTCACGTGTTTGTATTCGTGGTACTCGTCTGCGAGCGGGGAGCGGTCCTCCTTCTGGACGGTTCTGTGAGAAAAGCGAGACGGAAAGACAGAATGAGCGAAACGAAGCTGGAGAGGACGTCCAACGTGACGGAGCGCGTGATGAAGCATCCGTCCTCCCACCTTCCGTTCTGTCTGAAGAACTGGTCCTCAAACTCTTTCAGGTTCTTGCGGATCCGCTTCTTTTCTTCTCTCGTCTCTTGAAGCTGCTCCAGGAGTTCCTGCCTGCGACGGAGAGAGGAAAACACGTTTAGATCAAACTCTCTGGTCCAAAAAAAAAAAAAGGTACTCTCTAGACATTTAGGCTTCTTTTCTGTTTTCTTCATTCTCTTAATTTCTTTTGTCAGTTTTCCAAACATATGAGAAACCCATTAATGGTGTTGGTTTCCATTTTTATGCTGATGACGGTTGAATTTATATGCCACTAAAACAGGGGAAGCAGGACAACTTAATTCACTTTCTGGATTTTATCGCAGGAATCAAAGCATGGATGTCAGGGAATTTGTTGCATTTTAATGAATAAAAGACAACTGAGGTTGTTTAAGCCCAGTAAAAATAATAAATGTAATCAAGTCCAGTTTTTTTATAATTTGAGGAAAACCTTTTCTGTCACGGCATCATTTAGAGATTTTATTTAATGCTTTTATTACGACTCGTTTAATTACTATAATGGTCTTTATGTTTGGCTGACCCCGTCTTTAATTAACCAACTTCAGCTGCTGTGCGCCTTTTTACTGATGCAAAGAAACGGGAACACATCACTCCTGTTTCGGCATCTCACTGCCTTCCAGTTCGTTTTCCGGTTGATTTTAAAGTTGTTTTAATTGTTTTTAAAAAAACTTTAAAAAACAATTTGGCTTCGACTTTAAAGTCTTGCCGAAGCCAAAGAGGAAAATGAGCAGCGAGCGTTTTCAGTCGCTGCCGTCAGACGGTCCGACTCACTTTTAAATCTTCTCTTAAAAAACACATTATTTCTCCTCGGCTTTTAACTTAGTTTGAGAAGTTGGTTCTTATTTTTATTTGTTATGGTTTAAGTCTGTTTATTATGTATTTTCTATTATTATAATTTTTTTATCATTGATGTTTTAACTGGTGATAGTTTTATGGTATTTCTGTATTTTATTCATTTTTAAATCGGCGTCCAGCACATTGTTTTTAAAAGTGCTTTATAAATAAAGTTGTATTAATCTGCCAAAGACAGGACAGGATGTTAGTGTGGCGTAGCTGGTAGGATCGTACCTGAAGTCAACATAATCTAAGTTTGGGCGATCATATAGAAATTCTCACAGCCCAGAGCAAATATATGAGCCAATTTCCTCTACAGTAAAATAAACAAGGTCTAATCTCTAATATTTGAGATATTCTTACAGCTTGCCAATTTTGCACGAGGCTGTTTGAACGCAGCTTTTTGAATCAAACATCTTTTTCTAACGCTGAGAAGAGCTTAAAACGTATATTTTAGCAAGTCTGGCTCTGAAACTAAATGACAATGAAGGCCATGACAGCATTTAATTGTCTAGAAAGCTAAGAAGAGCTGTAAGCCTGAATATGCGAGGGGAAAAACATGTTGGCCAAAGATGGAGGGCTGTGTTATTGTCCCCAGGGCCGTGTTAGCATCTAAACATAGACGCTGCAGGGAGGACAGAGCCACCGTTATGCGAGTAACGAGGTGAAAATGCCTGCTGTGGTCGTCAGCAGCCGTGCTTCTCTCGTTTAGCCACTTACATGGTGGCCGAGTGCAGGTTGGACAGCCCCATGTCCGCCGTGGTTTTTGAGGGGGACAGGTCGTCCACGGGGGAAATGAAGCCGTCGACTTCCTCGTCCATGAAGCTGAAGACGCCGAGCTCGGGCTGAATGTTCTCTGTGAACTGAGGCTTTATGTCTGCGTCGTCCTCCGAGCCGTCCTCCTCCTCCTGAAAGAAAAAAAAAAAAACAGGACCTCGTTAACAAAAAGAGGAGCCGAGGACCTAAGGGTTAAAACCAAACCGGCTTTAGATCATGCAGGGTTAGTCCTTAAATCATTGCTTATACCCATTAGTGTGTAAAAACGGAGGAGGAAAGCTACGTTTTTCCCATCACCCATCACTTTAACATATGCATCCAAGCCATTTGAGGATTCAAACATCAACAGCTACTGATTTAACGGCTGTGCCGAGGCAGGAAACTGGCAGCGTCCCAATCAGCAGGCACCAACTAGGTCGGGGGGGGGGGGGGGGGGGGGGGGGCAAACTGGCAGTAAGTAAGACGGAGCAGGGATCTGAGGCTGACGGCAGCAGCTCTTCACCTTGATGTCGTCGAAGAAGAGCGCGGTTTCACCCTCGATTATGGGCTGAAGGAGGGGCCCTCGGCGCTTGCTGGAGGGGGAGCCCTGTGGTGACGGTCAAGAAGGGAGGGATTAACCACACCAAGATGCATTTACAGCAAGGCCACAAGCAGGACGAGACATATCTGGGCGCTTTGTTTTTATATATATATGCCTTTCAGATTAAAAGTCATGGCGTGGAGTTAAAAACGTGAATCCACATATAACGGCCTGCAGGTAAACAGCATAACAATAAAAAAACACTAATTTCTCCTGTTTTATTCCATTCAGGGCTGTTTGTGGTGAAGTGTCTACAGCCTGAAGGCTCCTCTCTCTCTGATCCTTCTGATCTGTTAAATCTGGACTTAAAAGTCCGGTGAGGGCAACGACGCGCCCGCGGTGCGGCCGCCACGTGCGCCACCGCCCCGGGATTAGGCCTGTGCAGACGTGCTGAGCGTGTGCCGAGAGGGAATTAGGATGCGGTACTTACGATGACGGGGATGGTGGAGGCCCTGCAGAGGATCTGCTTCACCAGCCGGTACCGGTCGTACAGCGGCTTCATGATCTGCCTCTCGCTCTTGGTCACCTGGAGCAGGAAATGCATCCAATCAGCGCGCTTTGTTTCACGTTTAGTACATGCACGGCAAGTGAATAAATAAATAAAAAAAGTGCATAAAAAACATGACAGCTATGGTACTTTGCCCTATTGTGGTTGTGCAGCTGACGCTTTAGAGAGAGGAGGTCAGTTAAAGTGTAATTATACCGTGTTAGAGGCTATAAGGGTTTGGGCAGTTCCAACATTTCTAAAGGTTCATTTGGAAATGAGATTTGGATTTTGACTGGACCATCCAAACACGTTGATGTCCTTTCTCCGCTGCTTCTCTGATTAATGCACTCCGATCCTGACCGGCCAGGTTAGCTAGACTTCTTGGTGGGTTTGCGGTCGTCATCAGATCCCTCGTCAGATTAGAGCTGGACGATAATTCAATAACGATATATAATCGATCGATTAAAAAGTTCAATAGAATAAAAGTCGTCCTTCCTTTTGCATTCTAAGGTAAGGCAAGTTTATTTATAAAGCACTTTTCAGTAACAACACATTCAAAGCCATGTAGGATAATGTTATAGTGATGGCATTCTCCCAACCAATCACAAGGCAGACCCAGGAACGCTCCGTCAACAAGCCCCGCCCCCTTGAAAGAGTTCAGAGAGCAGAGCGTTCTTTTTACTTTTTTAGAAACTTACAGTTTTGGTAAAAAGTTGATTGAATAAAGGATTTGTTTGTGTGTTCTGTATCTAAAAAACAAATCGCTAATCAACAGTATAAAATGTCCAGGGCTGCACTTAAAATATATATTTTGACTTTGTTGATAATTATTGATATTGATCAATATGATTTATATTTCATGGATGTGTTTTTTTTTTCTATATCGTCCAGCCCTACGTCAGATGATGGTTTGAACTCTGTGGGATGTTGAAATCTTTTGTTTTATAACCTAATTCTGCTCCTAACTTCTCAGTTGTATCTTCATGATGCTGTTTAAATTGCATCCTCTGATTTAGGCTGATTAGATTATTATTTAGGGTTTTTTTATTTGTGAAGAAGCTTGAAAAGCACGTATAACTTTTTTTCCGCTGTTCTGTGTGGGTCTATAATAAAAAACACACACAGTGATATTTGCATGAAGGGAATCAGACTCACAGGCCGGCCGTGGATGCTCTCGTAGTGGAGCAGGGCTTTCTGCATGGCCACCTTTTCTGCTCCGATCTGCTCCCGTGTCATATCCTGTCGCAGGAGGACGGTAAGGAGGTCAGAAGTTCTGCCGTTAGCCTAAAAGCGTGCACCGTCGGCTCGGTCCGTGCGGACCAGGTTTTACCTTGATGTCCTCGGGCCGGTTCATCTCCTCCCTCTTCTCTTGCAGCTTCTTCAAGATGGCCTCCAGCGTGCTCTCCACCGGAGGCTTGGGCGCCTTCTCCTGCTGGAGCTTCTTCTCCAGCTGGGAGCCGAAGCTTTTGGGCAGCGTGTTGCTGCGCTGGCGCGTCACGGGCGGCAGGTCCTCCTCGGACTTCAGCAGCTTGCGTTCTGCAGAAACACGCAGACAGATATTGTATCTCCCAGCTCGACCGTTCCAACGTTCACCTGCAAAGTGCTCTTGGGAGCCGCCGTACCCTTCAGCTCCTTGCGAAGCCTGGCCAGCTCGTTGAGCCATCTCAGCACTTCTGGGTTTGCAGCTTTATCGCCGTGGGACGGCTGGAAGACAGACAACAATGAGCTTTTCTAATGATTACCACAATTAATCCAGATTTTTATTTTTCTCTCTTTCGTGATGACTACATACCCTGTATTTCCTCTCGTCTTCAAACCTCTCCTCAAACCTCTGGATCTTCTTCTTCAGCACGTGGATCCTCTTTGAGAGCTGGGCGGAGGTCAACTCCTCTCTCTCGTCGTCGCAGGAGCCCAGAGATGAACTTCGTCTGCGACTGCGACAGGAGACAAAACGACGCCTTTATAACTCTCCTCCTCGGGACATTCTAAAACGCTTAACGTGAAAAACGCTTAACGTAGCTTAAGGTAGGAAAACAACGAATCATCACCAAATTTCGCATGGCCATATCTTGTCATGAAGACTTAAGCCTGTCAAAAAGAATAAAACGAAATCCAACGGTTATAGAAGATATCTCACATTAACGTTTTCTTCTTCATTGGTGCCTATGGCGAGAAAAAGGCTTAACGTGGTTTAATGTACCTAATCAACGATCAATGATCACCAAATTCCTCTTTCATATTGTGTTCGATATTTTTATAGTTTTATGTGCTTATGAAGAGCAATATGAGAGAGAAATTTGGTGATCACCGAACGTTGTTTAGGTACATTAAACCACATTAAGTTTTTTCATATAGCCAGCCTCTATGCCTATTAAATACTTAATGTCATATAACATCCATAATAATTGTACTTTGGTTTTGATTTTTGATAGTTTCATGTGCTTAACAATATATGAGAGAAATTTAGTGATCACTGAGCGTTGTTTAGGTGCATTGAATTGCGTTAAGCTTTTTCCTTTGCCTCAATGAGGCAGAAACGCTTAATGTCAGATAACGTCCATAATAATTGGACTTTGGGTTTGACATTTTGACAGTTTTATGTGCTTATTAGGAGCAATATGAAAGAGAAATTTGGTGATCATTGATCGTTGATTAGGTACATTAAACCACGTTAAGCCTTTTTGCTCGCCATAGGCGCAAATAAAGAAGAAAACGTTAATGTGAGATATCTTCTATAATCGTTGGATTTTGGTTTATTTTTTTTTTTGACAGGCTTAAGTCTTCATGACAAGATGTGGCCATGCGAAATTTGGTGATGATTCCTCGTTGTTTTCCTACCTTAAGCCTCGTTAAGCTTTTTCACGTTAAGAGTTTTAGAACGTCCCCTCCTCCTCCCCTCCTCCTGCAGCCAGGCAGCAAATAAACGTAGAAATGGGCCCACCTGATGAAGGAGTGCGCGTTCGGCGGCGAAGGAGGCACCTCCGGGTCGTCCAGGTACTGCTGGCTGTGTCCGTAGGCGTAGAAACGGGGGGACACCATCGGGTCGCTGTCCTCCTCCACCAGCTGGCGGATCAGGCGTCCCCCGGCGTGGGGCGACAGCCGCGCCTCCTCGCGGTCCATGCTCTCCCTCTGCAGCGGGCACGCCGGGATGGGCTCTGAGCGACACGTAAAGCAGATAGTTGGCCCGTTACGCTTTGTTTCCCGTCTGCGGGCGGGAGGCAGAATGTGGCGTGCAGAGACAACGTGGGCGGAGATGCTGTGCACGAACCCGGAGGAGGGGGGAAAACGCAGGATTTTTTGTTCTGGTCTGCAAACTTTCTACTGCGGAGGGATCTGGAGTTCAATAAAGGTTGAATTTACAGCCTTAATTGTTTTCTTTTATGGTGGCGAATAAAAGAAAAGGGCTCCAGTAGTTCCTTAGAAAATAAAAATCTGACACTGATAAACGACTTGATTTGGCTTTTCAACCCAAGGAATTATCCGTTCATTAGCATTTTAATATAACTCAAGTCTTTTTGGAATAAATTATTTATCTGGTCATAAGAAAAGAGAAGTTGCAGTATGCATCACCAGAAACGAGTAAGTTTTCCTTCAGAGTCAGGGGACTTACAATCAAATCTTACGCACTTCAACTTTAGAGAGAATAGAAGAAGCATTCTGAAATAAAAATGCAAACTGAAACATGGGAACGCAAATTAGAAGCAGCACCACAGCAGCTCTGCTCTCTAATGAAACCCTCCTCTGGGGGCAGAAGAGCCACAGAAGTTGTGGGTAAACCACGCCCACCCTGACTCTGGTAATAAGCATGTCTGGAGAGAAATAGCCAGGCGGACAACCCCCCCCCCCCCCCACCCCCCCGACGATCCCCGAGCTATTAATACCAGCCCGGCTCTCTGCGGGATAATATCAGGCCGCGGCCCCCCGCTGAGAGCTGCTATGGTGCGCTTTAGTTTCCAGAGACAAACGCTGCGTCTCTTTCCGAGCGCGCATGTGTGAGAAAAAAAAAGGAGCAAAAGAGACGAGTCAGATGAGACGGGGGAACATCAGGCTGTTTGGGAAACCTTAGTGCTGAGAATACAGCGACTCTGTGGGGATGACGAGGAAAAGACGAGCGGGGAGCGGAGACACGCTGAGGAGCCGTGACTCTGACACAACAGACACAGGGAAGGAAAACAAGACGACCTTCAGAGCAAACGGGCCACGGTCGCCGTGTGCATGTTGTTCTTAGCCGGGGGGAACATTCGGGTCAAGCTGGAGGCGATTCAGCTCAGATTCCAGCTCCAGAAACCCTGGAGGGTTTTGTCCTCCGCGCCCCGGGACGTGCAGTTTGTCAAGCGGCCTTAAAACCGCGCCGCATCTTCCCCAGAAAGGCTCGGGTCAGGGCGGCGCCGAGGCTCCATGGCATTTTAAATTAATCCCTTAAATCAGCCGCACACCGACGGCTCGGGATTAACTAGATTAATGAAACAGAAAACCCGCCTGTGCGCCATTCCGGACACTCGGCGGTAATGTTCCCGGTCGTTGGAGCATGTTGCCGTGCAGAGGGAAAAGGTCAAGCACACAGCTGCTCCTTTCTTTGCCTTTAATTTACTTTTGACATATTAGCCGCTCCGAATGCCGGGACGGGACTTACCATCGCAACAGCCGGCGTGGAAAATGCTTTTGAAATCGAGGAAACAGGAGTTAGGAAAGGGGGGATCTACAGGAACAGAGAGAGAGAGAGAGAGAGAGAAAGGAGAGATGGACAAGGTGAAGGAATGGAAACAAAGATGCAGCAGTGAAGCAGAGGCATGCAACAACCAAACATGAGACACATGAGTTAGTGTCGCTAACTGCTTCATCTCAGGCCCCGCTGGCAGCAAATATCAAGTGACCAGAATGTAGTGGGACAAAGGTTGCAGACCCCTGGCTAATGGGCCCGCCGGTCCGCATGCAGCTTTACTCTCTGATTCTGCAGAACATAAACCCCTCATTGGGCTTTCTGTGCTGGGACTTAATGGAGTCCGCAGTTACAGTTCATGCATTGGCGGAGACGGTGCGTTTGCATGCTTGGATGGGATCCCAGAGGAGGACCGGTACACCCGAGCGGTGGCCTGTCACAGCCAATCATGCACGTCTCTTCCTGTAATATTCAACGTTCAGCACAGAATGTACGAGTTAGACGTAGCCAAATAAAGTTAGACGGAGCCAAAAAAAACAAAAAAAACCAACAAAAAACTAAAGAAGGTACTAGCCTTCGAGCCGTTCCTGACATTAAATGTGTTTTAGTTAAGCATGAGGAGTCACAGCTATCAGGGTCCCTACACGTTTCTCAGCTCAGCTTCCACATCTTCCCTCTCAACGTTACACATTCCTCAATCATTTTCCAACAATTAAAAACAAAAATATAAATAAGAAAAGCAAATTGTGAATTGGAAGTGGTTATGTCTAGAATGGGGAGCGTATATATATATATATATATATATATATATATATATATATATATATATATATATATATATATATATATATAAAACCTGCAAAAAACACAGGCTGGCAGGAAGAAAGGGAACAATGTAGAGAGAAAGGCAGCAAGGGGACGAAGGGATACTGGAAAGGACAGAAGGTAAGAGGGAAGGAAAGAAGGAAGGGTACAAGGGAAAAAACAGAAGAGAACAGACAAGAGAAGGAAAGGAGGAAAGGAAAGAACTGGAGGAAGGAAGGACGTAAGGCGGGATTGAAGAAAATAAGGAGAATGAATGAAAGTTTGGAAAAAAGGACTCAGAAGCAAGGAAGGAAGGACCCAAGAAATAAAAGGGAAGGAGAAATGGATGAAGGAAAGGAATGCAAAGAGACAAGGAAGAAAGAAAGGAAATAAAAAAAGGAAGGACACAACCTTTAGATGATGGAAATGTCTTCATGTCTGGAAATGCAACGACTCTCTGTGAACTTTTCTTTTTCCGTATTAATCCAAACCTGGAAAACACTTCAATCCAGCTCCATAACTTTCCAGGCTGTTTAGGAGGAAAACCCAACTTCTTCTAACGAGTCGCCTGAGAAAGTGGCTTGAGTGCCCGACCTTTTCCCCCAGCCGTAATTCCCCCCTCCCCCACATGTTGCTGTGCGCTGCTTGTCAGCTGGCTGAGGGGGGGAGCATGTCTCACTTTTCTCTTGCCAAAAGCGCAGGCGAATTTGGCACCACGCAGAACTGCAAATATCCTAAAGGAGCGCAACGTTTGATATTAAGTCACCATCTGCACGACAGTAAAATCGGAAAACAGCAGTAAACAGTCATCCTGCAACTATATCACCAAATGCAAAACACGGTGCGTCTCTGGCGCGCCTTGAAAACAACAACTGCGTCCATCATCTGTGCGTCTGCAGGGAGGGGAGGGACGGAGGGAGAGGGGTGGGCGGCTGGCTGCATGGCAACAACAAACCCTCTCCAGTATTTTTCCAAGTGCAAAGTTTGGCCACTAGAGAGCTTCGAGGCCATGAGGCTGCTGGATGTGACACATCTCATGGCACAGAGCAGCTTCTGGCATAAAACAGGAAACTGCGTGGCTGCCGAGCCAAAACCCGGAACATAAAAAAAAAAAAAAAAGGGGGGGGGGGGGGGGGACAGTACAGCGTGTTCTCTGAGGCTCAACCGCATCCCATTCATCTATGCAAAGCCTCGGCACTCCTGGTTCAAAACTTAGAGAGAAGGGCGTGTTGCAAAGTCCCGTCCAAACAATCGGTGGGTGCGCACAAAGCAGACAGTGTGTGGTTTCCTCTCTGCGCAGATGGAACGGCGCAAAAAAAAAAAAAAAAAAGCAAACGCAGAAACAAGAAAATCAAGAACACTGAGAGGAAAGGAGGAGGAGGAGGAGGCGCAGCGCTTAACTCTGGATTATCACTCATCTGATGGGTTGACTGCCGATTATTACCAACACACATCAGATCAAAATCACAGGAGTAAATAAACAAAGATCTGTGTTTCCTGAATGCAACCCCGTCTCAGTGGGCTCTATAAACCCCACATATATGCAACGATTCTGGCTGAAAATTACAGCTGCAGGTGGTTTCTAGACGAGGCTCCACAACCATTCAGCAAACAGAGCCATCAGGATAAACACACACAAAAAAAAAAAACACATTTAAACTGCTTAAACCAAACCCGGCTGCACAACCCTGCAGGAAAAGGCGGCCAATTGGTCGCAAACAAGGTGGACGGAGACCTTAAGAGGATTTTTTAATCTGCTAAAGTCTGCAGAAGAGGCCCAGAAGGTGCGTGCAGCTGACGCCCATGCGTGCGCATCTAAATGCGGGTCGATGTTAAAAAAGCATGCCTCCGTCTTAGCTTCCCCGTCTGCAGCAACAGCAACAACGCGGGGTGTGTGAGCGAAGAAGTCAGCGTGCAGCCTCACCTCCCCAGCTGCTGTCCTCGGTCAGAGCTGTCAGGTCCAGCCGGGGAACGTCCTCCCGGTCCGGCTCCGAGGCGCGCACCTCCCCGCCTCCGATCCTCCCCGCGTCACAGGCGACGGGCGACTCCTGGATCTTCATCCTTAGCGTCTGCACAACCATGGGGGTAAAAGCAAAGAGTCCTCAGTCCAACAACAACAACCTGCAGGCTGGGAGGGGGGGGCAGACACTCTTTAAGTTGAGCAGAGGCTCGGCGAGGCCCTGCCCTGACAGAGAGGGGCCGATCCCGGCTCCTGATTGGCTCAACGGGGAAAATAAAAACATACGCCCAGCTACATGTCGCTACATCTGATTGGGCAGAAGAGGTTTAGCCCCGCCCAGTCTTTAAGACGCAGCAATCCGTTATTTCCCACCTTCCACATAGTAGTTTTCCTTCGCTCACATATGTATGGCAAAACGAGTTTAGATGTAATGAATGGGCGCTTTAACGCTGACATTGTGACTAAACATTTCTAGGACGAGATGGATGGATACCGCTTCAGTATTAACTAACTAACTAACTAACTAACTAACTAACTAACTAACTAACTAACTAAATAAATAAATAAATAAATAAATAAATAAATAAATAGATAGATAGATAAAAATACAAAATAATCATATATTCCATCCCTTATGAGGTGTGTTCAAGGATTTGTTCACAGAAAACAATCTTTAACTACAACTAAAGCTCTGAATGGTTTCCTCCAACACAAAGGCAGTGTAAAATGTACATAACACCCCTTACTGTTTGGTACAAAATAACCCACACAGTGGAATATGGTCGGCAGCCTCGCCTGGCGCTGATGGTTCTGACAGAATTCACTGATGAAGTCCAGTAAACAGTTTGGTGTCAGTCCAGTTCATCGCAACGTATCCCATTAGTTAAACGTAACGGTACATTTATGGGATTCGCTGAACTCCCAACATGTATTACCCTGCATATAACTAGAATTAAAAACTCTAAGGGTCACAGTCCCCCCCCCCCCCCCCCCCCTTAATTTTTCAGTGAATAATCTCATAAATACAGCTGTGGTACTCCCTTTTAACAGCCGCTGAAGTGGTTAATGTTTATATGAACCCAAATACAACAGGCCACCGGTTTGTTTAGTATTGTAGTTCACTTTGACATCATTAACTCTCCATTAAAAGAAACAAATTTTCGTTGTAATGTATGTTTCAATGTATGTTTCACTGACAATAAAAGATGATATTACTATTACTATATTACTATTACTATTACTACAAAAAAACACACACACACACACACATATATATATATATATATATATATATATATATATATATATATATATATATATATATATATATATATATATATGTGTGTGTGTGTGTGTGTGTGTGTGTCAAATTAAAAGCACCATCTCTAAGTAGCGCTTAAGAAAGTATTCCCCATACTTTTGTTTTACAGGTCTAATGCAAGATTCCAATCCTAAAGCTCATGTTTTTATTAGCTTTAAGTGGAAAATCAGCTTAAATACCTGGAATAAATGCTTGTAAACATGAGTCTATGTGTAATCCATCCATCCATAATACATAATACATACATATACATATGCATTTCTATATGTAACCCTAACTTAATCCTATACATACATACATACATACATACATACATACATACATACATACATACATACATACATACATACATACATGTCTATTACTACTATTCATTAGAAATGTAGTTGTGGACAATGAGGAATGCAGTTATTGTTTACATCCGCGTCTTGATTAAATGACACAACCATCTGCCATAAACAATGCTGCGCTTGTCCTGAGGAGCGCCTTTCCTTCCGTGGGCTCGTTTGTTTCTGCGGGGAGGGGCGGAGGGACGCTGAACAGAAGGATGGAGGAGGGGCGACAGAAGAGGACACGGAACAACAACGCAGAAAATGTGAGCTGCTACACGTAGGCTGACTGGATGGTTTCTCTTTCCCTCCACAACTGCTTGCCTCAAAACAGCGAAACTCGACGGAAAAATCATGTTGCATCTCACCTCCCCTTTTATTTTACCTCCATATTTTGAAGCACGATGCTTTGGAATCAGTTTGTTATTTTTTATTTCTATTTTTTACATTTCCTGATATCTCATCTTGGTTGTAGAAACAACAATAATGTGGTGAGGAAACAACACAGTTTTTTTTTTAAAGGGTAAACCCCCTGGGATCTCATTTCCTCCGTCTGGGAAGGGGCTGAGCTATTTTTGGAGAAACACAGATCAAAACCATCAGACTGGGTGTGTCAGACACTTTACAGTAAATGATGCATTTGAAGTTTTTTTTTTTTAAGGTTGATTTACCTCCCAGTATGGCAGAGCAGCACGATTAGAATCAGTAGTAGCTGCAGCATTGGGCACGAGGCCAGAACCAGCCACTTATCACGTCTCCTCAGCTGTTGCACGGGAAGTAGCTGTGATGTGATGTGAATCAGAGAGCTCACACGCCGGCGCTGCAGGCCCCGTGTGAACGTGCACGCCGTGACCGACTAACTGTACAAATTTCAACCGCGTGGCGCTGACGGTCACAGCTGAGATTCAGGAACCCTCCCCTTGTCCGTCCTGTACGAGAACACGCTGCTCTCACCCCGTCTGTCAACACTCCGTATCGCCTTATTAAACACACAATGGCTGATTTGGATAACGCCGCTCGTCTTGTTCCTGCTCACCTGGAGGGAAAAGCAGAATTGCTGCTTTAGCACAGATGGTTCTTTAACATCTGTCCTCCACCATCCTAAAATCTGCTGCTTCAGATCAACTCAAAGAACCGGTAAAAACATCCGCCGCCGGTAGAAATGCTTCCAGATGCTAATTTGAATTAATCGCCTGATTCAGAAAGACGCCAGCCTCGTGATCCACACGGCTCCATCGTTCACACCTAGGTGCCAGAGTTTTCCAGAAACATCCTCGCGTTTCTGGAAAATTCTGGAAAACATCCTCTTTGTTCTGTTTTTGTGAGCTGCTTCATTGTGGTGATGCCAGGATTTTAGCTACAAGCTGAAGAAAAGATAAAAATAAATCCATAAATAAATCATTTTCCTTCCACAAATTATTTACTGCTTGGCTTTTGTTAGATCACATGAATTACCAACAAACTTTTTAAAAACTTCAAGGCATGTGACGCCTCTTATGAGACACTGTAGTCTTTCACAAAGCGTTTAATTTGGTAGATTGGTTTTCATGTAGATTTAACAATCTGACCTCCGTTTGCCTCGTCCTTCATGATTACGTGGCTCATATTCCCCCAACTTTGTGCCATCCTTAGAGGACGAAAACCGAAGCTGAAACATGGCTGATTAAGACGATTCTTTTATTCACAGGGACTTTCAGAGTAGTTCAACCTTTTCCACTTTGCTTTGACAAATCCCTGATTTTTTATTATGTTTTTTTTTTTAAACACGGCATAATCTAACAACAAATTAAGGAACATCTGCACTTTCTGTTTGGCAAGACCAGCATGAACGGCGGTCAGTGGCAGAGAATGAAGAAGAAACAGCGCGGCTGCATGGTGGAAAACAGCAGAAAACCAATTTCTGCACGTCGCTGGATTTATATTCCACTCCTGTCTGGATGATGAAGCTAGAACGTTGTTCTGTTTGCAGAACCGGGTCGCTGCTGAGCAGAACATCGCTCCATGTCGCCACAGCGAGCCCGACTTATTTCGCCACAGCGCAAAATATTTCCTTCCACATTTTTCAATGTTTTGCTCACTAGACGCTCTTTTAATGCTTTAAAACATTTGACTTTATCTGCTACATATTATAAATAAACCGAATATAGTCAAATAGACGCCTTCCGGTTAGATCTGCTGCATCTGTAGTTGTTACAAAGCAGAGTTTAAAAACCACTAGATATGCTCTTTCTGTTCATGTCTTCTTCTTCCTGTTTACAGAGTAAAACTCTGATAAGGCATTTTTCACCATTTTGCCTTTAGTTGGGCATTAGCGATCAAATTACACTATAATGGACTCAGCCAGTTTAACTATTAGAAATGTTCCTTATTTTAGATTAAAAGGGTTAAATGTGTGTTATATTAAAGCACCTTTTGATGGATTCAGATTTTATCAAGGGAAGAATTTAGTGGTTTTTTTTGTGACCTGATTAAATAGATGACATCACGCCTGAGTCTGAGCTCAATAATGGGCCAGTAAGTAGATCATATTAAGAAGTAATCAAGAATTGTTTCAGGCTTTTTATAACATCTCTTTGTGTTATAACAGAGCAGCAGTTTGTCTAAAGACAACTTTCTGAATTCACTGATAATTAAATCATTTGCATGTGAATTGTTTTTGTCTTGATTAAAGCTTGAGTGCCACAGACTTTGGATCCTCAGGTTAAACTGTATTTTTATTTTTTATTTTTACCTCTTGAGTTTTTACAGCTTCTTCTTTTGAGTCTAGAATACATTTTTACTTTTTTTGCTTTATTTTTTTTAACTTCAGCTCATATGTTTACTGAGGATTGTTTTACCCCCATCATGCACCTGGCTTTAGATCTCATCACATCTTTATTCCAGATTACTCCTCAACAGACGTTTGCCATTTCTTTATTCTTAGCGTCTTTAAGTTAAAACAGGATGAATTATGAAGTGAGATTAATGTATGAAAGTTAACCTGCAAGTCAAACAGTTGTTCAGATTTATGATTGCTCAGGCTGTTCCCACAGACTAAAAACTTTTACAGGAGAGGCCCAAACAGGTCCCAGGGCGACTAAAGGTCTCTCTGGTCGCTACTCGTCCATCTATTGCTTTGCACTTCTTGTCAGCTGGCTGAAAGAAGGTGAAGCCTTTCCCTCACGTACAAAAAGAACAAAAATTGCCTGTTGGTAAACATTTCTGGTTGGAAAATTTCAGACATTCATGTTTTGGAAACCACAGGAGCCCCAACCATCATATTTAGTAAAATTACAGTCGGGGAGCAGCTGACTAAACGTTGTATCTAAACACATATAGCTTCACTGATTACCCAGTTAACACCAGTGGAGTTTTGTTACTCTGTAAAGATCAAAATGAGAAAAAAAACATTGATGTTTGGTACAATGAGTTATTTTTAAAATCAAAATAACAACACAATGTATCTTCTATTAATTATAATATGCAACATTTTGTAATGATTATTGTGTATATTATTTATTTATCTAATCTATTATTTATTTTTCTGAATCTAATGAATTTTTTGATTACTTTCTACATTTTTGGTTTCAGTTTTTTGTCTAAATACCAAGATGCAATGAAAAGGTATATTTTTAGTCAACGCTATCATCCTTTGAGTTTTTAACTCCCCTTGTTTGGGACACTATTTGAGAGCTGTCAGTCGAAACCTAAACTGCAAGGGGAACATTTGCCTGACATTTATTCTGCAGCCTGACTGCAGCTGTGAGGTATTTCATGGAATATTTTATTAATTTTCTGCCTTAGCAACCTGTTGTTTAAAAAATAGAGTGTTCAGGTGATCTGATTTATTTTCTTCAAACCAAGTATTTGCAATATTTGCATTGTTTTTGAAAGGAGTTACTGTATTTTACTGTAGTTTTATTCTATTTCCTGTTATTTTCCTTCTCATTTGCTTCCTGCATGTTGTTTCTCTCTTTCAGTTCTCCTCCTTCAGGCTTGGATTGTGACATTTTGTGTCTAACGTTGTTCCATTTTATCCACTGCCTCCATCTCCTTCAGACATACTGGGTTTTAAATTGAGGGAATTTATTAGGTAAATGTGTTTTAAAACAGATTATCACATAATGATCTCAAACACACACACACGCAACACCTCTTATGGCCGAAAAGTGGCAGAAAGTCTCGCCAGCGAGCCGATTTTCTGTCCTCTCAAAAACAAACGACTCATTAGGCAGATAAAAGCTGTTGACTGACGGCTCACTTTTACTTGATTACTTTATCCTATTTGCTTTAGCAGGCCGATGAATCAATCCACTGATAATGAACAGTAGAAAAAGTGCTGCTTTGAGCTTTCAGTGACGCAAACACAAAGCAGTTCGACGACGCTCGGGAGAGAGCTGCTGTGGATTAAGTCGAGCGCAGATGTTACAGCTCGCATCATCCTGATATAATTTAGACGTACATGGGCAAACACACACACACACACACACACACACACACACACACACACACACACACACACACACTGAACAGCACCATGTGTTCCCCCTCCCAAGCCGCAGTTACATCATCGTGAATGATCCAGGTGGAGGGCAGGAAAGGCTCATATTGACAGTAGTGTGTGTGTACTTGTACTTGCAGCTGAGCGAGAACATTGTTTGTGTATTTTACTCGTAAAGTGAGGACATTTGTTTGGTCCTTACATTATTTTGGGGGATAGCGGTTAGATTGAGGTATAAAGCCGTAAAGGTTAAGGTCAGGGTCAGGGCATAGAAAGGGTTGAAAATGAATGGAAGTCAATGGAAGTAAAGAAATAGTCCTCAGTATTTGAAACAAGGATGTGTGGGTGTGTTGTTGTACTTGCATTTGAGCGAGAACATTGTTTGTACGTTTTTCTAGTATAGTGAGGACACTGATGTAAAGTGCACTGCAAAAATAGGACTAAAAATAAGAAATCTTTTCTTGAATTGAAAGTATTAGTCCTTGATTTGAGCAGGTAATTAGGACTATTTGCCAATGGAATAAGATTTTTTGCACTTAAAATATAAACAATTCGTCTCCATCATCTTATTTCAAGTGCAGTATATCTAATTTTCTTATTTCAGGGGTAGAAATACTCATTCCATTGGCGAATAATCTTATTTACCTGCTCAAAGCAAGGGCAAATACATTCATTTCAAGACAATTTTACTTATTTTTAGTTCTGTTTTTGCAGTGTGAGGACCTTTTCTTGGTCCTCACTTTTTTGGGCTAGGGTGGGTTTAGCACTAAGGTGTCAATTAGGTTTAGTTCAGGATTAGTCATATACTGGTAATGGTTAGTAGGATTAGGGTCAGGCTTAGACCATAGAAATGGTTGAACTGAATGAAAGTCAGAGCAAGGTCCTCTATGTGTATTTAAAACATGAATGTGTGTGTCTAAGTAGAGGGGTCGAGTGGACAAGGGGACATATTAGACAATGATTAAACTGCTGGTTTACACTTGCACAGTCTACAAACAGAAGCGTGGTGAAATTTAACAGGAATCCTGCTGAGATGGCAAAAAGGCGAACCCTAATATTTGTCTTCCTCCTTTAAGGGGACCAGTCGCTGACCTAACGCATCCCAGAGACCTTCACCCAGACCTCCACCTGGCTGTTAATACAGAAGCTTATCTCACAACCGTGCTTCATCTTTTTATGTCCCAGTTTCCTACACAAATATTGGAAGTATACATTAGCTTTCAGAAGAATTGATATACTTTTAACTTTTCCACATTTTGTCATGTTACAACCACAAACTTCATAGTATCTCATTGGGATTTTATGTGACAAATAAACAGTAGTAGAGCATTATTGCTGGGGTTGAGGAAAAAAAACACCAAAATAAAATCCAATGAAAAAAAAAGGCTTCAGATGTCACTTAACTTGTAATTGTAGTTCATCAGCATGTACTTTAATCTTAGTATAAACCCAGCTAATCTGTATAGGCCTCTGAGGTTTGTTAGAGAACATTAAGGAAAAATTGGATCATGGAGACCAAGGAACACAATAGAGAGGTCAAGAAGTAGTAGAAAGGTTTAAAGCAGGGTTAGGTTCTAAAACAATATCCCAAGCCCTAGTCTTAAAACTTTCCTTTTTGACAAAGCTTCTAGTCAGAGTGGCTCATGTTACCCTGAGCTACCTCTATAGTTATGCTGCTATAGGCTTAGGCTGCTGGAGGACATCAGGGTCTATTTCTCTCACTCTGCTGAGTTCTCCTACTGCTCTCCAATCTGCATTGTTTGTTGTTATTTTAACTTTTTGTTCTCTGTCATTTTTCTCTTCATAGAAGGTACACCTGGTCTGGTGTTCTGTTAGCTGTGACATCATCAGGGGAGGCAGATCATCCTCTATTACCATCTAACATAGAAAGTACTCCTGGGTCAATGTGAGCTTCTGTGCTTTCTGTGTCTCTGCTCTGTCTTCTCTAAGCCCCAGTGGGTGGAGGCAGATGAGCGTTCACACTGAGCCTGGTTCTGGTTCTGCTGGAGGTTCTCCTCCCTGTTAAAGGGGAGTTTTCCTCTCCACTGTCGCTTCATGCATGCTCAGTATGAGGGATTGCTGCAAAGCCATCAACAATGCAGACGACTGTCCACTGTGGCTCTACGCTCTTTCAGGAGGAGTGAATGCTGCTTGGAGAGACTTGATGCAACCTGCTTGGTTTCCCTAGAGAGGAAACTTTCTCACCAACCTGGAGGATTTGATGGAGTCTGACTTCGGAAAAAGCCTTGAGATGACATGTGTCATGAACTGGCGCTATATAAATAAAATTGAATTGAATTGAATTGAATTGAATGTGGATGCTTTTCAGCAGGGACGCTGGTCAGGGCTAAGCTGTGCAAAGCTGGTACAGATATATCACATAAGATCCCCCTAGAATACTTTGAAATTTAGGTTGTAATAGGACAAAATATAAAAATACAAAATATAAAAATAAACACAAGGTATGATTTCATTTCCACAGCACCATATCCAAGATTCCAAAGAACAATTACAGTTTCTTAGATCAACATACTTGAATAGTCTAACATCAACCATTATTACCACTAACCTAAAAGGCAGCATAAAATCTAATGATAAACTGTTTATACTTGCCAACAGATTTATTTGTTAGTGTAACACAAAGAGAGTCAGAAAATAGCCTTAAGTAGCTCAAAAACAAAGTCAATTAATCTGCTACAAAAATCTCCAATGTCCAATTTTCCAGTGTTGTTATATCTGTGCTCTGATGTGCACATGAGTTGATGCAGAAAAAAAAGATAGCCATCAATTCCTGCTATCAGTTTTCAGCATTGCTGGCACAACGTGTTGTTTTGTTGAGCTGTATCGGTTTACAGAGACTTACGTACCGAAAGAAATAACCCACAGAGCCACAACAGCTGTTTGTGTGTTTAAAGACTAAGAACTGTTTGTACTAAAGGTGGGAAACAGGAGGCTTTAGGAGCCAACTAACAACATGATCAGGCTGACAGGACAGTTTACAGCATGCAGATGCAGATCAAATCCACAACTTTTTCTAAATAATCCCACTAACAAACAAATCTCTGTGCCTGAGGTTGTCTAAAACATCTGCAGATTTTGTTTTTGCAAGTAACTAATAGCTTTTATCTAATAAAAAAATGCACAAGTCATGATTTCTACCAGGTCACTAAAAATGACTTGAAAAATAAAGAGAGCAGTACTGTGCAACACAAGTAAGCTGAATATTTACCAAAGAAAAGGTCATCCTGATGGTAGCTAATATTTGTCATGGCTCTCGCTGAAGCTGGGCATTAATGAGCAGCTGGGAGAGTCCTGCACCACCCCTCTGTCAGAGATGGGCGACATGCCGGCTCCAGATGGCAGCTCGGTGGCACCGCGTGGGCGTCGTGGTCGAGCTGAACTGCTACTAAAATCCATCTGCTTAGAACAACAACTCATCAAATGCCTAAAACCGGAGACGAGTAGATGGAGAAGGTGGCGCCTTGACTCCTTAGGCCAACGTTTCAAGCAGCAAGATGAAGGACTATGAAAATTACACTGAAGAAAAAAAAGAAAACAATAAGAAAAAGAAAGGAGGCAAAGATTTCCTGTTGTCAATAATTTAATTCGATACTCGGCGGCTACCTTAGTATCTACATAAGTTCAATTGCTCACCTACACAGATTGTGAATCTGCTAATCACATAGCAATAACCTGATACATTTGTGCATTCAGATGTGACAGATAAGAGGGATCTGAATGGGGGTGAATGTAGAGAGAAGGGATTTTGAATGTGGCCTGGTTGTTGCTGAGATTTTCACCGGTTTAAGATGAGATAGGATGGCAACACAAACTCAAATAACAACTCGTTACAACTAAGATAACATGTTAGACCTTGAAGCAGAATGGCTACAGCAGCAGAAGACCACTCTGCGTCCCACTTCTGTCGCCTGTCAGAGGACAAAACTGGCAAATCACCAAAACTGGATCATAAAAGACTGAGACAATGTTGCCTGGTCTGATGAATCTCAATTCCAGCTGCAACTTCCAGATAGTAGGGTCAGTATCTGGCTGTAAATCTCATGAAGAGAAGGAACGCCCTGTCTTGAAACCATCCTTTAGACTCTGTGGTGCAATGGTGTGTGTGGTATATTTTGGCACATTTTGGCCTGTTAGTACCAATTGGGTATCATTCAAATCACTAGATTCTACCTGAACTGCTGAATGAGCATTGTCCATGGCTTTATGGCCCCAATGTTCCCATCTTCTGATTGTTACTGCCAGGAGCATAATGCATAATGCATAATGCAAGTCACCATATCATCTGTAAATTCCTGCATATCCCAAATGCAAGTTGGGAGCAGGCTAACTCATCGACCCTGAAACCTGCAGCCAGGGGCGGTTCTAGACAGGGGCCAACAGGGGCCTGTACTAAATACATGATATTAAATTTCTTAGGATGATAAATGACAAAAAGATACCGTGACTGACTGGTCATTTGGATCAGTTGTATTTTCTATGGTTTTACCCAATAATAAAATAACAAAATAATAAAAATATATATATATATATAAAAAAAATAACTCTAATTAAAAAATTAAGCTGTTCCACATTAAGCTCCCGTTGTATTGAGAAAAGATCAGGGGTCTGCAACCTGCAGTTCCAGAGCCACAATGGGCTCTTTGGTTACTTAATATATTAAACGATGAAATGTTGACCTGTTTAGGTTTTTTCCCCCAATGTTTTGTTCTGTGCCCCTGTGAAAAAACACTGGCCCCACACTGGCCCCCCTGCTAGATTTGGTCTAGAACCACCACTGCCTGCAGCAGATATACTTTACAAACAGACAATAAAGATCTTAGACACACAGGAGGTTGGATATCATCATTGCAATATATAAATATAATCTGTTTTTATATTCATCATGTTTGAAAATCTGTGTCTGGTCTTTAAAATCCTGCATGGTTTTGCACCTCGTTGACAAGCGCTTCCTCAAGGACCACCAAAGTTACTGTGAGAGGAGACCTTACTGTACCTTTTAGACTGAGTATATTATATTTAGAATTCATTTTCTGAGAAAGGCACTCATGACAGGAATAAAACATCAGAAAGCAAAAGAACATGTGTGTCTTTTAAATCACTCCCAAATAACCTGGGTCACGGATAATCAATTTTAATGCCAGCAGATATGGGATTTTTATATCCGTTTTGCTTTTATTGTGTTTTATAGCTTTTTTTCCTTTTAAATATGCTTAACAGATTGTTTTATCTATTTTTTAATGTAAGTATCTTGTTAATTTGGTGTATTGTCTTTATATTTGTTATATTTTCTATGCTATCCTGCGGGCCAACACATTAACCTTCATGGCTAATTCTGGCATGTTTTTTAATGTGCGTTGTCCCTTTTGAAATAAACAGCGTCATCTTCATCACTCTTTACGCGTTCAAATGGTAAAGATGAAACCCAGACTGGCATTTAAATAATTAATTTCTCCTGACCCAACTACTGACCTGATATAGGCTTGTTTTTACATGCACGCAAACAACAAAGCTACGGAAATGTAAAATGTACAGAAGCAATAATAAATCAAACACCTCATTACAAAAAACTTCATGTTTACACATCATGGAATATGCAGCTCCCCAAATGGCATCAAATTTAATACGCCACCATGTCTATAAGGACCAAAATGGGAACAACCTCACCTAAGAGGAGATTCTAAAACTGCTGGTTAAGCTCTTCTGCCTTTTCTCACACAATGTTTTTTTTTTTTTTTTTCCAAAAGCAGTTTCTTGTGAAAACATTGAAACCTCTCAAGTAGAGCATGAGTTTCCTGCAGTTCATTCATTGACTGTTTCTGCTTGATGGTGTCTCCACTTTCACCTCCAGTCATTCTCACCTGCCCCTCCTGTACCTTCCCACCACCTGATTCCTTGAATTCAAGCTGTCACATGTTGATTCTTTACTGATTAGATTTGGAGAATAAACTGTACCACACAGCATTTCATGTGCTGTGTTTGCACGGTTTGACATTTGGCAATCTTTTATGGCTTCTTGTTATTTCTCTGCACACCTTTCTGACTTCTGAATTCCTGTTTTTGCATCACAGTAAATGTTTCCGTCTGTTACACTTTAGCTGTGCATTTAAGACATTAGTTTCCACGTTTTCATCTAACAAGAAAGTCGAATCAAGTTTGGAGTAAATGGACCTACTGGTAAAGTGGATCCAGATCCGTCTTTTCTTGAATTTTCATTCCTGGAAAGGACAACAGGAAAACAGCAAAGGTTAAACCTCTGGGTGTGAAAACCAAATTCCCGTGCCCTTTAGCCTAAAAACCTCAGAAAACCCCAGGCAGTAAATGCATTCACATGTATAGGGCTATCTTAGTTCTTATCTTGAGTGCCAGAGCATGTCATAAGACAAAAAAACACGATTGCCATTCTTAGCACGTAGCTTATGAATGAAAAAAAAAAAAAAAAAAAACATTACTTGGGTAACAGGTTTAACAAACTATGTACAACAGGGTTGCCATTCGAGTTTACCCTTTATGAAGTGCGTCCATGTGTCTTTCTCCAGGTCTTGCATCAGCACATTCTTTAAGCTGCAAAAAGACATGCCCATTCAGAACGCTGACAATTGAAACAACAGCAACATGTTTTTTATCAGTTTGATGCTAAAATGGAAGAAATGGTAAAGAGAAAAACCAAGACTGACATTAAAATAATTTCTTTCTTCTCACCCATCCTGACACCTGAATTATGATTCACTTTACATGCATGTGAGTCATTGCTAAAAACAAACAAAAATGATATAAAACGGTGAAATGTACCGAAGCAACAGTAAATAAAACTGCTTATTATTAAATATAGATATTCACAAAGAGCACCCACAGGAAGTAATCAGAATAATTTCTCTCTTTGGTTCATTCTGAAAAGTTCCTATTAGCCAAGCAGAGGAAATGTAAAAAATAAAAAAAAAGAACTGTGAGCCGTTTGTTACACTTTTCGGTATATTAGACTTTTCAAACATCGTCTGTGAAGGCCATTCACTACAACTAACAGCTCTCCAGAAACATACAACAACCAGCCAATGTGTTGCTATCTTTTTTGATCTAAAACAAATGTATAAATGTACATTTGTGGCAGTTTAAGAAAGAATAACGCACCAAATTAGTTGCTATGCTTAGCCTATGTGGTGAGGCTTATGCTCATGTGACTGAGTGTAAAAGAAAACCCAGCTACTGTCATAAGCACGCTGTGATATCCTTGTTCCATTTTGGTATATTAGTTAAGCAAAAACAAAACTTATAAATGGGCTATTTTGCTCTTTTGTCACATGGGCTGTCTTGTCTAACTCTGCTACAGGCTAGTAGAAAAGTCTATCTTGGTCAGATAGGCCATGTAGACTATTTAGCCTATCTCACTGTATAGACTACAAGCTATCTTGGCTCTCTAGGCTATAGGCTACCTAGGCTACCTGAATCATCTTGTTACTGAAAAATGCTATATAAATAAACTTGCCTCGCCTTTCCTAGACTTTCTAGGCCATCTTGGTGATTTTGGCTACAGGCTGTCTTGATTATAAGCAATGGACGCTCTCTTGGGTATACAAGCTATCAAGACTGTAAGCTGTTGACTATCTCAGCTATCTAGCCTATTTTGGCTAGTTCTGCTATTAGCCATCTTGGATATGTTGTCTACAAGCTTTCAACACTATTTTGGCTACCTCAGCTTTGGATCAGTCTCTATAACAGGCGTGTCAAACTCGTTTCTATATTGGGCCACTTTGGCATCATGTAGTCATTAAAAGGCCCGGTTGCACATGTCTAGATGGTACTTTTGATTTGATCATTTCATTTCAGCTCACATAGAAATATAAAAAAATGCACTGTAACATAAAAGTAGCACCCTTAGGCCCAGTTTATGCAGTTTATCTGCAAAAAAACGTTGATATTGGGGTGAATCACACTTTAAACTCTCATCATTCTGCATCACTTTTTATCTAGTGGCATCTACACAGTTAAAGAAAATTCAACATTCGCTAGAGGAGGCACAGTTTTAACCACTTTATAGAATTTAAAAGGAATATATGTCTCTACTTTATGACATGATACGCCTTTTTTGGCTCTTGAGGGCCGGATAAATTGCCTTGGCGGGCCGTATTCAGCCCCCGAGCCTTGAGTTTGACACGTGCTCTATAACCTCACAACATGTTGCCACTGGGGTTTTTGCCCATTCCTCAAAGCAAAACTGCTCCAGCTCCTCCTTGTTGGAAGGAGTCTGGGAGTCCAGGTGGGCGGTCCCCTTTTGGCACGTTTGTTGTTGTAACACATGCTTTCCATTTGAAGATGGTGGATCTGAAGGTGGTCAGAGGGAACATCAAAGATATGGATATTTTTTATGACCCCCACCCTGACTTGTACTTCTCAACAAATTTGTCCCTGACTTGTTTGCAGAGCTCCGTGGTCTTCATGATGTAATTCCTCTTGCTTAAGTGCTGCTGCAGCAATGTGTTGTTATACTGACAGGTCATGTGACTCTCAGAATGCACACAGGTACACATAATTAATTTCACTAATTATGTGACATTTGAAGGCGATTGGTTGCTCTAGAACAGGGGTCTGCAACTTGTGGCTCTTTGGACCTTCCACAGTGGCTCTTAATAACTTTGGCTACAAATTATATTTTTATTATGGTATTTAAATGTAATAATAATAGTTTCAGCAGTTTTTCCTTGGAATAATTGCTTTTAATTTTCACAACAGAATGATTCTAACAGTGCCAGTAATATTTTATTTGATATATTTTCTACATATTTCTTACAGTAGATCGTTATCAAAAATTAAAACTTGTCCTTTTTCAGAAGGCCAGGCACATTTGCGGCTCTGAACGGGTTTAATTTAAGTGGACTGTAAGCAAAATGGCTCTTTACTCTGTAAAGGTTGCAGGCCCCTGCTCTAGAACATTTAAGGGACTAGAACTAGAACCTTTGCCACCTTCATGGCAAAGGAGGTGGATACATGTGTGCACACAAATTTTCTGTTTCTAATTTAGACAGACATATAAGTCTATAAACCCAGGACACTGGCAATGTAAGACCATTTGACCAATTTCCTAAGTTTAAAAGATTATAACATCTCAATTGCTGTTGACTTAAAGAGCTGTCATTCTCAGAGAACCCTGCTAGCGCTGATCCTGTCTGACCTAGAACCTGTGGCGCTGTCATGTGTCATCTGTGCTGTTATGTAACTTCTTGGCATGCAGGGAGAAAAAAATAACTGTGCGATCTCTTTACTGCTGTTCCAGCTAAATAGATCGGCACTTCAGTCGGACAGCGCATCATGCCCTGGTGAATAATTTTGTCTTTGGTTATATCCTGTCTGATGGTAAAATGGGTTGGGGTGTTACTGCCAACATATGGTTCAGGGTCTTTTCATAGATACAACACATGGCTGGTTTGATGCTCAGAATCACTTTGTTGGCTGAGACAGCTGATCAAGGACTTCATTTCCAGCAAGAAGACTTTGTATTGCAGCATTTTTGGTCAAAATGTTCAAACTGTAAAACTGTAAAATGTATTTTCTTGCATTTTACCCCTCTGGTAAATAGCCCGATTAAAAAAATACACTGGGAAAAATCATTTCCAGCCTTTTTTCTCCTTTAATTAGACCGTTAACCTATACAACTTTATTGGAAAACAAACAGAAATCCTTTAGAGGGGAAAATTAAAAATTTAAAAACCAAAACACTGCGATTGCATTTGTGCGTACCCTCCTATAACTGAGGATGTTGCTGTGCTCAAAAATAACCACTCGTGGTAACAGCAGTCTGTACACGCCTGCAATCATTTCAATTACCTGTAAGTCTGTTTAAACCCAAATAAAATTTAGTAGCTCTGTAGGTTTTTGGCCAAATTTTCTTATTTCCAACTCCAAGCAACAGCTACAATTTGCAGAAAGAGAGATCTGAGAAGGATCTCACTCTGAAAAGGTAACAGTCAGGAGACAGGGGCTGAATAATTTCCAAAGCCGGAAAAATACCTTGGAAAAACGCTAATATAATTAACATGAAGGGGGAAAAAATATGGCAAAACAGTGCCATTACATTCCAATATAGATGATGAACCCTGGTCAGGGGGGCTGTGAGGAGGCCTACAGCTGCAGTCATTTCTGCAATGTCTCCTATTTTCATATGTTGGTCAGGGTGGACAGAAAGAAGCATTTCCCTACAAAGGAAAACATCCAAGCCTGGCTAAGTTCTCAAAAGAATTAGGGGGAAAATGTGGTGTTGTCTACAAATAAATATCAGTTAAACCCTTTGGCTTTTTTCCCCCTCAGTCGGAACAGAGACTTAGCTTAGGATGAAAGAATCATGTTTACCAGTTAATGATTGGCTGAAACCTTCAGTCTTCTGTTAGTAAGCTGGAAGACGAAGAGCAACTTCATCTTCAGTATGACAATGACCCAAAGATTAAATGAACAAAAGAACAGCAACACAGGAAGAAGATTACAGTTATGTCCGATCATCTGTGGGGTGATCAGAGGAGGACTGCGCTTGCTATCTGATCAGTTTGGAGACACTATAATATAATCAATAAATGCATCCACAAAGTAATAGTTGAAGGCCGTGCACACTTGCATTTTATTAAAATTTTTCCTCATAGAAAATCAGAATCATTTCAAAGATGTTCCAAGCACCAAGTAACAGAAACAACACTTAGTGTAGCTTGGATCAGATCCTTTTGTGATCCTCTTTAAGTGGATAATGGCTAATCGAGCACTCATCGCCCTCTACGTGTGAACTACTTTAGGGGAAAATGACTAATTAGCACAATCTGCCTGGATATTACATGCTGCTGCTCAACGGTTTAAGACCATGTTGTTTACCAGCTTCCCCTCCCAAATACCCGTTCTTGTTAAGAGGACCTGACTGGGTGGAGGGAAAAAACGGTTTAATTGTTACCAGGGCTTCAGTGGAGAGCATCGCTTGCTCTTGGACGTGTTAAAATAGCAGGAAATCATTTCTGCCACATCAAGCTGACATTGATTTCACCATGCAGGATCTTCCTGCGTCCCACACATGGGAGCAGAGACGAGCATGAAAGGCACGACTCACCGCGTGGGCGGCCTGGTTGTCAGTGAGCTGCACTAGAGTCGGGCAATGTTTGGACTTCTTGGGTTTGGAGGTCCGCTCAGCACGACCGCTCTGGCCCCCCCCGGAGTCCGCGCCGCTGCCCGTGTCCTCGCCCACGCTCCCCGAACCGTTGCTGCCGCTCGACGGGACGTTCTCCTTGTTGGGGTCGGCCCTGGTGTTCGCAGCTCTGCTCTCAGATGGAAAAAGAAAACGAGCGCGCCATTAGACATCTGCCATCTGACTCCTTCCTGTTCTTTTTATCGGCTCCACGTCGGACGGAAAACAAACACCAAGGTCATCCTGGTGGCTTACTTATGCCTTCTCGAGCAGATAATGTGCTGTTTAGCTTTGTACTAATTCTATTTACAGTATATTTACTATTGCCGCTCTTAATGACACTTTCTGCCTCCCTCGGCCTGAGACTCTCCTCTAATCATGTCAGAGATCTCTCAGACTCCAGCAGGTCTCCATCAACAGGGATTAGCTCCTCACTGGTGTGGGTCCAGTTGTTTTTGACTGGATTATGTCTCAGTGGGGAAGCTTTCCACCCGCTTTATAAATTATTTCTGCTGCCAAAAAATATCTTCGTCTGCAGTTACAGAAGCTCTGGGGTCAGTTTTTGTTAATAAATAGAGCTTCACTGGAAAATAATAATAATAAATACAATATTTGACAAGTTATCTGTGTTTAAAAAAAGTTTTTTATCATACTATAATGTGATTTATTTCATGATGCATTTACTGTATGATGCAGTTTGTTTTTGGTTTTCTACTAGTTTGAGTGAATGTTGCCCCCCCCCATTCCTTGTGATACATGTTTTCACTAAGGGGAAGGAATCTTAGATTTTTATGCAATTTAATAAAAAGTACAGCTTTTTTTTTTTTTTTTTTTTTTTTAGGAATTTGTCTTTTATAACATCTCAACTTTTTATTTCCTGAAAAACAAAAGAAAAACAAATTCCTTTAATTTATTAAGACTGATTAATAAAGGTAAAAATTAACTGCCCAACTTTAAAACTTGCCTTAAAACCTAAAAATTATTATTTGGCTTTTACCACTAGTGAGACTTAGTTTTCACTTTAAATTGGTTTTAATGTTTCTTTTAAGTGTTTTCCTGTATTATCTTTTTATCTTAGTTTTTTACTGGATGCATTTTAGCTTGTAGCAATGTAGAGCACTTTGTTTTAGCTGTTGGCTGTTTTTAAGCGCTTTATAAATAAAGATGGTACGGTATGGTTTGGAAAACCTGAAGAGAACAACTGTCCAATGCATTTAAGGTTTCACTCTCACGTGGGTATATTCCACAGCTGGTTAACTTGTGTGGGGTTTCTGTGGGGGTGAAACTCCAACCTGACTGACGGAGCATTCAGGGAACGGAGCTCAGTTATTTTCTAGAACTTTTCAGCTTTAACAACGTTGGTTTGTTTTTACATGACGAACTTGAAGCGAGTGGAGCTCACCCTGATTTTCATTTAACAGCTACGTTAGGAGGTGCATCAAATGTTTTTAAGTGAAAAACTTAATTTTCTGTTGATAGAGACTGGACTGGGGAGTTTCTGAATGTTGGTGCGAAGGCAGCAGAAACACTTCATCTGTGGAGAACATGCAGGGCACGATTTTCCCTCTTTACCAGGACCCAAAATTCAAACTTTATGCATCTTCCCTCGCTTTAAATCTCTCTATGCCTACTTCTATACAGAAGAACCATATAATTAGCTTTAGCTGTCACTAAATACATCCTGTATTAAATAATATTGCCTATTTTTATATATTTAAATATGCAAATAATATTGCATATTTTTCGGTGTCGTTATCAAGCTGTTGATCTGCTCTTTTTGCAGATGTAGAAGCAGACTCCAAGGATGTTATATTGTTCTCTCTTCTTCTTCCGCTCTATTGTTGTCAGCTTTTCTCCCTTTTAGCATTTTGTCTCATCTTTATCTCTTCCTTTCTTTTTCTTTCTCTTTTACCTTCCCGGTTCTGTGTTCATTGAACTTGAAATAATCCCAAAATAATATCTAATAAAGTTTTTTTTGCATTTATATATATATATATATATATATATATATATATATCAAGTGGAGCACTATAATGAAAGTGCCACTGCTCCACTTGTGAAAGAAAATTGTTTGACTGTCTTTGGCATTAAGACAGCAATTCTCAATGCTACACTGCCAGAAAGGACACATTAAAAGAATATAACATAAATAAACCTCACTATGCCTCCTTTGCCTTTACTTTATACCAAAGAATAATAATTGAAGGCTCATGCCTAAACCGCTAATTGTTTAAAGGAGTATAGCGCAAGTTCCAGGATTTTTGCAGACTTCTGCCCCCTCTGGCGACACGTTGAAATTACACCAGTGTTGTGCACATTCATGGGAGAAGAATGAAAGCATCTTCCGCTGCAACTGTACAGGTCTTTTGTTTAGAGACGTGACGTCTTCTGAGGTAAGAAAGTTATAATTATTGAAGTTGGCCTGTGTTCTCTCGCTAATGCATGGATTATGCCGGAGACTCAACAAAGTAGCCAGGAGGAGAGCCACAATTGTAAAGCCATGTATGGGAGAGAAAGTAAATAATATTTAACTTCAAGATGTGCACCATGCACCCTTAAACTCAGTTGTTTTGCATTCTGACTTTATTGTTTATGGGCAGGAAATCCTAAAAAGACAAAAAAGCTGCACCTCTTTTGTTCTCTAAAACCATCATACTGGTAAGTAGCCAAAATAAATATTATTTTTCTGCTAATGCATTTAAACAGAATCAATGTCTTATTTAATAAGGAGAAATACTGTGGTGTTTTAGATTTAGCTTGAATTTTTAGATTTTAGAATAATTGTCAGATGTGCTTTAGCTCTTTTCTACCAAGACTTCATCTTTAATGTGTGCCAGTCATTCAGTATTATTGTGTTTTTGACAGTGTAATAACAGTTTAAAAAGCAAAACAAAAACAAGACAAGCCAGGTTATTACAAAAGGCAGGTTTTTAAATCATCATTTAATCTGAGGACAGCATTGCATGGCTGCTTCAGAGCCTGAACGACTTCCTGTATTTGAACCCTGCTTTCTCCCAGAAAACCCGACCTTTGGTTTTGAACTAATGCTCATGGGCACTTGGGTTGTGCAGTGTGAATATGATCCAAAGCACACCAGCGATTTACTCTATGAATGGCTCAAAATAAAACAAAAGTGTCAAAGTTGAGACTTGTTGTGGAATAATCTTAAACAGGCCACTGATGCTCCAACATCTGTACTCTGGATAGATTCAAATTATTCTGCAAAGAGATCCCATATTTCCTCTACATTGATGTAACAGACTATTTTCCAGGTATCCTGAACCCTCGCTGGCAGATGTTGCGGCTCGTGGGGGGGCATAGCCACTAATTAGGCGTAGAAGACTTTCCCTTCATCACATGGGGACAGGTTAGTGAGGATAGCTTTAGCTTTTTTATCATGATAAATAAAATCCTGATAAAAATAAAATAAAAGTGTTTTTTGTTTGTTTGTTCTTATTCATATTTGCTGAAATGATCAGAAACAAGTGTGACAATAAAAAACAGCAGAAATGTGCTAGTGGACGATAACGTTTGGGCCGTGTTTAAAGCACACATGTGACCACCAGAAGCTTCTGCCCCTCAGAAGAGCACCTTTCACGCATTAAATCTAATTTCACGCTGGTGCCATCAGACAGCCGTATTTTACCGGTTTCTGTGTCGGGGGCTGTCCCCCTGCTGCTCCCTCTGCTGTCGACGTCTCTGTCGGGCCGTTGGCGTCCCCCTCGGGCTCGAAGGACGCGGGGTCTCTGAATGCTGCTCTGCTGAGGGGTTTACGTCAAAGAGGTGCTGCTCCACTGCTGAGCGAATGGTCTGGTCCAGAAAGCTTCTGGTAACAAAGACAGTAAATGAGAAATGTGAGGAACTATAATCATTTAGTGGGTTGATTGTCTTATGACAGATCTACAGGTGGTTGTCACGTGAATAGAAGAAAGAAAAAACACTAGATGCCTACTGTATTTTATTCTTTTGGCAAAGGTTTACTTACTTCACCACATCTGGTCTGCAGCGGACAGGGGAGAGGTGGTTACTGGGAAGAAAACAAGCCGGGAGAGTTAATCCTGCAAAAACAATTGGTCACAACAGGTCAGTGAGCAACAACCCCCCCCCCCCATTCCCGAGGGGGCCCAACTTTGAGCCCTACGTGATCTAACCATCTACACGCATGTTGCCCTTCAGCTCTGACCAGAGCTTAAGGAGGTCCTGAGAGAACAAAACGGCAGCCAGGAAAACAAAAACAACCCGTTACAGAACACAAACAGGTTCTAAACAGGATCCATCCATCCATCCGTCCATCCATCCATCCATCCGTCCGTCCGTCCATCCATTCGTCCGTCCTTCCTTTCGTCCATCCATCCATCCGTCCGTCCATCCATCCATCCATCCATCCATCCATCCATCCATCCATCCATCCGTCCATCCGTCCATCCGTCCGTCCGTCCGTCCATCCATCCATCCATTCGTTCATCTGTCCATCCATCCATTCGTCCGTCCTTTCGTCCGTCCGTCCATACATCCATCCATCCATACGTCCGTCCGTCCGTCCGTCCATCCCTCCATTCGTCCGTCCATCGGTCCGTCCTTCCGTTCGACTGTCCATCCTTTCGTCCATCCATCCATCCATCCGTCCGTCCGTCCGTCCGTCCGTCCGTCCGTCCGTCCGTTCGACTGTCCATCCTTTCGTCCATCCGTCCTTCCATCCATCCATCCATCCATCCGTTCGTCCCTCATTTCGTCCATCCATACGTCCGTCCGTCCATCCATCCGTCCTTCCATCCATTCGTCCGTCCATCCATCCATCCGTCCGTCCGTCCGTCCATCCATTCGTCCGTCCATCGGTCCGTCCTTCCGTTCGACTGTCCATCCTTTCGTCCATCCGTCCATCCATCCGTCCATCCATCCATCCATCCATCCATCCATCCATCCATCCATCCATCCATCCATCCATCCATCCATCCATCCATCCATCCATCCATCCGTCACATTGGTTCTTAGAAGGAAATTCAACATCTGATCTGAAACAGCCCTTAACATTTATTAGTCTTTAAATGGGTATAAAGCCAGTTTAACATTTGAAGGACCGCTGTCCACCACAAAGAACACAAAGATCATCAATCCTTTGTAGAAACTATTCTGTGGACTGGTGATTCAAAAGTAGAACTTCCTGGAAGGTGTGCAGCCCGTTACATCTGGTGTAAAACTAACACGATATTTACAAAAAATAAGTTCCTGCTGACAGTGGTAGAGCAATAGTTGGGCTCTGCTCTGATGTTTCAGGATCTGGACGAGTTCCTGCGATTGATAAAAAAATGGACCCTGCTCTCTAGGAAAAAAAGACTATTTTTTGCTAGAAAAAGCTTTTGTTTCTTCTTATGCTACTGTGATAATCTGAAGCATTTCAGGTGTGACAAAAAAAGAAAAAGCAGTAGAAAGATGTTATTATTTAAATGATCTCACATTTTAATAATCTCTTATTTCATTTTAAAAGCAGAAACATATTCATGGGTCTTAGTCATACAGACACCACATGGTGTGTCGTTGGGAAGAAGGAGCTGAACCGATCATCATCAGGCCGGTTCTGGGTTTGAAGGAATGAGATCAAGCAGCTAAGATGAATCCCTCACAGGGTGACTGGGCTCTGCCTAACAGAGGGGGCGAGTAGCTCGGACCAGAGCTGCTCCAACTCTGCATGAGAAGGACACAGTTTTGTTGGGTTGGGCATCAGATCTCTCTCAACCATCCCACAGAACTGTGTCATTTATTTTTTTTAATAGAAGGTACACCTGGTCTGGCGTTCTGTTAGCTGTGACACCATCCAGGAGAGGCAGATCATCCTCTATTACCATCTATTACAGAAAGTACTCCTGGGTCAATGTGAGCTTCTGAGCTTTCTGTGTCTCTGCTCTGTCTTCTCTAAGCCCCAGTGGGTGGAGGCAGATGAACGTTCACACTGAGCCTGGTTCTGGTTCTGCTGGAGGTTCTCCTCCCTGTTAAAGGGGAGTTTTCCTCTCCACTGTCGCTTCATGCATGCTCAGTATGAGGGATTGCTGCAAAGCCATCAACAATGCAGACGACTGTCCACTGTGGCTCTACGCTCTTTCAGGAGGAGTGAATGCTGCTTGGAGAGACTTGATGCAACCTGCTGGGTTTCCTTAGAGAGGAAACTTTCTCACCAATCTGTCTGGACCAGCAAAGAGGGATGTCTTGACCTGCTCCCTCTGTGACCGTAGTTTTGTTGTTTTGTTCCAGAAACATGTTTGGGATTGAGACAAAAACTAAATAAAACAAACAACTACGAGAATTATGAACTGTGAAGAGTGTTTTTTCCAACTTTCTGATGGAGACAGCCTTTTTTTCGGGTCATCAGAAACTCCTGCACTGGAAAACTTAAATCAAACATAACAATTATTTGTACTGTTTTGGATGTTACATTTGTAGCTTAGATATGAAAACGATAAATGTTTTGCAACATTAATGGCTTTGACATTTTGGCTGCATGCAGCTTCTTAGAAATGGTCCTGTAGCCTACCTTTCCCTTAATTACTGTCTTAATGTCTGCTTGTCCTGGAGTACATTTCCCCCAACATGCAGAGATATGGACCGCAGGCCTCCATAAACAGTGGTGTTGACAGTGATAACACGGCCTGGCAGACGGCCATGTCTAGAGCGCCGATAACAGAACAGATAATGATGGAGTTAAGGGAGCAATCAAAGGTTATTCAGGTGGAGCTCTTTAAACTGGCTTCTGGCATAATGAAAGCCTTAAACGAAGACTGCGAACAAGATCTGAAGACGGTCAAACCCCTGCGGTCTAAGGAATGTCTGAAATCCGGAGACTGAAAACGGTTGGCATCAGTGACATTTTACATGTGTCTAGAAATGATGAAATAAAGTGTAAACAGCAAAGATTCAGACGTAAAAACCGAAGTCGCTCCATAGGCGGCAGATTTAATCGCTCGAATATGTCACAGCCGGAACATATTCCGCCCAGAAACAAATAAAAACAGCTCCGACCCAAACTGTGGCAGGTTAAAACAACAGACAGCGGTTTAAAGTTTCACTAAAGCTGACAGGAGAACTCGATGTAAAAGCCAAGCGATCCCTAAAGCAGAAATCAATCCCGTTTTCGGAGGTTTCAATAGTGACTGATTCCGTCCAGAACCTTGTGGGACTGTCCTCACGCAACAAGCGGTTATTTTCTGACAGTGACGAGATGATGAAGAACATCTATTTAAAACACGAGGCAACAGCAGACAAGTGTTTAACCTTTAAAGCCCCCCCCCCCCCCCCGGACTAAACCTGCCACAGCGTTTTTTGGCTTGTGAACATTGACTAGAAACACGTGTAGCTCTGAGTAATCACCCTGCTTATATGCAGTCTATGATGGAAAGAGTAATGCTTCCAGCCTTTCCGTCAGTTTGTAACGGCTGAAGAGCGAATGTTTAAAATAAAAATAGATGAGAGAAGAAGGGAGATAAAAACTACCCTAAACAAAAATGTTTTTTGAACAAAAAATTTTCACATATCAATGCTGAATCTCTTTTGCATTTCTGGGGAAAAAAGTGATTTATATGATCTTAACACCTTATAGTCTTAGGCTGCTGGAGGACATCAGGGTCTATTTCTCTCACTCTGCTCTGTTATCCAATTTGCATTTCAGCTTTTAACTTTTTGTTCTCTGTCATTTTTCTCTTCATAGAAGGTACCCCTGGTCTGGCGTTCTGTTAGCTGTGTCATCATCCAGGGAAAGCAGAGAGTTTGTATCAGAGAGTTTGTATCAGCAGACTTAAAAGCTGCTGCTACAAACTCTCACTTCCACATTCAAAGACCAAACTAGATACCTGAGGTGATGTAATCTCAAGTAGCAAACAAGTCCAGTAAATACGCACTTAAATAGAATCTAATTCAGTTTAAATTACTTCGAGATCAGTTCAAATCATAACACAATAAAATCATGTTTTAAGCAGCAGACGGATTATTTATTGCCAGCTTGTTAAAAGTGACCTGTTTAAGCCCATGTTGTTGACTGAACAGCAGTCTCTCATTCTGAGCAAGCACGAGTCGACCGGGGATACACAGCTTTTAAGAAACATTCCAGAAAGTTAGCATTATTCTGTAATTTAATAACAAATTTGATCAAATAACCTGTTCAGGACTTGAAATTTAAAGCTTAGGACTTTGAACTTAACCAGTGTGCGAAATACCTGTCAATATTTGGGGGGGGGTCCCCATCTCCCGATTGTTGCGCAATACCGATGTAAATTTTCTCAATATGCAGTAGGCCTATAACATTACAATGTCAAAGTTAGCTTTAATGTCAATTCTTCACATTCACCAGACATACAAGGACTCGAGAGGACGTTCCTCATTCACCAACAGTGAAACAAATAAAGTGCACAGGCACAACAGATAAGATCAGTTCCTAATAATAAAATTTTAACATTTTTAGTATTAATCCCCCTGGGATCATTAAAGTATGTCTGATTCTGATTCTGATATTTGTGAATAAATGTTTTGAATTTTAAATACTGGACATGTTGAGCTTGAATTTTTTTTAGTGACCATTTGTGACAAAAAAATATTTCATTTTAAATTTTTTTAACTTTGCTTTTGAGGCTTTCAGGGCCCGGACCCCCCCGCCGTATTTCGCACTCTGAACTTAACTCAGTACTTAACTAAATAAACTTTAGAGGAGCTAAAAAAGTAAAAACATATCTACATATATGTATATGTGCACCCAATAGTTATTAAAGGAAGGTTAAAATGGTAATTACAGTATCACAGTAGTGTAGCCGACTAATTAGGCTGTAAGGTGTTCATTATCAGAGGGACAGCCTGCTATCTCTGTGGCAGCTGTTTTTTTTATAAATAGCTCTCTGTAGCGCCGCCCTGTTGGTAAAAGTTTAAACAGTTTGTGTGCAGGATGTGTGGGGTCTGCAGAGATGTCAACTTCTGTGGTTGATCCAAACCACACAGTAATGGACCAACTCAGGACAGGCTGAACGACGACAGTGGAGAAGATGACCAGCAGCTCCTGGAGAAGGTCGCACTTCTTCAGTTGCTCCAGGAAGTCCGGTCTCCGCTGGGCCTTCTTCTGAGTGAGGAGCAGCTCGAGTCCAGAGAAAAGATGGATTCCAGGAATGTGAAGTGATCCACGGTGTTGATGAGGATGGTGAGAGGAGTGAGTGTGAGGGCTGTTCTTTGGAAGTCTAGTCAGCAACCCAACCCAAAGTCACCCTACTACTAGTTGTGACTTGTAAATCTGTGACTTGGTCCCTCCTGTGGCAAATATAGATAATTCTGAGGCATAAAGTACTAAGTGTGTGTTTTTTTGGACATTTTTGCTTAAAACAATGTAAAACAATGCCAGAAAACCTAATAATTACTGTGGTATAATAATATAGTCTTCTAGGTATGTGTAGTCTACTCCACATACCTAGAACCAGAACTAAACATGGAGAAGCAGCATTTAGTTCCTATGCTCCGCTTATCTGGAACAAACTTCCAGAAAACTGTAAAAGTGTGGAAAGCCTGAGTTCTTTTAAATCAAGATTAAAAACACATCTGTTTAAAATTGCCTTTGACTGTTCTAGTTAAACAGTTTTACTGTTTTTAATGTTCTTTTTTGTTACTACATTCTATCTCTACTTGCTTTTATTCTATTTTCTATCTACATTTTATTTTTTGGTATATCTTAATCATGTAAAGCAATTTGTATTGTCTTGTACTGAATTGTGCTATATAAATAAATTTGCCTTGCCTTGCCTTGCCTAATGTTTTCTGGTATGTTTAGCCTTTGTGCCCAAACACTGAATCTGAACGCCCGGCCGTGCTGACCTACCTAACAGTGGTCAGTAAATCAATGCTTTTTATGTGTCTGCCTGTATGCCGTCCAATCTTTTTAACGACGTGAATAGCTGAGAGTCACCACCAGTAAATGTCAACAGCCGCGTCCAGTAATTACGTCTCATGTGTTAGCTATCGTATTCCTCAACAGTCTTCGGCTTCACGCAGGAAAAAGAACACCTGCTGGGGTTCTGGCAAAGGCGGCGTGCAGAAAGAGCAGATAAATGAGTCCTGCTGACTTAGCTTTTTTACCAGCAGAGTGAAGCAACTACTGGTATGAGGATGGGAAAGTTGCCTGGCGCGTTACGGAAACAGGGTGACTCATGACCCACAAGCGGGACGGGCCTTTAAGAGGGCGAGTCGGCGCAGCAGAAATGTGTCGAAAGCAGACATGAGCCACGTCAGGTATTCGCTTTCCTAAAATGTAAGATAAAATGACACATCCGTCTGTCTTCTTTGGCTGAAAATATACATTTTCAACCTAATTAGAGACCAAAGAAGCCCTGAATGGTCCCCAGAAAGTTATCCGTTGGTTTTCCAGTTTATTTGGGTCTGAGAGATTAGCTGTGACTGTAATTCATTCACGTCTGGGACTTTTAATCATCAGGTTGAGCTATTCTTGCAGCTTTAAAAAAGGTGACAATGCAGGTCTTTGTTCAACAGAAGCTTAAAAGATTGCCTCATTTATTTTGCTCAGCTTCAGACCCTCTAACTAACGGGATTACTCCGCAAACAAACGCCAGGGGGGAAAATCAACTCATTAGCTCCTCTGTTGTTGTTTTTAAAAGTTACTCGCCTTTATGTCATTAAAACAAAACTCCACAGCTCAAACCGGCTAAATCCGGCTGCAGTGTTTACCCCGAAACACATCCGCTCAGGTAATCCGGCGTTACGCCACAGTCAGGTACGAGTCAGATCGTACGATCCACGGCGGCGGGGTCAGAGGCTAATCCTCAATGAGATCACGTAGGCGAAGGAATGCGAGCAGATTTTAACAGCGCGCGCGTGTGGAGTAAACACTAACTTTTTCAACAACAAATCAGTTATTACATTAGTGGCTGGTTGCAGGAGACATTTTCAGAAATGAAAATTAAAAAGGGTCTAATTGATGGAATGTAGAATAGCGGCTCAATTTGCTCGACTAGTGACTGGAATCGGATAAATTTTGCTCCTCTTGTCAGCCAGATACAAAAAACTCAAAAAGCTGTTTGTTTTCATGGTCTGTGAACGCACCATAGTGTGTTAACATATTTCTGCATATGTTTGTTGCTAGAGGTAATATAGTCGGACATTTACCTGCTGAAAATCTTACAGCCCCTCTGTGCCTATAGGACAACATTTCAGTCGGATATCAATCGTTATTCTGCTGGAAGACTAAAAGAAAACCTATTTCCAGTTTTCTAGCCGAGGGGCTAGAACATCTTGCTTTACAACATATTTTAACACCAAGTAAACCTGAAGTCCACTATACTCTGACTCCCTAAACCTTGTAGGACCCAACAACGAACTACAGTGCTTGAGTTTATAAGACCTGTCTGGGGTGCTATTCATTAGTTTTTTGTGGAAGTTGTAAGTTATGTAAAACTCCTCCTAATTAATGTCCTCAAATAAAAGTTATTTTTTTTCCTGTGTCAGATTAAGTTAAATGCATTATTATGATTATTTAGAATAGGGTTTTGCACATATTTCATATTTTGTTCATCATGTTTAATCACTTAGCTTTTTCTTTTCAATTGGTACAAACATATTGACGACATGTATCAAAAAGTCAGGACTTTTATGGTTTATATGCTCCAGGGAGTGGGTGAAAGTGTAAAAGAGTAAATATTCCCTCTTCTTATCCATTTATCCTTTCATTTTACTACATAATGTCACACATGAAGCCAACATACAACATAACATACAAACATACACATTTAAAACATGGCATGTTTGCCATGATTTAAATGCTGAACTGCTGAAGCCACAAATGGACTCTGTACCACATTCATATATTGCACGGTTCTAATAAATACTCACCTGTACACTGTGAATAGCACACTGTCTATTTTCCCTGCATTGTTTACATTGTTAACATTTCAATTGTTTACATAAATTACTACTGCACCTTATCCTGAAACTTATTGCAATTTACTGTGATTTTTCAAGCTGTATGCAAACGAAATTTTGTTCTGTACGCACTCTGTGCATACAAAATGACAAATAAAGTGTCTAAGTCTAAGTTTGTGTATATAATATCTACATAAAATAGTAGAAAAAAAGATATTTTTTCCCTAAATTCATAATTTAAACCACTGAATGGACAAAAAAAAAAACAATTAGCAGGTAACAACCTTAATGATATCAATTGCACCCATCATAACCAGGAATTACCATATGTTTTCCTTTTAAAAGAGTAAAGGAATAAAGATAGTCAGCCTCTGTCTCAAGCGGAGGAGTTTGGGTATCTGGTGTCTCTGTCCACCAGTGATGGGAGGAACCAGAGATGAACAGATGAATCTGGGCTTCCTCTGCTGTAACGTGGATGATGCTCTGGTTTATTGTTGTAAAGAAAATTAGAGCCGAAAAGCAGAGCTCTTGATTTACTGGTGCGTCTGCGTTACGGCCCTCACCTACGGTCATGGGTTCCCCCAGAATAAGGAGGAGGATGTCGGGATGTTTGGGTGGATGGACTTTATGTTGTTGTTTGAGGAAACAAATCGATAACTGAACAAACTGTTGAAGTTGGGGTTTAGTTTTAGTGTCTTGCCTTAAACTTGCTGCCGCTGCTGTCAGAACCAGAACGGAGCAGCGCTGCATGTGTTCGCTGCCCCGGTTTCTCTTTAATCCATGTTTTCATTGTTTCTGGTGATAATGCACCGAGGCAGCGTTATCACACCGCACCTCCAGTCCAAAACAACACACCCTGCTGAGTTTATAACGCACACAGACGGGGGGGCCTTACCTCATATAGAACGGAGACGCTGGCCTGTCTTCATCCTGGGAGCTGAAATATAAAAAAAGACACATTTAATTTACCTGGCAGAGTGTTTCTATGCGGAAAAATGGTGTAAACGAGCCTGAAAATAGGCAGACGGAGACGGCTTTTGTTTGCAGAATAAAAACCATGCAGAGCTACAGATCGCTGCCTTTGTGAAGCTGTGTAAAAGTGTCCAATCACCTGTAGTTTCTTTGTATTTTCAATCAAAACAGCCAAAATTTGCTGTATTTTTTTGTTTCCGTGTTCTTGAACGAACGTTTCCTGCGCGTTTTTCACCAGGCCTTGCGTGCTTTTCACACATTTTTGGTCTTTCAGTGCATTTCTACGGTGATCGCCAAAGTATTCGCACCCTTTGAACTTCAGTTTATTTCATTGGGTTTCATTTTAAGTGATAGACCAACGCAAACACGTTTCGAGGCTCCAGAGGAAGGGAAATGGCTGGGGGAAAAAAGCTGAAAAGTGTGGCGTACATCTTTTTTCAGCCCCTCTGATCCCACCTTTCACTGCATGACACCAGCAAGACTTTCAGGTTACTTCAGTTCCAGCAGCTCTGCACATTTGGATTCAGATTGTCTGTAAACATTACATTTCAGTTGGGTTTGGATCTGGACTTTAAAGGAGCTGTTATATGCTGTAATATGAGCTATTCCGTTGTATCCCTGGCTGTATGTTTTTGGCCATTGTTCTGCTGGAAGGAAAGCCTCCATTCAAGTCTAAGCTCTTTTGCTGCCTCTAACAGATTTTCCTTCCAGATTGAGATTTATTTACCCCAAATCTACTTTTCCATTTATGTGCAGCTTCCCTGCCGGAGGAAAGCAATCCCACAGCATGATGCTGCCAGGATGGTGCATTCAGGAGGAGGTGCAGTGTTAGTTTTCTCACCTCACATGTTGTTTTGCATGTTGGGCCAAAAAAACATCTGGTTCTGGTCAGATTTGACCAGAAAACCTTCATCCACATGTTTGCAAATGGCACATCTCCAGGCTTTCTTTCAACAGTGGCGTTTTCCTGCTTCTCTTCCATAAAGGCCAGATATGTGAAGTAAACATCTGATAGGAAATGGGCAGACTAGCAGCCTCTCTGTGGTTCCCTTAGCATGTTTCTGCATGTTTTGTGTGATTGCCCTCAATCCTCCTGGCTAATGTCAGCTCCCAGGCTAATAAAATGGACAAACGGCTGTTTTTGAACCCTACAGAATCTGATTCTCTGCTGCTGGCTTCTGTTTCCCTAAAGCCTGAGTTGGTGAGCACACCCCGGACTGTGCCCTGGAGATGCAGCTGTTTTGAGTGGACCTCAGAAGGATCCGCTTTTACGTGAACGAAGGTCGGTGTGCTGATGTCAAAGTGTTACAGAAGACACGTAGTCCTCACCTGGAGTCATTTTATATAGACTGTAAATCTCTTTTATAAATACAGTTCTTCTCATTTGTTCTGGCCGATGTTTACATCCCACCACACATCAGAGGCTGTAATGTAGCTGAAATGGAGTATGCGTGACCTCAATACGCTGTGACATGATACACCAGTTTTTGTGAGGACATGTGTGAGCTGACCACGACATTTCTCACATACAAGAACAAACCATGGTTCAATCCACACCTGAGGAAGTTTGGTCGGACCAAGGAGGAGGCTTACAGCAGTGGGGACCAGGCCCTGTAAAGGTCAGGAACTAAACTGAGCATGGAGATCAGGGCAGTAAAGAGAAACTACAGCGAGAAGATAAAAGTAGCTTCTCGCTGTAACGACCCTGCTAAAGCTTGGAGGACCTTAATTAATGTTCTAAACTACAGAACTGGTGGACGACTTGTTGTCTGCTCCTGAACCTTTAAGTGTCGCTGAAGTTTTCATCTACCAGTTAATTTACCCGCTTCATGCACCTCAAAGGTGGTCAAGTTGTGCCAGAAACTTTTAGATCTCTTGTGGACAACCTTAACAAATTCTACTACAGGTCTAAAAAAGCGCCCGTTTACATTTCCTAACAACTCGTCGACATCTCATTCAGACACCAATCACCCTCCCCTCCTCAGACCTGGATCAAAGATCTCTGAGGAAGATGCAAAAATGGCCTCTCAGTGTGAGAAGACCAGGAGAGGTCCAGGACCAGACGATGTCTCCCCCTCCTGCTGGAAATCCTGTGCTGACCTGCGCTGTGTGATGTTCTCTCATGCCTCAAATGCTCCATCATCATCCCGGTCCACAAGAAACACACCACCACAGGGTTAAATGACTACAGGCCCGTCGCCCTGATGTCTGCAGTGATGAAGCAGCTGAAGGAGATCATAGACCCCCCGCAGTTTGCTTTCTGGGTAAACAGGTGGGTCTATGATGCCATCAGACTGGGACTACGCTTCATCCTGCAGCGCCTCAACCACCCAGGGATGTCTGTGTCGACACCATCAACACAGACATGCTCCACCAGAAGCTCAGCCAGCTCACAGCACAAGCCTCCACCTGTCAGTAGATCACCAGCTTCCTCACAGACCTGGAGCAACAGGTGATGCCGGGGAACATCTTCTCCCACACAAGAACCATCAGAACCCCAGGGGCGTGTCCTCTCCCCGCTCCTCTTCTCTCTGGACACAATGACTGCACCTCGGCTGACCCATTTTTTTTTTTTTTTTTTTTTTTTTTACTGTCTGCTCGTCAGTTTTCTTCTGATTTTAAGGACACCCTGCAGACTATTAACATGACTCCGCCAGATGTATTTCGCTCCGCCTAGCTTCACTCACATACATCTGGGACACCGCCATTGGAATTGCCTTTACTGAAGGCTGGGCCTTATCAAAACTCCTTGCATATGATTGGATAAGCCACTTGTCTGTCATCTTTATCGACGTGCTATTTCAACCACTCACACCGAAGCTAACCCGTGACGCTGATGAGAGCGACGCAGGAAAAATAAAACTTTTTTTTTAATGTGTTTGCGGCTCTAGAGGCACGCGTTTTTTTTACAGTGAGCTGACAGGAAGAGGGGGGAAGACAGGCGGCAAAGCGCCGCGGGTTGGAGTCGATCCCGGGCCGACCGCGTCGAGGACTAAAAGCCTCCTAACATGGTTCACGCTAACCGCTAACCGCTCCGGGGCGCGTCCACGTCTGCTGTGATGCGCCCCGGAAAACAAAACTTGCCAAATCCGGTCGGGAGAAGAGCGAAAACATGGTTTCCACCAACAAAAGCCTTCAGAGGCGTTCTCTGATGTTCTTTTAATGAAACAATATTAGGTAGATTGGACAACACAGAAGAAATAGCAGCATCAATGTTAACGCTTGCTTCCTCGACGAGCCGCCATTGATATTAAAACAGTCTCACGTCACGGTCGCTTCTCCACTACGTCACATCTATGAGACTCCAGCCCTGCGTCCTGATTGGCCAGACCATAAAATTGGTTGGAGAAATCACTTTCAATGGGCGATGTCCCAGATGTATGTGAGTGAAGCTAGGCGGAGCGAAATACATCTGGGGGAGTCAGGTTAGCAGGCTATGGGAAGGTGTGTCATTTACTTAAAGATCAAAATGCCATCTCCAGCCAACGTGTACAGAAATGAGCCGGTTAAAGGCTTTAGTCCTGTGTGTCAGCAACACATGATGACGTTACGCAACACCGAGAGGAACTCAATGCTGGCACCGAATGCTGAAGTCGCTTAACATTCTCCAAATCTCTCACAGGCCAAGTTTCACAACCCCAGTCCAATCGAAGCGAGACCTGTAGTTTAAAAATGATCTATGATCTATTTGATAAGCTGAAGAACAAAAGAATCCCAGACAGACTGATTTTTGGTCCATTTCAGTAACACAATAAAAAATAAATAAATCCTCAGAATTAATCAAAAAGGTTATAAAGCTCTTTTCCTGGGGTTCTCCAAATCCGCAGGTCGGTTCAAATCTTTACACACACACTCTTCCAGCTGTGGAAATGTTTTACATTTCTACTTAAATCAAATATGAAATTAGATTATACAATCTTAAAATAATCATTAAATCCTGGTATTTCTAAGCGTTTAGGATGTACTCATAAGGTATCAATGGAAATATAGACAGGCCCGCAGCATCATGCATCCTTCACCATTTTTAACAGAATAGAAGTCCAGTTGTTTTTATTTTTTGAAGTTTGAAGTGTTGCCTTGAGATACATCCACAGCTGTGCCTCTTTTCAGATAATTTTTGTCTTTGAAGAAATAAATACATTTATATCTTTGTCATTATTGTGACATTCAGCCAAGAGAAACAGTTTTGGTAACCTCGACTGATCTAAAGCTGGAAAACTTTACTTTTATCCAACGTCAGATAGCGAGAAAAACAAAAAAACAAGAAACAAAGGAAAGCTACGGCTGGATGTTTTGGTACTCTGGTGTGTTTTCCTACAGGATGTACCTGCAGGAGGCTTACTGGAAGAGGCAGGTACGCCGAGGGAACCAGCAGCACCTCAACAAGCTCAAAACAGAGGAATTAGGTTTCAAGTCAGGTGCGGATTGAAATGGGCCAGAGTTCATCCGGCTTCCGAACGTTTCCCTCAAACCACACGACGTACAGAACATAAGCATGTTTTCCTTCGCGTCGCTTCGGCTGCTTCCACGTTTCTCAGAGCCTCGGTGCCCTCTGCCCTCCGTGCACGTACCCGTGTTATTAGTCTGGCAAGCTCATTAAAATAACGGGGGCTGTCGCTGTGCTGCCGTGAATTGCGAAAGCGGAAATCCTGCTTACCCACCACCTCTGTGAGGGGATAAGGAGAAGCTTTGGGAGGCATGCTCGCAGGAGGACTGATCCCTCCAGGAAACGGAGGAAGCAAATAAGACGCTGGTCAACAGGGTCAAGCTTCCACTTTTTCACACTTCTCAAAAACGCTGGAAGTTATCTGATTTACGGTCTTTGAAACTCTAACCTTAAACCACTCCTAAATTCCTCTCTTTCTCCCTGAGGTGGCCATACTTTCTTCACCATTTTGAGGGTTCTGCAGGTTCTGTAAAGGATATCTCGGACTTTGGTTGATTTTTGCTTAGTTTTAGTCCAGTTCTGGTACCAGACCAACACAGCACAAGTAAAAAAAAAGGAAGGAGCATCAGGCCTGGAGATGCATTCTCCTCCAGCTGATCATCTACTGTTTGGCAGGTTTTCAGCTATTAGCTGGTTGGAAACGACGTTGTTGGGAGAAATGTGCTACTTTCCACGGTTCTGCTGGCCTCTTAAGACCCGGGCCTTTAGCACTGAAGCTGTGCCGCTCAGAGTGAAGCATGACTCCATTCCTCTGAGTTTCAGGGCGTGGTCTCCTACAGTGGTAGCCTCGTGAGACCATCCTGATCTCGCGAGCTTTCAAGGTTTCACTCGCAGATCAGTCTGGCTACTTTCCGTTAAAGAAAATTTGGAGCCGTTCACCAAACGAACGTCCAATCAGCGTTGGCTTTGAGGCGGGTTGAGGTGTGACGCAACGAGAAGCGCGACAGTTCAGTCTAAAGAACATGGCGGCTTCAGCCGATGAAACTAGCGTTAGCGTGGCTATTGAGCAAGTTTTATCGGAATTACAGAGTATTTCTTCGCTGAAAGAAGAGCAAAACACTGCTCTGGAGGCTTTTCTCAGAGGAAAAGATGTTTTTGCTCTTCTCCCGACTGGTTTCAGCAAGAAACTTGTGGTTATGTTTTCGTCGTCGCTGTTAGTACGTCATATGCTTCGTTGATCTGATTGGTTTATTTGGCCCGTCTATCACCAACATAGGCCAATCAGCTAACCAGTATTTTTGCCCCTTACCAAAATTACTTCAACGGAAGGTTTCCAGATGGATATGCGGAGCAAAAACTGGAGTCAATTAAGGCTGATCAGACATGTGATCAGGATGCCTGCTGGACACCTCCTGTTGGAGGAGTTTCAGACGCATCCAGTTAAGTTTGCCGACTGTCATCATGCTGATTGGGTTTTGATTTTATGGCTTTAAAATCAGAGTCAAGTATTCAGAGACTTGTGACTTGACTTGGACTTTAACACCATTGACTCGAGACTTGAATTGGTTTACTTGAAAAGACTTGATATTTTGCCCATAATCTAACGCTTAAGACATCTATCATTAAAAAAGTGCGCACCAATAATTAATTTCATTCAATCAGTATCTAAAAATGCAGACCGTTCCCCTCTTTCCCCTCTCTGTACGTATGTGTGCGTGAGATGCAGCACAGCCAATCAAATTAACCAGATTAAAAAAAAAAAAAAAAAGCAAAAGAAATGGTTAAGGACAAAAAGGCTCCCAAGACTAATTTTGTTTGGCTCTGAATATGAAGTTCTGCTGTTGCATTTTTCACTGAATATTCTGGAAATATATAGTTCAAAGGAAGACTGTTCTTGAAGTTTGATTTGTATTGTTTTGTAAGTTCGGTTGCTCTCATCACATTTTGAGATAAATACTGATTTAAAAAAGAGCACATGCTCTATTCCTTACATTTGACATGTATTTCAAAATTGTTAAAGACTCAAAATGACTTGAAATTAGAAGTTTCAGACTCGGGACTTGACCTGACTCTGATTTGGCTGTCCGTACTTGAGACTTGAGTCGGGACTTGAGGATAAAGACTTGAGAATTACTTGGGACTTGCAAAACAGTGACTTGGTCCCACCTCTGGCTCAGACTGATCAGGTTATGGACACTAAAGTTGATTAAAATAGCTGACATTTGCAACAGGATGGTTGAAGACTTTTGCACGGCGCTATATGCAGATATTTGAGAAGGAACTAAATGATCTTCATTTACTTGGATTTAAAGTATTTCGTAAATGCTTACTTGTTTATTTGCAGAGATATTTTGATGATAGCACAAGAGATTAGATGTTAAAAATAAAGATTAATCAAAATACTTGTGATTTCATTTTCCCTTACATATCATATGACCTGAAGGACTGACAGCCTTTGCTTACATTTCATAACTTTAACATCTAACACGGGAAAGCAGTGCAGCACAGCGCTTTGATGTGTGCAGGAAGGCCGGTTCTGTCCAGTCTGCAGGTTGTTGCTGTAAAAGCATTTTTTTTTTTTTTCCGTCAGACACTCAGAGTTTCTGACTTAAGGCCAACGATGCAGTAATATCAACAGGGTACCTGCATTCACACCACAGCGCTACGTTCCTCATGCCCAGCGATTTCTAAAGGGCTTCTAAGAACTCCACTGGTTACATCACAAGATTCAGTGAAGCACGGCAACTCTACACAAAATCCACTATGCATCGCCCCATTAGAAACTACGCACCCCTACAGGCACCAAGAGATCACTTTACATTGTTATGTCAGGTTTCTGCAGCCTGTCTGTTGGATAGGGGACGGGAAGAACCAGGCTGGACAGAACACCAGCATGTATTTATTTAATGAAGGGAAGAAAAACTGGTACAGTTCAGAAGTTTACATACAGCAATCACGCACATTAGAGCGATTTCCCCCCCATTTTGTTCTCAACAAGATGTTTCAAGCAGTTTGAAAAAACAAGAATTGGATGCACATGTTTGATTTGATTGGGGATTTCCTGGAATCCACACAGGTTCAAAATTATACCTGTAGGACACAACGTATGCATACATTAAGCTAAATCTTTAACTTAAGATCATTAAATCATCAGTTTGAAGAACTCATTTAAGCTTCACAGCTGCTGGCGGTGCGGGTAAATTACACAAACTGGACAGATTATCGCCTTCATCTCAAATCAGCAGCTAAACGGCTGAACCTGGGAGGCAGATGGGCGTTCGAGGAGGCCTCTCACCCCAAACACACTTTAAAACAGTTTTTTTTAGAGGCAAATAAAGGAGATTAACATTGAGCTTCTGGAGAGGTGCTGACTGGACTCCTGGTAAAACATTTACTATCCAGGAAACCAAACAATTTAACTAAATTCTACCAATTCTGCCCAGAGGAGTGGGCAAATATCCAGCCAGAATTATGCTAGGAGCTCTGAAGGGTACTAGAAGCATGATGTGAGGTTACAACTTGATAAGCGACATCTAAGGCGGGGTAAACCCTAGACAGGCCACCAGTCCATCACAGTGCAACTTGGACACACATGGGATAAACAACCATGCGCACACTTATACCTAAGAACCATTTACAGAGACCAAAACTAGTCATGTTTCTGGAGGAAGCTGGAGTACCCGGAGAGAATCCATGCATGCACAGGGAGAACATGCAAACTTTATGCATACAGACCCCAGGGTTTGAACCCAGGACCTTTATGCTGCAAGGCAGCAGACCCAGCAGTTCATTAAATAGATTATTGCACATTAGTAATGTATATAACTGAATGCACCTTCCCTACTCTGCACCTTCTTGTATGAACCGATGTGACGAGTGAATTTCTCCATTGTGTGATCTATAAAGACTATCTTATCTTATCTTATTAACGGGGCTGTACGTATTTAAGCCTGTGAGAATCTTTCTCTCCGTTTGAATAATAGAGGAAATCCAAAATAATTTCTAACTTGTGCATCCGATTTTTTTGTTTGTTTGTTTTTGAAAATCAACACATTTTATCACACAGGCATGGAGTGACAGCTGCTCAAATAAATCCAAGAAAGCCCAAAATCAAAATGAGATGAATGCTCGCAGTGACTGCTGGTAACCTCTGAGGACAACTGCATGTCAGTGACCAATCTGTGTCTTTTCTGTTAAAAATTATGCTTTACAAATGAATCTAAAAGAAGGACCCCCCCCCCCCCCCCACCGGTAAATTTGATTCCCCCAAAGAGTGGGTTACACCAGACCCGAGAGGCCGGAGCGGCTCTGGATGGGGGACTTCCTGGAATGTAGGGAACCTGTGTGAAATTTAACACGGTAACGAAGCAGATGAGAGAGGAAGAAAACCTGTCAAAATTCAAATGTGCTCTGAATGTCAAATAAAAAGCATAAAAAAAAGGTTTCAATTAAAATAAAACGTACGAAAAACCCGCTGTCTGTTTTGCGTTAAAATCAAACAGACATGTCCGACACTTAGCTATGAAAAATGAGAGCAAGCTGCCATGTAGCCATGAGAACAGCTCCAGATATGAAGAGATTTACCCTGATGGAAAATCATCAGCAATATTTAAAAAAAAACTGCTTCACATAACTGATCTAAATGCAGATTTCTGGAGGATTTACTTGTTAATATACTCAGACAAATACCTCAGAGCATTTACAGCCACTAAGGGTGAGAATCCAAAGCTTCCTTGTATTATAAGACGTTTTTCCCCTTACTGGTTTTGCTGCACCCAGCTATCATGTCAGATTGCTGACGCACAACTCTGTGACCCTCCCGTCAACCTGGTCGGGGTTCTGTGACCCGATCCGAGTTGGCAGCCAAAGTTTTCGCCTGTGAGGGAAGCCGGCTGAAGATTTACTGGCCTTTTGACATGGTGAGGATAAATGGGAGGGATCAGATTTGCTTTAGCGGTGTGACCGTCTGAGTGAGCCATTGTATCCAGCCAAAATCTCAATATATATATATATATATATATATATATATATATATATATATATATTCCCCCAAGAACTAAACTGAACTGAATTTATCTAAATATACAGAAACAAAAGTTGTTAGGAAATCTGTTGATAAAAAATGTGCTTCAGTAACTTCAGTAACTTCAGTACAGATTGCTTTTTACTATTGTGTTCATTTTGCTGCAAGGTGCTAATGGATCTGGTTCTGACACGATTCCCATCTGAATCTCTGATTTATGTTCTTCTAAAGGTCCCCTGTGCGTCTTGCAGAAACCAAAGCTGTCTATTGGTCATGAGGGGTGCTGGTGCCTATCTCCAGCTGTCAATGGGTGAGAGGCGGGGTGCACCCAGGTCGCCAGTCCTGGGTGTATCCAGGGCAACACAGAGAAATACAACCGTTCATGCACACAGGAGAATTTAAAGCATAACCCAACAGTCATGTTTTTGGACTGTGTACCTGGAGAGAACATGCAAACTCCATGCGGAAAGACTCGAACCCAGAACCTTCTTGCTGCAAGGCAACATTGCTGCCCACTGCGCCTGTGCAGCCACACCAACGCTGTCATTAATCAAATTGCTTCAGCTTGAAACACCTTTATGTTTCACATGCAAAGTTTTTCTCTCTGTCTTTGGTTTTGGTCTCTTTTTTTCCATCAACAGACGCAGACCACAGTCCTCCCTGAGTCGGGCTGTCATGCAGGTTTAGATACAACCAGCCTAAACAAGTGCAGAAGAAAACCGGAGATGCGGCGTGAACTAATGTGGGGGCGTCTTAATTTATGCCTTGTTATTTTGAATCTGAAAATGGTCTTTTCTCTAGTTGCTGTCGCTCATTTTAATTATTAGAATGTTTCATTGTTGCTCACATGTATGCTAAATATTGAAAAGATATGCCCTGATTTGGACATTTGTTTTGTCAACATGGTGGTTTACTAGTTATTATCACAGCACCTTGCTTCTCTTCAGAAATGTTTAAATCCACGCATTTGTCACTTCTAGGCTGGATAATAATAAGTAAAAATTTAATAGAAGTCTTCATCTTATCCACTTACAAAATGTTCTTTATTTAACAGGAAGCAAATCTGCACACTGCGCCTTTCTTTGTATTTCAATTTGGACCTAATATTTCATTCAGGACGCTTCATCCGGCTGTTGGTCTGGATGAAAAAAAGCAAAGTAAAAAGTAAAAAGTGAAGACATCTGCTGGGAATATTTTTTTAATCGGATTTACATCTACAGGATGTCACTGTAGTCAAATTCCTCCAAACTGTATTAGTTTACCTACAAAGCAGGAAATTATAGGAAGATCTGTGTTTTTGTTGCAGCTGCCCATGTTTATTCTGTGGAGGAATCAATTTATTATGTTACACATGTTTAAAGTATATTGACAGTCTGTATGGCGGCTAAGCGTCATGGAGGGAAGGCCTGAGGCTTGGAATCACCGGTGCAGGTTTTCCAGCACTTTGTCTCTCCAGGCTGCTGGAGGTCGTATCGTTGCTCTCTTCATGATCTTTACAATCACTTATCGTTCTCAAACATCTCTGACATTAACTTTGGGATTTTTCCTTTCCGTAGAACGCACTTTTAGCTCAGTGCTTTGGTATTTTTCTCTGCCTCCTTGCTTTTCTCTCAGTCAGTCCTGAACCCAGTCTAATGACTTCCAGGGGAACCGCTTATCACGTGAATCTGAATGAGTTGTACCCTACCTGGATGGAAATTTACTGTTTTATGGTCGGATTCTAACCCAAATCTGACATTATTGGACTGGGGCTCGTTGGAAGGAGTGGGATTCGGCTGCTGGTGTTTGCAGATGGCGGCACTGTCACTAGTCTGATCCACATCAATGATGAGCCTAACCCGCTCAGGACTGTGAGGATGACGGTGGACCTCTGGAGAACATACCCCAACAGTGCCTCTAGTCACTATATAGATCATTTCCGGTTCCTAGGAACCACCCTATCCCAGGACCCAAGCTGGTCCTCACACATAGACACGGTTCGGAAGAAGGTCCAGCAGAGACTGGCCTTTCAGCAGCAGCTCCAGAAGTACAACCTTCCCCCGGAGCTGCTGGTCTTCTTCCACACCGACCGTAATCACTCTGTTCTGTGTTCATCCATCACTGTGTCCACTAAACAGAACCGGTCCAGACTGCAAGGACCAGTCGGGCCTGCAGAGAGGATCCTTTGGTGCTGACCTTCCCTGCATCCAGGACCTGTACTGGTCTAGGGTCAGAAAAAGCGCAGCGAGCATCTGTGCAGACAAACATGTTTAGACTTTTACCCTCGGATCCCACAGAGCGCTGTTTGTTAAAACCAGCAGAGACCGCTTCCAGGCCGTCAACACGATAAAAACCTCACAGCCTGATTGGTCAGCCACACTGCTGTGAAACATAAGTATATTTCCTATTTTACATACATGTGTGAATACACATTTATTCTCCTTTTTTATCTGCACTAAATAGTATTTACCCATAAGCGTGTAAAACCAACATCAAACTTGTTGTTTTGTGGATCCAAACCAAGTCCACTGCAAAAATGGAATAAAAATAAGTAAAATGTTCATAAAATGAGTGTATTTGTCCTTGATTTGAGCAGGTAAATAAGATGATTTGCCAATGGAATAAAATTTTTTCACTTAAAATAGGAACAATTCATCTCCATCGTCTTATTTCAAGTGTAGGATGTCTAATTATCTTATTTTAAGGGTCAAAATACTCATTCCATTGGCAGATAATCTTATTTACCTGCTCAAATCAAGGACAAATACACTAATTTTATGAACATTTTACTTATTTTTATTTCCATTTTTGCAGTGTCGACGATTGTGGTTCTGATTGGAAAGAAATTGAGTTGAATCAGTGTTTTTTTTTGTAAGCTCGTGGAAACTACGTAAACTGAAATGAATTCCATATTTCCTCTTTATATTGTTTGCAATACCTTTAATCCTGTTTATTCACATTTCTTTTTTCTAAAAAATGTGAATAAACCCTGGGAGTACCAGCAGGATATATTCTTCATGTTTCAGTGTCTGTAAGCTTCCATTTACAGCGGCATGAAGCCGTCGGTCCTGCAGTGGTAGAGCCGAGCGTACGGACGGCCGTGATGCCCTGAGCTGAGCAGCAGCACCGAGGAGCCCAACAACAGGCGCAGATGCAGCGCTGCTATTCCAGGACCGAAGAAACCGGAAACCACTCGGCTCTGGTTTCAGTTTCCTATAAAAGGCTCCTTCTGCATGCCGAATGCACGCCGACACCGGCTCCATAATTGCTGCCGGACACTTGAGATTCTTCACCCTTAACCTCGGCTGACGGGGTGGTCACAACCCATTTTTTTTTTTTTTTTTTTTACCAGAGATAGATCCTGCACCCCCGCAATTTCAACTTAAGAAAGATGCTCTGATGGAACAACTACAGAAACGGTGCAACCTGCTGACCACGTTCCCACAGAAAAGCTGTTTTCAGACATCAACGCCTCTGATGTCCAACAGAAGGTGTGGAAAATTTTGTCTGGGTATTTCCCAGCAGCAGGTGACTGTCTGCTGGAGAAAGAGGACGATTTGGACTGCAGCCATGCATCCTGCAGTTCCTGCTGCTCCATAAAGTGAACACGCATTTCCACTTACTCCACGAGCATGGGTGACAATTCTGAGCAAAAAAAAAAAAAAACCTGCAGATATTAACATCTCTTTTACTTGTAAATTTCTCCAGCGTTCCTAAATTAGAATGCATGTGTGCAAAAAAAAAGCTGCTATGTCCGCCTCCTTTACTGTGACTATGTGCATTAAAATCAATTTAAAACAACACCGACCTGCTGAGGCCCTCCGTGCTGCCAGAGAGGCTGAAGTCAACATGCGGCGAAGCAGTTCTTGGTGTGTCCAGTTCTGGCAGGGGGGATGTGTCCGTCACCTCCGGGCTTGGACTCCTCAGCTCTGAGGTCAGCGGTAAAACTATTGGTATGGAGAAGGACCTTGAGCTGGGCGACCCGTCAGGCTGTCTGGGCTGACAAACAACTTGAGGCACGCCGTCGTTCCTCCCCTTTTTAACCTGCATGACAGACAGAGCAAAGTTAGATTATTTTTTTTTTATGCTATGCAAGGTGTATATATAAAAAAAAAAAAAAAGCCAGTTAATTTCTCGATATCATAAGACGTGCACATCAGAAGGTCCAGATAAAGAAAGCTGGGAAAATAGCTTGGTGAGGTTTCTGTCTTACCGTTCTGACCCTGAGTGGGTATAAACTGCGTGAATTTCCAACTTTAGTGTAGGAAAAAAACCTCAATCTAATCACAGCAACATTTTGAAAGTTTCCTTTCTGCATTTTTTTTTTTTTTTAGGATGACCACCAAACGGGACTGAAAACACACGCTAACAGGAACAGGTTAAAGAGCGTTCTCTCCTGTTAACATGTCTGCAGCGCTCTATTGCTGCACATTAAGCCCAATCAGTCGCTACAGAGGGTGAAATGGGCTCGACACAAGCAGCTTAACCATCGATAATGGTCTCCAACATCCAGCGCTAAAAGGCTTGTCCATAGATAAACAGCTCATCGCTGAATTAAAAGGCTTACGCTTCTGCTCCTCGCACCAATTATCAGGAAAAACTTTTCCATTTAGGCCTTATTTTAATGGCTTGTTTGGGGGGGGGGGGGAAATCCATGTACATTGCATTCATTCAGACATTCAGACCTAATGGGGAGCTCTTTGCAGCATAATTAGCTTCACAAACTTCTATCACTGGACCACATATGGATTTTGCCCTTTGGAGGTTTTGATTGATTTGGCTCCATTTTGCCATTAAGAGAAAACCAAACAGATAATAGAAAAAAAAAGTGGGGGGGGGGGGTGAGTTTGGACGTCAGGTTGTTTTTAGGAGGGGTTTGGAGTCTGTGTCATCGCTGGCCAGAGACGTCATGGAGGAAAGACAGAGCACGGAAAAGATAAGGAGATAAAGGACTGCAACAATGTACAGTAGGTCAGCATAAGAAATGATGTTTTTTAGTTAAAAAGGTATTTAAGCCTGCAAACCTGTCCGGTTTGTTTTCCAGGTAACGCTTATTAAAGTTTGTCTTTCTTTCTCGTCCCCAGTGATTAGCTCAACCAGAGCAGCAACATGCAGGAGGTCAAAAGGCCAGAAACCTGACGCACCACAAAGAAAATGTGACCTGGTTCCTAAATCATGTCATTTTAAGCCTTGTGTGTAAAAGTTCAAAGTCTGCAGTTAAAAAACAACAAAACATGGAGACTGTTCAGCCATAGCACATGGAGCTCATTGTAAGAAATTAACAAGGAATCAGAAACGCAACGAAGTGAAAATGAAGCGACGGACGGACGGATGGATGGATGTATGTATGTATTAGACTTAGACAACTTTATTTGTCATTTTGTATGCACAGAGTGCGTACAGAATGAAATTTCGTTTCCATACAGCTTGAAAATTTCAGTGAATTACAGTAGATTTCAGAATAAAGTAAATTACAGGATAAAATTACAGGATAAAGTGCAACATATACAATGCCTCACAGGGCAGCTATTAAAGAATATTTTCGAGAGACTGATAATCTTTAGCTGTTATTGTCTGACAATCAGGTAGAGCCCGACTTGGTGAATTCAGTTAAAATTACTAACTTTGTTAATAATCTCCTTTAGCACCTATTAATTGTTATTCATAGCACTGTTGTGCAACAAACCTGCTGTTGCACAGCAGTGCTAACTAACAGCGGTGCCGCTGTGCAGCTACATAGTAATGTATGTTTTATGATGATTTTCGCCAGGGCAAAAAAAAAAAAAAAAAAAGAGCCTGATTCTTGATGAGCGGAGCTACAGTTACCCTGAATTATTTACTGTGTCATAAAAGCTGCGGGAAACTGAGACACAGGAGAAGAAGAAACAGACACAAATAATTATAAAGCCATGCTCCACTTCAATTTTCCAGACAGGAATCTTTCATATTGAATCAACAAAGAATAAGGAACACAGTGAGAGTGACAAGTAAGGAACTGCTGCATTTAAAAGAGACAAATAATTTTTGTATCTACAAAAAAAAGAGAGCGGATCTATTTAATTTACAATTGGCTTGTAAAGAGAGACGTGCACCTAAACAAAACTTTTCTTTCTGCTGATCCGATATTTGTTCCATGAAAGCTGTTGGCTGAAGTTTCTGTGTCTGTTGAACAAATTGTTTCTAACAGCTGTAAAATGCTGGTGAAGATTCTCAGTCATCCAGGTCATGGTCATTCAAAAAAAAAGTAAAAAACAAAGCAACTGGACATGTTTTCCGTAGTTGAAAACGTTTCGCTTCCTCTCCAGGAAGCTTTCTGGAGTAATGTGCAGAACAGCTGTAAAAGTTTTAAATCGACTGCATGTCTCTCCTGGGTGAGAAGCTAACAGTGATGCAGGTGAAACACCCACCGGCGGACCAAAGCCTGGTACTGTTCTCACTCCTTTGCTTTTCACTTTCTACTACATTGATTTCTCCGTTGCAAAACGTTAAAAATGACTGAAACATGTCCTGCCTTTGGAGTCGAGATGAGAGGCGCTGATAAACTTAAAACTTTCCTTTTTGACAAAGCTTCTAGTTAGAGTTGCTTAGGTTACCCTGAGCTATCTCTGTAGTTATGCAGTTATTAAACCAGACTGGTCCAGATTTGAGCATTCCTGCTGGTTCTAAAACGTCTGACCTGCAAAATAAATCTGATTTGGGTGCAGAGACCTTTACCTGCAGCGGGAACGGAGCCTTAGAGACCAGGATGAAGTCACATGGAAGCCTAAACGTTTTAAAGATACATACACACTCATTTGTCCGGCATCCCTCTGTGTTGAAACACTAATATTAAGACAGCTACACAAAAAAATAACCTCAAATAAACCCAATAAGGAAGAAAAATGCTGAAGAATTTAAAAGTCAGACTCATTTTATGAGAGAACAGTAATATTATTTTAATTTTGTTATTCATGTTTATTGTGTCTAAATTTATTTTCTGCAATTTTGATGGGTGGAGCGCTTGAGCTGAAATCATTCCTGCCTGTTGTGATCAAACTACACGACTCAAACCTCGAAATCACCAAAAACCAACATGTCTATCATAGTAATAATAAACTAATCCCTTTTTATTGAATATTTCTCTCTCCTAGCTTACATCGTGGCAGTTTAACTTAATTCTGATTGTGAACCCGTCAAATGTAGAAAAGCGGAGTAATTTGGGCCTCATCTGGGTGTCGCCTGGATTAAAACCTTTTCTTGAGTTTAAAACTTTGCTGAACGTTTCTGTTTCAGGGACTGCCTATCGAAGGAGCTCCACATCTCCTCTCAGCTCTCAGTCCTCTGTTAAACACGCCTTCATATCAGTCAGCATTTCCTTTATCTCTACGGTGACACGTTTCATGACATAAACGGCCTGTTATGACACACAAAGCTGCACTGGAATCAACCACAGAAAGATAATGGCAGACTTTAAAAAGGGAAGACGCGCTTAAGAAGCTACGCCCCCCCCGAGAAGTTGCCTTATTGACCTCCCTGGGTCCAGAGCTCACTTTCTTAAACATAAACAGGAAGTTGTCAGTCAGTGAATGTTTGTGGCAGATCTCATTTACAGTAGGAACAAAGCATTTGTAAGGCAAACCAAAGTCTGTGTCCGCCCCCCCCGCCCTCCCTCCTTTCTGCGCTCTTGTTTCCTGAGAGGACGTCTTTATCCAATCAGGTCATGTGACCGAACCCACGAGCACAGAGAGCCGTCTGACCGACGACCTCTAGGCTAATCAGCAGCGAGGGACCCCAGCAGATAAGAAAGAAGAAAGCATTCAGAGGGGAAAAGGCCGACAAACACAAAGCTGAATGAAGATGGAGGTTTCTGTACCTTTGTCTTCTTTCTCTTTGGCGTTTTAGTGCAGCTTTTGTTCAGAAGTTTCATGTCTTCGAGTGAATTTTGAAGCTCAGCCTTTAGAAACCAAGATAGAAAATGACAGTGAGATTTGTAGTGCATGAAAAATAGATAAATTCATACAACATCATTAAAACTATCACGCATTTCACAACACTTTTAAATCCAAAGTAAAAAATGATGGTATAGCAGCATAAAGGTCATCGTGTCCTCTACTGCGGGAGAATGGCATGCAGTACATTCAAATCAGCTGACTGCGATAACATCTTTAAACTCACAGAAACACCCGCTGAACTTGACTGAAAGGAGCTTTTTCCAAAACAGGCCCAGGACGTGTTATTCACGTCACACGGGTCACATGCTCGGGGTTATTAAGGACTGCGCAGCACAATCTGAAGCTCATTAAGGTATAAACACCGCATGCAGAATGGCACGATATCAGCAACAAACACAGCGGGCAGAAATCGCCTCCCCACCCCAGATAAAAGCGATTTAAGGGCGCAAGTGAGGACACCCTGCAATGAACACTTTCATTTAATTTTGATCATTTAGCTATATTTGGTGCACACCTGATTAACCTGAAGTAAATTTAAGCCATACTTGTAGGATTTTCCTTGTAATCCCTTTAACTAAAACGGTACTTTTAAACGAGGTCACAAAGAATCAAAATTATCTCGTTGCGTCAATGTATCAGTCAGGAGAAGGCTGTAAAACCCCACTGTTATACACCAAGGCACAGTGAAGACACTGAAAAACATGAAAAAACAAAGACATCACAAAATGTATTTTGCTTATCTAGTATTGATACAAAAAACAACACTGAAACTTATCAGGAAGGCTGCCAGCTAGTCAGACCACAACAATTCACATGTTTGGATCATCTGGCGACCAAATATTAAACCAAATGGAAGGTAGGGCCAATGATTAATGTGATCCTAATCGACCCATTCCCTATCAGTGGGAATTTTCTGACCACAGATTATAAGCCTGTTATCTCTGACGAGATTCAGAGCTAAAGAAGAATCTTTGTTGAGAACTGGAACATCTTCATGAATCAAGAGACATTGTTTAGTTGCCTTAGGACGGCCGTGTCCTGGATCACTGAGAATCTGCACCAACTTTAGTCCTAATAAATTACCTGGTGCTAGAATCTGCCTAAAACCTCATGGGAGTTTTGTCAGGATCCGGTGCAACCAAACTTAAACTCTGGGCCACAGCTTCTAGAGGTGAACTTGGCACAAAAACACCTCCAGGTATTGTCAAAGATTACACCGTATCCGCAGGTATAAATGGATTGTTCCACCACTACCAGCCACTCTTGACCAACAACAAGTCATTGATGAAGAATGACTTAATTTTTCAACATGGTACATAAGCATCATGCTGAAAAATGATTTAAAATAATTTATCCCGGGGCGCCGCGGTGGTGCTGGGTTAGAGCTGTCCCAGGTTTGAGTCCCACTTTGGACCTTTGCTGCTTGTCTTCCTCTCTCTCCCAGCCCTATTTCCTGTCAGCTTACAGTCACATAAAGGCCACTAGAGCCACACAAATGAACCTGAAATCACTCCAAATTTAATAAATAAATAAAAATTACTTCAGTAGATGAAATTAAACGTTTGTATGGATGAACTGAATCTACCATGTGAACCAGAAGGGAGCTTTGGACAAAAAATGTTCCCAAACTGTGAAATCTGGAGACCTTCTGCAACCTTGTGGGCAGATTCTCTGAAGATGTCAGATACTGACAGAGTCCATGTACTTATGAAACTTCAATAAATAAATGACTGACTGAATGAATGAATTATTTAGTTCATACATTTAGATCTAAACATTTCAAGATAAAGGGGTTGAAGTAGTTTATGGTGCTGCACACCTTTATAACTAGGTTATTGCTGCTTGTTCTTTCTGTTTCAGCTGAACTGTACACATAATTTGTCAAATAAGAGCTAAAAACAAATTTTAGATTATTTAAGATGGTGTATAGTTTAAATATTACTAAATCTGGCTCTTTAACGGGGGCAGGGACACGTTTAGGAGATGCATTGTGCAGAGGAGGGTCAGAAAGGTGACCCTTACTTCCATCTGTTGATCTGGATTAAGATGGTTGGCTGATTTTCTCGAGTCTTCTTCTTTCAACTTAGCCTAGAGAGATGAGACATAGTAATTATGATCAAAAACACAGCAATGTAACATGAAATCATGCTGAAGTTTAAAATCATCTCCCATTTTTCATTTCTTTAATCAAATTTTTCCAATTTGGTCTTTGCACATAAACATGTACATAAACCTGACAGAAAATGAGGGAAAAGTAGCAACAAAGTTCACAAAGGTTTGGTTTTTAGATTCATTTGTTGACAGAGTCAAACACATGCATACTGTTTCCTCCCTGGAGACACAGATAAAAATAGACGTGACCCTTAAAAGCACAGATGTAAACAAAATGCAGTCCACAGTGTGGATTCTTGGGTGTTTTATGGCTGACAGGCAAAACGGTGAGAACATCCTACGTTCAAAGGCATCAGGAAAATGTATAGCGGACGGGGGGGGGGGGGGGGGTCACTGGTATTCACAGCATCGCCTGCCTGATGCTGGTAATGCTGTAACTTTAATACTGACGGGATTTTTTCCCCCTCTGCTCTAGAAAACTGGACCTTTAGATCGCAAGAAGGTGAAAGATCACAAACATTTTTAAGTTTTCTGAGGGTAAACAGCCTCAAATCAGAGACAGGTGTTGGTAAATTATGCTGAGAAGGCATGTAGGGTCGGGTCAAAGGTTAACCCAGACCTCGAGGTTGGTGCCTGATGGTCACATGACCAACATCATGCTTATTCAACCCATGCATAGCTGAAGTCCAGCGTCTGACCTGAAACATACTCTCTCTAAACGCATAATATGAAAAGAAAGTTTGGAAGTTTAGTTTTAATTCTGACACGAACTCTCATAGATCATTTAGACTCAGGATATCCACCTTCGACACTCCTCACCACTGTCTCACTTACTGAGGAGTAAATGTGACGCTTTCATTTTATTTATGACGTGACGATGGAGGATTTTATCTTTAAAGACACTTTATTTAACAGCATCAATGCATAAACACCTTTAATGTGGCAGTGTAGGTTTGTTACTGTATCTGTAGCTTCAGTTTTCCACAATGAGTGGATGGATGGATGGATGGATGGATGGATGGATGGATGGATGGATGGACAGATTTACATAAATAGTACATCCTAAGCTAAAATCTAAAACCTCTGATCTGATGCAATCAGATGTTCTGACTTCCCGATGTCGTTTCCAGCTGTTTGTTTTATGGGACCACGGATGGAAATGAGCATTTTGCTAAATCCGTATATATTTACTGTAACATGCTGGTGAAGATTCTCAGTCATCCAGGTCATGGTCATTCCAAAAAAGTTAAAAAACAAAACAACTGGACTTTTTTCCTGAAGTTTGAAGACGTTTCATCTTCCTATCCAGAAAGCTTTCTCAATTCAAAATGTCTGGAATAGTGTGAAGTTCAAAGCTTCACACTATTCCAGACATTTTGAATTGAGGAAGACTTCGGAAAAAAAAAAGTCCAGTTGTTTTGTTTTTTTAACTTTTTTGGAATGTATTTATGGTAATTTTGTACTGTTATTAAGATGCACTGTCCCATTTAAATTAATGAATACATCCAATTCTGAGGAAAGCTGCCCAGGCGGCAACAGAACGGACACCAGTGGAGCCGGCAAACCAGGAACTGAATGAATACATCAGGCACCAGGCCAGCAGATGGAAATCAATAGGGAGAGACGGTAAACAACAACCTGTGGAGAAGCTGTCCCTGCAGAGCGCTGATGGAGGATCGATGCTCACATTAATTTTAGCCTAATGGTATGTCAACCACGGCTCACGGAGCCTTGCCTCTTCTAGAGGAGGGACATAGAGAGAGCGATCCTGTTTAAACTGCATGCTCCTGACATGTGATCCACAGCTGCTCCACACGCTCCCGGTCACCAATCTAATTCATATAAACACCAGCATCTGCTGTTATTCTGTGCAAACAACACCTTGACGAGTCTGAGAGCAGAAAGATCCTCCGCGTGGCTCCCATCGTCCGGGCCCTCGGCCTCGAAGATGCAGCCGTAGTTCTGGATGAGCTGGACCATGATCTTATTGCAAATATTCTGATCCTTCACTGCCTCAAAACTGGGAGCCACCCTGTAAAATACAAAAAAAAAAAAGAAAAAAAAGAAGCTTTTCGTTCAGTGTTTGTGCAGATTATGCGTGGAAACAGGGCTGAGATTCTGTTCCTGAACAAATGCTGCTCAGTCGGTGTCTTGGTGGTTAAATTAAATCGGTCTGTGTTTCATCTGAGCTGCCGTACTGAGAGCGAGAGCAGCTGTGTGCGGCGAAGGCTTGGCTGCAGGCCTAACTGTAAGTCTAATTATAAAGCCTGGGCACGCACAGGGCCCGTGGAGCAGGGAACAGGTTGTACAGTACGAGCCACACTGTACACTTAATGCAGATTGTGTTTCATTTCACGATTCACAGCCTGGAGAAACCAGTTTAGGACGGGAGATGAAAACCAGAATCCTCTACATGGTGTCTGGTTCAGCGTTTGCAGAAAAAAGGAAAAACTTGGACAGTTGGAGGACGGAAGATAGAAGATGGGTTAGAGCTGAAAACTGTCTTAATCATTTAAAAGAACGATATCTGAAAGTCACATTATTTAAAAAAAGTAAATATCCATGTCAATTTATTTAGAAAACCACACTATTTGAGTCAAAGGGCTGCACCATAAGTGAAAACAAGTCCAGAAATATATGTCACAAAAGAGAAATAATAAGATGTAAGATATAAAATACAATCAAAAAAAAGTTAAAAGAACCATTAATTTTTTAAGCAAATCAATCAGAGGAGGATTTACCTCTGTTGCCACTGTAAAGGCAAGGGCTCCCCTGGTTTTACTGTGGGACAACCAAGAGTAGACCTGAGTGCTCTTGTACGTGAAATGAACATCTGACTTTCCAATAAACTTAAAATGATAAAACAAAAACAAAAAATTGAAGCCAAAAATGCTTCTGCAGTGAAGTTCATGAGAACATTTAGAACTTCATGAGTGAAGTTCTAGACGTGTCAATCAGTGACAAAGTCTCGATTCCCTTCATGACTTCCACGTTTTAGACTTATTCTAAACTGATCTTACTACAGAAAATGGCCCACATTAAAATTAAAACATATTCTCTGACATTTTTATAGATTAAAAACATGTAATCATTTAAACAAACTAGTTAAGATTCCCAAGTTATTGCCCAGTAATTAGTTAAATTGCTGATTGTCACTAACTCAGTGAGGGTTGATGAGCAGTGCTGGTGGACAGACATTTTTTTGTTTTTTCCAGACACATTTATCTGTATTTAAGTCTGGACTCTGGCTGGGCCTCTTGAAAACCTCCACAGACTGCTGCAGAGTCTTAGCCGAGCGATTTGGGTCATGGTTGCCTTGGAAGAAGAAACACCAAATTGCTCTGATTCCACAAAGAAGAATATTTATATTTGGCTGCTGCCATCTTGGCTTCTGTCTAGACTTGTCGCTCAATTCAATTCAATTCCATTCAATTTTATTTATATAGTGCCAATTCGTAACACGCATCATATCAAGGCTCTTTCCAAAGTCAGATTCAATCAGATCCTCCAGGTTGGTCAGAAAGTTTTCTCTCTAAGGAAACCCAGCAGGTTGCATCAAGTCTCTCCAAGCAGCATTCACTCCTCCTGAAAGAGTCTAGAGCCACAGTGGACAGTCGTCTGCATTGTTGATGGCTTTGCAGCAATCCCTCATACTGAACATGCATGAAGCGACAGTGGAGAGGAAAACTCCCCTTTAACAGGGAGGAGAACCTCCAGCAGAACCAGAACCAGGCTCAGTGTGAACGCTCATCTGCCTCAACCCACTGGGGCTTAGAGAAGACAGAGCAGAGACACAGAAAGCACAGAAGCTCACATTGACCCAGGAGTACTTTCTATGTTAGATGGTATCATGTGGCTCAGTTCTGGAGGCAGAAACGAATCCCCACAGTCTGATGCTGTCATCACCGTACATTATGGTGGGGATGTTGTTAGCCAGGTGAGGATCTTTGCTTGTTTCTCTCCAGGCATGACCCATCTGGTTCCTCTAATCTCACACCTTCACTGATGCATATTAAAAAATAAATATCAGAGCGTCTGCCTCTATGTTAGATTTAGTTTTAGAATAATAATCAAAGTAGTTTTGAGGCTTCACAACTTGGTGGGTTTAGGTCCTATTAGGATGGTTCTTTTCAGCAGAACCTGTGCTCTCCAGTCAAACCCGTTTCAACGTCACCACTCTAACCTAAAAGCTTGGTGGATTGTTTTAATCTGGCTGTTTTTCTGGGTGGGTTCTTGGTCACCTCTGTGACAAACTGTCTTCGTTCCTGGTTTGCACACTTCAGCCGGGCAGCCAGATCCAGGGAGATGTGGTCCCGCTGGATCCACATCGCGTCTGTTTCAAAAAACAGAGAGAAAAGGGCTTTTTTTTCTGGATCCAGTCTTGGTTGTCGCTTGTTGGTTTCTGATCTGAAAAACTTAATCAACTCTGGGACTTTGTCTTACCAATTGGGTCCCAGTCCAAACCCTGCTCAGTCAATCACGTTAACCACAGGCGGACTCCAGACAAAACTTAACGATGATCAGAGAAAATCAGATGCACCTGAATGTTGACTGTCATAGTAAAGGTTGTGAATTCCTGTTCAGTTATTTTGTTTAAATGTGTAATTTTTTTCCTGAACTAGCTAAAAGGCCAGAAACCATGCGCTTATTTGGTCATTATGAGCTGTTTTGTGTAGTTGTGTGAATACTTTATGCCAGCTTTGTATTGCCAAAAGCAGGAAAAGCTGGTGACGTGCAAAAGGTTTCTGGCTGGTTGTTCTTCACCGTGCAGCGCTGCCCGGTTCCAACTCTTAATTAGTTCTGCAGGAATAACGGCAGACATGCAGCAGGACCTCAGCAGATGTCCACAAACACCAGGCTGACTTTGGCAGCAAAGCAAACTAATGAAATCACATGTTGATTATCTTACACTATATTTAGCTTCACTCAAGTCTATTAATATTTACCTGCAGGTGTTAAGGTCTTACTGCTTTTATCTTTATGCATTGCCTTCCATTCATTTCTCCTATCTGCACTAGCAACAGCACCATCTGCTGGCCAGGTGTCAGTACAGATGGGCGCCTGCGCTGATCTTTCTGACAGCTTTAATGTGAATAAACATTTGTAAAAAAATTATACAAATAAAAAAAACACAGAGCAGCTGAAAGACCAAACACTCTTCTGGCAGTTTTCATAGCATTGTGCAAATGAACTCTGGGTTATTTTCTCATTTGATCTTCCTTAAGGGGCGTTATTGGGGAAACTGGATGATAGTTTCTGACCCATAAGACGCTGTAAAGCTGAGCGATCCTCCTCTCATCAGTGCTGATAACCCGCTGTGTTGACAGCTGCACTGTAACTTCTGCATCAGGTTGCTACACGTGCCTTGGCACGGTTGTGTTTATGGAGGCTGTAACGGCGAGTGGTTTATTTGATGTTCTTGCTGGGTGTGTGTTTAATTTAATGAGACTTTTCACCTTCGCTCCTGGCTTCCTGGAAAATAAAACAATCTTTCAATTCTTTATTATTGTTTCCAAGCATCATGGATTATTGCTTTGAAGTGATGTTGATGAGTGATGATCTTTATGCTTTTTTCTTTGGACTGTTTTTTTTTGGTCCACTACCTGACCTATAACAACGTCTGGTTCAATGATTGATGTCATGATTAGGGCTGTGCATAAAAATCGATACAAACATTAATATTAATGTTATTAAAAACAATTTAATATCAACATTCTGACTTTCAATATCGATATACCTCCCAACCCCTAGGGGGCGTTATTACAGTGCGTGCATTACTGTTCACAGCGAGGAAGAGCAAGTGACACAAATTTGCAGAACGGCTAACAGGATTTTAGAAGCACCTTCGTCCCTAAAATCTGACGTTTGGGCACATTTTTGGTTTCTGTGATACATTAAATGCATTGAACCAAATGCACTTTATTTTCCTGTTAATATGTCATTGTTCAATAAATTGAACATAAATATAATATTTGGCTGGTTTTGATGATTGAATGACTTTGAGCATTCATTTGAAAGTAATAAATATCGATGTTGCAGTCAAATGAAATCAAGCTGAGCTATAATTGAGAATCATATCAAATCAGCTCATCCTAGATGATACCAGCCCTGGTTCAATGTGTGCCAAAAAGACCGGGACAAGAACGAGTGGCGAAGAAAAGAAAACTACCTTCAGTAGACAATTTCTGGCAATCCTCTTTTCTACAGGGCTGAAAAGTCCAGAATGGAAATTTCCTCTTCCTAAAACTCTCAGGCTCGTGTTTGAAGGCTTCCTGATGCAAGATGGCCGATACAGACCCGGCCCAATGTCTCTTTTCAGTGGAAGCCCAGCCTTCCAAGAGTTTCAGCTGAAATTATCCTGAATCTCCTTCTTTCCATCATGACCATTGTTGTGCACGAATGTGTTCAAATGAACGCATCACTGAGTGGAGCTAACCTTTCTCAGACCTTTCAACCCAGCAGAGTGGAGAAAACTTTGAACTCAGCAATGCTGCTTTTTACACGATGAACCTGAAGGGAGCGCAGGTCATCCTGACCTCTGTTAACTGGCCTCAATACAGAGATTATTGAAAGATTTTCTCAGCGTTTTTCAGAGGCAGACTTTGGATAATTCATGCAGAAAAGAGTATCTTTCCTCAACGCAAGTGATGAATAGCTGCTTTTTATCTGGGTTTAGCTGTTTTGTACAATGTTTCAAGTAGCTTTTAAATGTAAGAATGTTAACTCAAATACTGTTTTTAGTCTGTCAAACTGATATCTTTGGTATTTTTGACTGATTATACTAAAGCAATGGGGATTAATGGTGCCTTTTTCAGGTTGCTGGTAGAGAATATATTGTCTTTTTGAAAAAAAAAAACTGAAAAAGACACCAGAGAAACTGGTTCATCTCTTGAATTTAGGAAACTTATAGGTCAGATTTATGCGTCAGTACAAACAAATGTGGACAAACACAGGACCTAAAAACGCGGACCTTCAAAAAGCCTAGCGGTGTTCATGAAATGTAAGCCTTGTGAGATTTCTAGCTGCAGGTTTTTCTACTCACTGAAAGACACTGGGTCCAAAGACGGTAGCGAGGTTGTTGGCCGTCATGCGGTTTTCTTCGCGGTTCCTCTCCACCAGAGTCAGGAAGTTGCAGAGGTAGCGCAGAAGGCTGTGGTGAACATCTGGCAGCTGGTGGAGCAGATCTCTAATCACCGACGAGGAAACATCATCTCCACTGTCTGAAAAAGACGCCATCAGGAAGACATCATTTCATCTTCAACCTGCCGGTGCAGAAAAAGGTCAAAATTTGCGATTAAATAAAGTCTCTTTGCAACATCGATCATATTGTTGTTTTTCTGCAGTTTGGTTTTATCTGCCGGAAGAAATACAGAAACGAACCTTCGGTGAATAACATGCAAACTTTAAACATGAAATTAGAGCATGAAATTCACATTAAATTTGGGGTCTTTATGCAACAAATTACTTTGATGCTTTTCAAGGACAAGAATCATGTGAACAAGTTTGAATTTATTGTGGAATTCATTTTCTTTTACCGACACAGTGTCAAAGATTTACATATAAAGTTAAATATAAACATACACACACCACTGAGGTCTGATTAGAAGTCATTTAAGGGACTAAACATCAACCACGTGCTTTTTGCAGCCATCTTTAAGCTTCTGGAACAACTCTAATGGAGATATTTATCAGAGTTGGACGACTTCATTTAAATCAGTTGGTTTCCTGGCATGAACCCAGATTTTAAGCTTATATTACACTTTTTTTTTTGAGGTGTTTAGGACAGGTTCATTCTAGAATAAGTGTGTTTGGGGTTTCATGCAGGAACATCCAGTTCTGATCCAGGTGAATTAGGAAAATTCAGAAGTTGTTGTTTTTCCCCTCCGTGCAGTGGAAACAACCCACAGCACAATGCTGCCACCACCATGCATGCTAGTTGGTTATATGTGCTTCTGGAAATGCAAACTTTGATCCGAACGTGTTTCTTTTCTTTGTAGCAAAAAATAAACAAAAGTTTAATCTTTTTCTCCTCTGGCCATTAAAACTTTCTACAGAAAACATTTGATTTTGTCCACAAGGGCAGGTACAAATTTCAGTCAAACATTGTGTTTAGGTCCAGACCCGACCAGTTCATAGCGATGTAAAGTTAACCAAACTGGTTAACTTGTTTCTGAACATCCTGATCGACTCACTTGTGTACCGCCAGGGGAATGAACCCAAACTCCCATTAAAACGGGGGTTTAATCTTCAGCTATGGTGACTTGGAACGGAATTACAGCAAAGAGCCTGAAAATATGTTGAGACTCTTACTCGGGGATAATTAATTCGGTCAGAGTTGGATAAACGGATATGCCTGAGTGACGCAAACGTTGTGAATGGCTCTCTGCTTGCGTGCGTGCCTGCGTACCAATGCGGGTACAGCTGTGTCAGTACGTAGACCGGCAGAGGGGAACAATGGCTCACAGTTGTAGCTGCACAGCTGAGCGAGGTTCAGAGGCAGTGCAGGTTGTTGTGAATGCTGTTTGCACGTTACGCAGGTTTTCACCTTCGGAGGCTCGGATGCTGGAGAGAATAATGCAGGAGCAAGCAGAAGAATCAGGCCATCCTGCAGATTAATCTGAAAATATTATTAAATCCACTAAAAAGAAATATTGATCTTTCATGCTAGAAGGGAGTCATAAGGTCTCACATCTGAGTTCAATCTAAATCTGCTAGTGAAACATTTGTGCAACCTATGATGCTGTAGTGGTTCCCCTCCAAGTGGTTCTATGTTAATTGCGATTATTAGTTGGATGAATCTGAAATATTCCCCTGCCTTTTGAGCCACTTCAAACATTCAGCATGCCGAGGTGAGTGAATAACGTAAACGTGGCCTAGAAGATTAGCTGATGCAGTCTTCAGGTCATATTTCCACAGCAGCAGTTGTACAGGACGCAGATACGGGTCACCGATGGGACCTAAGCCTGCAGGCCTGGAGGCACCAAGAACTGTTGCATTTTGTCAGGTTAGGTTTGAAAATATGCTTGCTGGATAGAAACAATGAAAACACGACAGAGTTAAATGGTCAATGAAAATGTGTTCTCATGAGATTGTGGTTTTATTAAGATGGTGTCTGCTTTTCTAGCTTCAACTTCCACGAAATCTTATCTTATCTTATATCCTCTAAATTAAATTGGATTATCATAATAATCATCATCATAATTATTTGTCATTACATGCATCTCAAACAAACGTTTCCTCTGCATTTAATCCACCAAGGAACTGTAACCGGACCTGAGAGGTGCCTCGATATTTAGTTAACGATCTACTGCAGGGGTACCCAGGTCCAGATCTCATGAGCTACTGTTCTGCAGCTATTAGTTGCATCCCTGCTTCACAACACCTGCATGGAATAGCTGACGCCCCTCACCAGTAATCATTCAGCTCTGCAGCGCCTGCTGAAGAAGGGAGGCATCTAAAGGCTCTCAGGGCCGGACTCAGGCATCCCTGAGCTCCCAAATACCAAGTTAACAGCTATCAGCTTTTTTTTGGGAATTATAATTAGTAGAATTGGGACTGAAATCTTATTTTCTGTCTGTGAAACGGTGACATAGCAGAAAAAAAAACTAAGCGAAGAGAAAGTTTCTCAACCAGCAATGAAAGTGAGTCTTTGTGTGTGTTCCCTAAATAGCAGCACAGAGGCCAAAAAAAAAAAAAAAAAAACGCTTGTCAAAGTTCACTGGGGTGGTTTTACTTTGCAGTTCATGCATACACTACTCCGACAAACACTTTGAAAAACAAGGCAGATATTTATGGGGACTATAAAAGCAGAACGAACACTTCAGCCAAAGCGTTCCATCCTCTGCCATCATACGCATAAAGTATCGCTGCTGCAGGAGCTGGAGATGAGCACAGACTTTCTCTGCCAAGAAACTCACTTTAAAAGGTCAAGACTGCCAAGACTGTCGCCCTGAGATCCAAGACCGCTGTGATCACTACTTTCTGGCGCTCAGATTTAGCTCAGAGGAGCTCTGGTCGGCTCTGCTGGACGGAGACGACAGCACAGCTGCTTTGATCTCCATCTATGACCCAGATACTCATCGCGTCTCTCTATTTATTTATTCATTTATTACACTCCTACATCTGCCAGTGCTGGCTGTAAAAATCCAAAAACTCGATCTACTTCAGCTGGCCGGAGCAGCAGATAAGATAAAAGTGGGAGCAGGAGTTAATGTTTTACCCTGATAGTGCTGTATCAGCCTCTGCTGCACTGTGGGGACGACCAGGCCTCCCGGCAGATCCCTGAGGAAGCGTTTGAGCAGACTGGACACGGTGCACGGATCGCACTCCGACAGCAGGTCCACGTCGTCGTCGCCGGCGGCGCCGCTGCTCTCCAGTCGCAGCTTCAGGGTCTCCACTGCCCGGACGTTGCCGTTCACTCTGAACAGACCTTCCTGATGCAGCGCTGCAGGAAAGGCGCCGGGAACACGCTGGTTACTCACAGTTAGACACGTAATCATGGAACTGGAGCTGCACAATCAATTATTCACCAATACAGGTTAACGGGAGCAAACTGGATCCTTGAGAGCGGATTTATCATCTTTTAGGGGAGGAAGGAGAACAGCCAGTGTGAGAGGTTATGGGTGGATGAGTGGAGTGAAGTTGCAGGAGCATCTGACAGCTAAAACAGGGACTGAAGTCCAGCAGGTACGGATGATTCCCCTCAGAGAGCATTACCAGCGCTTTACATGCCTCTAATTACACAGCAGTCTACTAATACCCAGATCACCCATCCTCCACAGTCTGTCTTGTTCTCTCAACCTCATCTCTTCCTCCTCGTCATCATTTTTCATACTTCCTATTCTCATTCTTCATCTCTATCCACTCATCTTTGCTGCAGATTTCATCTGAGGGGATTCCTAAGCAGCCTTTCCTGGAGACTGCGTCCCCAAATCGGAGCATTTGCTGCCAGTAGTGTGACTTTTTACGAGGTATCTTCCTCTCTGAGGAAGAGGAAGGAACATGTGGAAAACAAGACTCTCTCTGGCTTTTGTTCTGGGACTGATGTGCACAATTTGCCCCCAAACACGTTCACCTCTGGGTGTCACGATCCCCTGGAATTACTCATGCTTCATGTTCCAGGGATCGTGCACTTTTCAGCGTCACCTTTTTGTTATTTAGTTTGTGGATTCTGTTTTTGATTCCTTTTTGTGTCTTGTTTCTGTTCGCTACGTGTTTCCTCCCTGTCTGTCCTGTTGTCCTTCTCCCTCTCCTTTTTCACCTTCATGACTTTCACCTGAGTCCAATTTCATCTGATTAACTCAACCTGCTCTCCATTGCTCTCCTCTCATCACCTGGTGATGAATTCCTTTAATCAGACTGTTTTTAATATCACAAGACTAATTGGTTTATGAATTTTAATATCATTTAATGTAGTTTTATTGGGCCAAAACAGCTGTGGACCAGCTGGCTGGTCAATTAAGACACTTGAAGGCCATTTACTTTCACTTCCAGCTCTCCATCTAGTGCTAAGGATATCTATCTGGAAACACATCTATGAATGACCAAAGGTACTTACTAGTAACCACATACACCCTAATGTTTGCTTATGTTTTTATTTTATATGCAGTATTTTAATTATATAAGTCACTGTAAACTATCTTTACGTTCTTTTACCCTTTTTTTTAAATAAACGTGCTGGTTTATTTTAGTCTTAACATTGCCCAAAAGATGCTGAGCAAAAAAAAAAAAAAAAAGATAGCTTTGAATGATTATTATGACTCATTCATGGTTCTTGTGGTATCAGATTTATGTTGTGGTTTTAGTCAGTGTTTAACTTAAATTGTTAGGCCAGAGTACCCAGAGAGAACCCTCACATGCACAGGGAGAGCATGTAGATTCCCTGCAGGCCTGGATATGAACCCAGGACTTTCTTGGGGCAAGGCAACCGACTGTTTCACTGTGCAGCCTGTAAAGGAAATATAAATTATATTTATTATATTTATGGTCTTTATTTGGTTGGACGGATTAATGGACACAGCGTACCCTATTTAGCATCACTGGAAAAGATTTGTTAAATAAGCTCCTCTTTAACTGCAGTACCTTGATACAATATACGTATTTATCTTTGCACTGTACTAAAGTCTTTGACATATTCTATTGTATATAATTTCAATGTTATCCACATTATTTCTTCTAGAAGCTTGTAGATTGTTCAGTACGCTTGGAGCGACATCTAGTGGTTAAACCGACGCACTGCAGCAGGCAGGAGATCATAAGGCTGGTGTTCACCTTCAAACACACCCTTGTTACTTTTTAAACACAAAAATGTAATTTAGTAAATATCTACTAAGTATATGGTACATTTATATTACTAGAATCAAACATTGATGTATTTTGTCGATGGAGGTGTATACATATTTTCTATTTGTTATTGTTTGGTTTGACTTTAAAAAAAAAGATAAATATGTTTTGAGTATTTCATTTTGGCTAAAAGATTTTGCTGTTTTGTTTAGTTTTTGTGAATTACTGTACATTCATCTGTAATTCTGCCCTTTCTATAAGGTAAAAAAGCAATCTGGACATAGTAAAAACCATGGAACACAACATGCAGTTGTGATTTGTTTTAAGTAATGAGCTGATAAAACTCGCTAGAGCCTACAAAAATGACAAAGGTGATCCATTTCTCAGAAACATATCACACCAGGACGCTGAAAACAAAGAGCCTTCATATATTCTATCCTCACCGTGCTTCCTGAGGTGTTCCACCATCCTCTGCACCACCAGAGGCACTCCATCCTCCACCAGGCCCTGCTCCCGCAGCTCCAGCAGGGACGTTCCGAATATCTTGGTGTTCTTGGACGCCACGGCCCTGGATCTCAGCATGGGTATCTGGACCATCTTCTTCATGTCTTCTTTGACCAACACTGCAGTCTGGTTGTGCTGCAGGGAGACAGAGGCCATGATGAAGCAGCCGTCAGGCCTGTGCTGCAGAATCACAGCAGGAAATGCAGCCACGGCGTCCGCATTCAGACCGCCATGCCAGGAGAGGACACAGTGCTGTCAGCTGGAGGGACGCGGCATAAAGGAGATCCGTGGCTCTGTGTTGCAGCATTAAACATTAAATAAATCAGCATTCAAGGTCAGAGATTCATAACATAACATCTAAAGCCTTGCCTTGTTACTCATGAAGGCATAAAGTGAAACAAACACATGGTAAAGCTCCTTTTTTTTACCCGTCTCTGAGCAAAACCATCATCTCCTTCCATCAACAGCTGCTGCTTACGGCAGATTTACTGCCGCATCGCTGTGTCTGTCTTTGTTTATCCACTTCTGGTGTCAGCTAAGACTTCCTGCTGTCCTGCAGAGTGGAAGGGAGTCGCCATGGCTACAACGGCGCCATGTCACACGTCGTACAGTGGGTCCGTGGTTCAGCTGCTCAAACAGGTGGACTGACACACCTGGACGTATTCTGGCTGCGTTTGTGTCATTAGTGGCTCAATCAGCCGGATTAAAACCTACTTCACCGGATGGAACGGCGATCTTTACACTGACAGACGTTCTCCAGCCGGTAACGGAAAATAAACAGCTTCAGTTTTAAGTGAACATATGAAGCACTTGTTTAAAAGACAGGTGATATGTGTTCAGTGGAGGTTATAACAGCACGTCCTGGAGTAAAGTCAGATAATCGACTTTTTTTTTTCCTAGCTGCTTCAAGTCTTAACGGCTGCCTCAAGATTACTAACGTTTAACGAGATAAACTGGCAGAGAAATGCCGTAATGAAGGCAACATGTTTGGTTCCCAGCCTGAGGACGTGTTGGCTGCTTAATAAAGAGGCTTTGATTGAATTTGACTTTGTAAAGTGCCTTGAAATGACAAGTATCATGAATTGGCGCTATATGAATAAAATTTAATTTAATTGAAGGTAGCAACAGATTGTACCACCTGTGGGGTCCCGACACCGTGGTTACTGTGGTACTATGAAGTCCTTTGGGATTAGCTTTGTTGTGAATTGGAGCTGAATTAATTAATTCAGTTAAAGCCCTTGCAGGGCTACCTACAGGTGTACCTACAGAGGTACTTACATGGATAATTACAGGGTATCTATATCTTAACAGTGGCTCCTCCAGAAATGTTTCATAGGCGTGGCCAGATGGAGCCACTTAAACTTTTGGGGTGGCACTGAAACCAAAAGCCATGATTTCATGATTTTATTCTACTGTTGTAATAAAGCTGGCTGTAGAAAACTATCAGAAAGATAGTGAATGCATACTAATATCTTTTGGTTTTTAACGTTTTTTATTTTTTATTTTTAATGCTCCTAATGATCTAATGTGCATAGACCAATAACAGTACAGTTAACATTTTGAGTTGGACAACAATTCCTTTTTATTGTGTAATTATATTTAGAATAAGGTGTACATTTATTCATTTATTGGAAAACAAAACAGTTACTAGGGGAAAGTAGATACTGGCAGATCCAAAAAAAGCGCAATAGAAGCTCAGGAAGAGCGGCTGCCTTCAATTTACACTGGCCAGTGGGGTCATGGCGGGGGGGGGGTTATGACCACCCCTGGCCACCCCTTGGTGGCGCCACTGTATCTTAAGGCTAGGCTACCTGCTAATTCTCTTAGGGGCACCAAAAGGGGTGCTTACAAGGTATGGATGTGTAGTTACAGGCTACCTACAGGGACTTATGGAATACTACTTAATACTACTTCTGTATTTTTTAAATGTTTTTTTGTTTTTGTTTTGATTTTTGTTTCTGACATTCTGTGTTTTATCCTTTTGTACAGTGACCTTGAGTGTCCAGAAAGGCGCCTTTTAAATAAAATGTATTATTATTATTATTATTATTATTATTATTATTATTATTATTATTATTATTTTTATTATTTTATTTTCAACGGAAATACTGAGTTGACGGTTTTATGTGTGAGACTTCCGGTCGGTCACTTCCGGTCACTGGGTAGCTAGCTGAAAAGCGACTCATGCTCACTACTTCGTACCAAATTACTCGTCATTATGACTCGGAGGAAGACAGGGATTGTTTGTACGGTTAGCGTTTGTCATGATAACAGGTGTAATAGAAAGGTTTACGTGGAGCAGGAGTGTTTTAATCATCGACCGTGAACAAGAGCTGCGGCTACGACGCGCCCTACTTCTTTCTAGCCTCGTGAGACCGTCCTGATCTCGCGAGCTTTCAAGGTTTCACTCGCAGATCAGTCTGGCCACAGACATATATACGTAGACGCGTCATAGGGCGCAGGTTCGCACGTCAACGTCACCGCCATATTGTATGTGGCAGAAAAAAGTTGAGTTCTGTTATTGTGAACGTGAATCAGAGAAGATGCCTCATTCCTGTGCTGCAATAAACACACACACACACACACACACACACACACACACACACACATACATACATATATATATATATATATATATATATATATATATATATATATATATATATATATATATATATATATATATATATATATATATATATATTTGTGTGTATGTGTTATGAATATAAGGATCAATTTGTTAAATCTAAACATTGTGGTCTTCATTATTTCATAAAACCGTGTCACATGTGAACCTTTAGGAACAGACTTTTTGGGGGAGTATTAAAGAGGTAAAATTATTAATATGAGAAAAAAAAGTCCTAGGTCAATAAAGTAAAAATAAACAAACAAACACAAAAGTGATAATGTTATGATAAAAACATTATATTATGAGAATTAAGGGGGAACATTTCCAGAATAATCAGTTTGCAGAATTATTTCACTCCTGGGGTAATAGGGCCAGGTTAGATTATTTTAAATATTTTTATTCTTTAGGAGAATACATTCAGGAGAATGAAGCTAAAGGGATACGAAAATAAACTTGTAATATTACAAAAAAATACGACGAATACAAAGTATATTCAGAGATTAAAGTCCCTCTGATACTGTTTAAGTGACTGAGTAACTGCAGATTTGCCACATTTAAGATGGCGGACGCTCTGACGCATCGCAGCATAGGCAGAACCCGCCCAATGACGCGTCTACTCTTATATTATGTCTATGAGTCTGGCTACTCTCCGTTAAAGAAAATTTGGAGCCGTTCACCAAACGAACGTCCAATCAGCGTTGGCTTTGAGGCGGGTTGAGGTGTGACGCAACGGGAAGCGCGTCAGTTCAGTCTAAAGAACATGGCGGCTTCAGCCGATGAAACTAGCGTTAGCGTGGCTATCGAGCAAGTTTTATCGGAATTACAGAGTATTTATTAGCTGAGCTAACGAGCCTTTACCTGCAGCAGCAAGAGTAGCTTGGCTTGTGGTTGTGTTTTCGTCGTCACTCTGTTACGAGCGACGACGAATCTGATTGGTTCATTTGGCCCGTCTATCACCAACATAGGCCAATCAGCTAACCAGTATTTTCGCCCTTTCCCAAAATTACTTCAACGGAAGGTTTCCAGATGGATATGCGGAGCAAATCTATCTGGCGGAGTCAGGTAAACTTCTTTCACCCACAGCCGAAAAATGAGAAATCCCTCCGCCTGTGGTTAAAAGCTTTAAATTTGAAGAAACCACCGAAGAGACCTTATGTTTGATCTTTTCATTTTGTGGACAAACGACCGACAGAAGACTACACGATGTCAGAAAAGTGGCTGGGCTACGAAGTTACATTTAAAACCCCAGGAAGACAAAGAGGAGAGCAGACACAGGTAAGCTGAGGGATGTTTACGTTAGCCCACTTTAACTGTAATTTCTTAGTTTGTGCCACTCCTGATAAAACATATGCTTTATGAAGACAGCCATCTTTAGCTTTGTTCTCTCTGTAAATTATAATCTGGATATGTTTCACCCCTGCTGGTAGACCTATAGGATTCCGTTTGTAAAGTTATACAATGTAAAATATATTTTGCTGTAAATATATTTGGTCTGTCATAAGAGATAAAAGGCAGGGTTCATTTTTAATATTTTTGTTATTTGTAAATCTATAAATAAGTCACAGTTCCAAGTTAAATATTTAATTACCAAGCTAAATATTTAGCTTCAAAGTAAACGTTTAGTTTGTAAACTAAACATTTAATTTGGAGTTAAATATTGAATGTGAAAACTAAATGCTTGGTTTGCATCTTAATATATAGTTTACAAACTAAACATTTAGCATTGTATTTCAATATTTAGTTTGGAACTATTACATTTACAAATGTATAATGTGGTGAAAATCTGACTTTAAAAATGAAAACCCATTTTTTTCCCTCTTAAAATATTGCTGTTAGATTTTGACTGTGTAACCTTACAAATGGCATCCCAGATACTAACTGAGGATGTTTGTAAAAACTGGAAGGAATGTGTGTGATATGAATATTTGAATGAGTAATGATACAGGTGTTGCTCTAGCTTGGTGTTAACATGGTTTTAAGTAGCCTTGATATGTTTTATGCTGTTTACTAAACTGATTGTGGGCTTATGTTTGACAGATGAAAGCCGCCGTGATGCAGAGGCTGACCAGACCGCTCCATATTCAGAGTCACCTATGAATAAAGATGCTGACATTACAGGTAGGCATGATCACAGCTTGTTCCACATACATGTGGACAGACTGTAACCATCAACATGGTTTATAAAAATGGTCAAAATCTTTAGAATCTGTGCAGCTCCTGTGAACACGCAGGGGGAATAATCCAAGAGGATACTGATTGAGCGGAGAAGTTTACATGTCAAAAAAATCCTGATTAGTTTTATTTTACTGTAAATCAGTGGAATTATAATACACATGAATGTGTTTTGGATCTCTGCTATTAAATATTTCTTTGTTAAGCACCTTGACTTTTTACCAATGTGACTTTTTACTCAAGCACATATGGGACTACGTACAAGGTGTCTACTGGGATACTCACAAGGTACCAGTGAGATACTTGTGGCGGTTAAACAGTACAATTGTGGTAAAGATTTTGGGGCATCTCTGAAGGTACTTATACTACAGGGTAGTTATATAATACCTATAGATTAGCCCGATTTCTTCATTTCAAAATATTTAAATTGATATTTTATTGCTAATTATGAGACAATGGAAAGTACAGAGCTGCGCTAATACAGCTGAAATTGAATTTAAAAGATATGGAAAGGAAAAACAAACCCCATCACTGGGCTTCATGAATGCAGGCACATCTTTAAACGTTGAAACAGTATGACTGTGGAGGAATTATCCCGTAAAAGAAATATCTATTTATTCCATGTATTTAAAGAGAAATTATGCAGTATGTGGTAAAAAAAGAAGAACAAGAAGATCCCCCAGAGTGCTTCCAGCTAAGCTGGTCTGAGCTCAGCCCGGCTGAGACAAGGACATGATGAACAGATGCACTCTAAATCCATCTTTGCTGCCATGACTACATACAGTTACCTCCCCCCGTCTGTTCATACGCAGCGTGCAGCAGAAGATCAATGCAATCACAGCCCCAAAATGGGACAGAAAGCTAAAGGTGCAAATGAAACAGAGGAACTTATAGGGCACTAAATATCAGATTTATGCAAAAAGGGCATCAAAGAAATCAAAATTGGCTGGTCAATGTGTGATGACTGTGGAAATGAAACAAGTCCACAAGCAGAATAGGGCTGGACGATAATTTAATGATGATATATATTGATCGATAGACGTATATCCATGATAGAAAAAAGGGGTCAATAAAAATTTCAATAGAATAAAAGTTTTCCTTCCTGGCATATTAACCATGTTACAGTCATTACATCTTCCCAACCAATCACAACGCAGACCCAGGAACGCTCCGTCACCAAGCTCCACCCCCTTCAAAGAGTTCAGAGAGCACCCGTTATTTTAAATTTTTTAAAAACTTGCGGTTTTGGTAAAAAGTTGTTTGAATAAAGGGTTGAGTTTGAATTCAGTGTTTGTGAGTTCTGTATCTAAAAATAAGCAACAGCATAAAATGGCCAGGGCTGCACTTAAAATGTTTTTCTTGATAATTATAGATCGATCAATATGACTTCTTATGTTTTATTTCTGCATCGTTCAGCCCTAAAGCAGAGTAAGCTGAGCTCAAACCAAATGTTACCATGTGGATATAAAAGCGACTCTTAACAGAGAAATATAAAGTATAAGTCCCGTTAATCCCAAGGTTTTGTTGCAGGCTCGTTCTGTGGACTAAAAATCTTTCTGCTCAGAAAGATTGTGCTGTCACTTGGTACTTCAACTTTCTGCCAGGCCTTTGAAAACCAGCTGGCAAAGAACAAAAGGTTCCAGGAAGCCATCTTCCTCTATTGTTTACAAAGACAGTCTGCCGTGATGCGTTCTCTGTAATAACGCTCATCCTTCGCAGCCTTCCCGCCATTTTAACAATGCTTTCACACTTCATGCACAGAAAGACTCACAGTACTGCGGAAAAGTTTTAAACCGCCTCTAATTTGTTCACATACGTAGCAGAAAAAGTTGGGGAACAATGTTGTAACAATGCCTCTCGGAAATAAATCTGTTGAAAAGCCTCTTTATTTGCCTTTAAGTTTTGCCTCAATTGTGAAAAAAGCAGACTTGAGGATGTTTGTTGCAGGCAGCCATGAATAACAAATCCTTTCTTCCAAAGTCGGAGGGATTCTGGTGGAGGCAGCGTGATGGTCTGGGGGCAGCATCAATTCATTGTTATTAATGGAGACCTGTCAGTTATGGCTAAATAATTAACATGATGCCACCTGTCAATCACTTCTGGAGGCTCGTCAGTATGGAGCTAAAACAGTGACCGCTTGCAGCGACATTGAAAAGAGATTTGGCATTGTAAAATTAAGCATTGACAAATGAAACATTGAAAAATCACTTGCAGTGACATCGAAAAAGAGTTTGGGCATTGAAAGATTAGACATTGAAAAGTCAAACATTGTTAGAAAAGTAAAAACTTATGATGATATTCTCATTTTACGCTGCAGCTTTTTTCAGCTTCAACGTCACTACAAGCCGGCGCTGTTTTGCCGTCGGGGGCGGGGCTAAATTAAAGGCCCCTTCACGGGCCCTCGGTTTTCCGGTACTCCTCATCATCTACCTGCTGTCACAGGTTAAGCTCCATGTCACTACATCACTACAAACATTAGCTGTATAAGCTAATGAAGATAATGATAATAATGAAAATAACGCCCTTTCTTATGGTCGAGCAGCGGTATTTCACTGGAGCTTTCCATAAGTTCACTGCAGGTAGATGACGAGTCTTTGAAGACGGTCTCGATCAACATTTCTCAAAAGGTATTCCAGATATTTTCCCCAGACTTCTCTTCCAGATGTCTCACTCATTGTCAGTCCAGTGGCTGACCACTGGAACGAGGCCTGCGGTGAAGGACCAGCTGAACCCTGAGGTGAAGCTTTCAACCCTCACGTTGTTCATGAGGTATGGAATAGGAGGAAAAAGCTACAGGATACAAGTGGATGAAATGACTGTACTGTTGAGGGTGGATGGACTCAACCCTGACAAGAGGTGGAGGAGTTTAGGCATCTGGCAGGATGCTAACTGGGCGGTTCTGGTTCTTACAGAAATGGTGTCCTGGGACAGATGCTGCCTTTACTGAAACCCCGATAAGTTTTCTAACTCACTAGAAAGACAAATAATCCAAAAATATTGATCTCATATCGATTGATGTTAACAGACTAATACAGTTTTTACCTTTTTCTCAGTCTAAAATGTTACAATTTAAGAAACACTTATAAAAAAAACAAAAAACTTTTTTGTGTGTCTTTAACGAGAGAAGAAAGGCTTCATAAATCTCTTACTGTGTTTTATTAATCCATGTTTAGTGGAGAATATTTTAGTCCAACCGGTTTAAACGTGGAATATGTCATAACTTGGAATAGTGATGGACACATGCAGTCCAGACATCCTAAAAAAACCTAATTCATTTAGCCCCAACTCATTAGCTCCATATCATAAACCAGCCTCAGCGTCAGCAGGCATTTGTTCCTTAGAACAATACTTTCCTACAGTTCTAGATACCAATTCCTGCTGCAGCAGTAATGGAGTAATTAAGTTTTAGCTTTATTGTTATCCAGAATTTTTGTTTTCTCCCTGCTTGTGGCGCAGGGCTGGATGATATAGAAAAAAACATATTGATAAAACAGAAATCGCATTGATCGATATCAATAACTATTAAAACATTCAAACATATATTTTTAGTGCAGCCCTGGCCATTCTATGCTTTTGCTTGATGACCTATTTTTAGATAAATAACGCAAACACTGAATTCAAACTCAACCAACTTTTTACCAGAAATGCAAGTTTTAAAAAAAATACACGTGGTCTCTGAACTCTTTGAAGGGGGGCGGAGCTTGGTGACGGAGTGTTTCCTGGGTCTGCGTTGTGATTGGTTGGGAGGATGTGACGACTGTAATATTAACCTACATGGCTGCACAAGGAAGGACAACTTTTATTCTATTTAACTTTTTATTGACCCTTTTTTTTCTATCACATCACACGTCTATTGATCAATATATATTGTTATTGAATTATTGTCCAGCGCTATTGTGACGCTCCCCAGTATGTGCAATAAGTCATGTTGCTGATATCGAGCTCCACCACTGCTCCTGGGAGCATCTTTTTGGAAACTTTGCAGGCAAGTCCTACTTGGAAGATCCTCTGGGACCGACCCACAACACAACTGGAGGGAATATATTATCTCTTATGGGCTGGTAATGCCTTGGGATCTGGAGGAAATAGATGTCTGGGTTTCCCTCAAGGATCTGTTAAATCTCTGATTCTGTCTTGGATAATAGAATATAATGGATGGATGCCTGACATTGACAGCATGTTGAGTAGAGTGTGCTTCAAAAAAGAGAGAAATGATCAGTAGATCATTTAATAAGTGTTGCACCTAAAGATTAAGTCCCGCAGATAAGCAATACCTGAAAGGCATCCATCCTTCTAGTTATTCGAGATCTGAGCCAACCTCAATCAACAGTTCATTGTTCGGGGTCTCCTCCCAGTGGGAGGTAACTTTAACGACCTGCATCCTGATCAGATGTTGTGAACAACCTCAGCTGACTCACTTCCATGTTCCTCTGGATGCCCTTTACAAAACGGACAACGTTGATTTTACCCCAATGAAACCGGCATCTTCTTGGCTGGTTGTGTCTAATTATGCAGGGACAGAGACGTTCAAGTATCTTGATTGTCTTTAAGTCATGCAGGAAACAAGATAAAAAGTCCAGTAAAAACACAAGTCACATCATCCTTCTGTACATAATTAGCTGTAATCTTATCAACAATCACATTGTTGGAAGGTAAATCACAACCTTATGCTGTCAGACTGGGTCATCTTTGGATATTTGCTGAAAATAATTCAGAAAAGTACTGTCTCTCTAACAGACTGCTAAAAATAAAGAGCTGAGATCCAAGTTAAAACAGTTTTTTTTTAACTTTGTAACAGTTTCTTGCTGACAACATTAGTTCATTCCTTTGGAAAAGGGTCACAGAATAATGTCTTCGCTCTGAAAGTGATTTGGTGCTGGAGTGATAAATAAGTGGGAAAAGCAGCCGAAGTCAGAGAAAGTTTGAAAAGACCTTCAGAAGGTCTGAAGACGTACGCTTCAAGATGTTATCAGAACATTTAGCTGCTTGATGGGACAACACGAGACGACTGGATGTCAAAGGACAAAGGCTTTTGATCTTGGAAACTGGCTCAAAGAATTTAAACATCTGGTTGGGGAACATTAGACGTTTTCTGAATTCCTGTCGCAAACGTTGATCTGGGCCTGTTCTCTGCATACTGATTCAGGAAGGGGACTGCAAGCCCCGGCATGTGTTGCTCTCTTTACCCTCCTCCCCCTACAGCTCCCTTTTTTTCCAGTATGTGGGTGGCCCCTGAGGCAACTGGCTGCAAAAGCTCAAAGGCAGCAGCTGCTGAGCTCAGAGAAAACTGCAGCATGCTTGAGGACCCAACTTTACACAAAGTAGTGGCTGTGGGAAAAATAAAAAATAGTGGAGGAGGAAACAAGGAAACTTTAAGCAAGTGACGTCATCGAGTGAAACCACAGAGATGGAAACTAGGAAGTTTCTTTGTGCTTAAATCATGCACCAAAGATCCAGTAAGAGTGCCGGCTTCCTCCTCAAAGATAAAGTTGCTTTTATCTAAGGAAGAAAAGTTTGATTCACAGGAAACAAACTTTTCTCCTTTTTGACATTTGTTCCCCAATCCCTACAGAAGATCTCCCAACTCTGCTGCTCAGAGGGGCTCCTGCTCATTTCACTTCCTCTAACGGGGGAAGTTTCAGGCATGCTTTACTCACACAGATGGTCATAGCTCCTGCCCCCATTCTTCCACCAAAGAAACTCCAGCAGAGGCTCAAAGATGTGGGGGAAAAACTGCTGCTATCCTCCTCCCTCCTCCTCCTCTTCTCACTCTGTCAGAGGCAAAAACCCAGACCCCTGCCCGGCGGCAGGAAGGTCTTTAATCCTCAACATTTGTGTCTTCCAGAAGCAAAAAGAAGATCCAGTTAGAGTTTTTTTTTGTTTTTTAAATGTTGTCAGTGCCGGCAGAGTCAGTGCTGACCAGCCCATGAGGCTCAGATTAGTCCCTCTTCCTCCCTCTTTATTCCCCTCTGTCCTCCCATGCTGAAACCTGAGCCGAGCGCTCCCATTGGCTCACTGGCTGCCTCATGTGACTCCAGGGATAAAGTCCCAAACATGAACATGTCCTGCAGACCATAGACATATATAATAAAGGCTAGATGTCTTACGGCGGAGTCTCAAACGTCATCACCGGCGGCCATCTTGCCTCAGGCAAGCTTTCTGGCGTGCTCTGTGGTACCTAATGTAAGGTGAGTGATCAGCACGAACACAAATACTCTTATCTCATTGAATTCTTGACGGATTTACAAACAGTTTGGTTTCTTACAAACGTTATGAACGTGGCTATAATTCTTGATGCATGAACATGTCAAAATTGCAGGTTTTCTTGTTGAAAAATAACTTAATCATGCAGCATAGTTGCGCATCACGGCTACTTGCGCAAGTTATCAAGGCTGAGACCACTGGTCAATTATATAGATTTTACTGACACCAATAACGATTGTATGACAATTACTCTTTGGTGTAAATTTGAGGGAAATCAATCTCACAATGGTCCAAAAAGATAAATGTTCCCCTAATTTCCCCATGGTTATTATAAATTATTTTAATATACCAACTCTTATTTCAGGATTTGTTGAGCGACGGGCTCTGAAAAAGCTGTCCTGTGATGTCTGCCATGCCAGCTTGGTAACAGATGCTGCATCTGCCATCAAGGACCAGAGCTACCACCTGCTGAAGTTAAAAAACACCGGAGGTCTGGTGATTCCATCAGAAGGCACAGTGATGGTAGTCAGGGCAGCAGAGTGGGTCATTCGTCAGACCTCATGTACCAGATGATCACAGCCTATCAAAGTGCTAGAGGTCGTGTACATTGTACGGAAGAGGATAGGGTCAGAGGATGTGTTTGTGCTCAGAGAGCACATCGGAGAAACACAGTATGGCATAGACAGCCACCACCATACGCTGTTAACGTTGGTTGTGTCCTTGTTTTTTAAGTTAAGGCTGCACCACATTGCCAAAATAACTAACCTTAGCTTACAGAGCAACAACATGCAACAGAAGCTCAATAAAACCGTCCTTTTCAAAGGGCATTAGCCAAGCTATGTTTTTTGGGTCATTTTTTAAATCTCTGTCTTCCATGTGTATACCATCACAGTAGTGTAGGTGGGGATTTCAACATGCTTCATGCTACATGCTACATATATATATATATATATATATATATATATATATATATATATATATATATATATATATATATATATATATATATATATATATATATATATATATACACAATTATATATAATTTGAAACCTGGATTATGCTTCTACACCAAGAGGTTGCCACACAATAAGCCTTTTTTGTCAGTATTTCATATTTTATTATAACAGTAATATTCATATTATAAAAGTATGTATGTAAATATAAATAAATTAGAACTGTGGAATAATTAATCACACCCTAATAAAAGTGTTTATATATATATATATATATATATATATATATATATATATATATATATACACACACACATATATATATATATGTGTATATATAATATATACACACACATATATATATATATATATATATATATATATATATATATATATATATATCATGTTGCCATTGAGTTTTAATAGCATATATTGATTTAACATAAATACCTTGTGCATTTGTATATTTATTGCACCTGTATGTTCTATTCAATGTTCTTTTTATATGAAATTCCATGGTTATAATTATTCATAAGTGTGCAGTGTCATAACTACATGTCTGACTTTTGTTTAACAAACCAAACAGTTTGAGAATCGTTAGACAATTGAGGAAGTTATGGTTATTTAAGTACATGCGCCATTGAAACACAATGTTACGAATGAGCGAGCTGCCTGTGGCAAGATGGCCGCCACGTGCGGACGTCGACCCCCATTGGCCAGCAGCGCGGACGAGACATCTAGCCTTTATTATGGATATCTATGCTGCAGACTCCCTCTGCTAGGAAATGAGGCTGCAGAGATACAAGTTGATTACTGGGAGGAGTGGAAGATTGAACACTCACTACCAAAATGTTGTGTAAGAAAAAACGAAACAAAAACCAATCTTTTGTGGTTTTTATGAGCCGCATGAGGACCCTTGCATACTTTAAGCATAGAACATTAATATTTCTCTTTTTAGGGTAGCATTTTTGGGCTTTTGAACAGTTTCAAATGTTGCAAATTGAGAAAATAATCACCATCTTTTTTTTAGAGGCTGCAAATGCGTTGAAGACCACTTGTCAATATTCGGCACATTAGTTTTTTTCCTTTAGTTTCCGTCATGATTTTAGATAACCTTTAAAAATAAAATCGATCAGGGATGATTTTGCTGATGTTTTATGTGGGCGATACGCGGCGTAAAATCATTCACACTCCTGGCAGATTTAGATTTTAAAGGATTTTATTCAACCAAGATGTTTCTGGCAGGAAATCAGAGCATCTCTCTGTAGATGATAAAGTAATTTAAAGGAAGTATACATTTTTTAAAACATTTTATTGAAGATGATCATTTAGTAGAAATATATTTATTGATATTACAGCAATTGGACCCCTTTTCTCTAGATTCTGACCAGATTTTTGCATGTTTCTGGTATTTTGATTGTTGTCTTTGATGTAGAGCTCTGACTCTTTCAGATCGGAAGGCCTCCTTGCCATCACCCTAATCTGTAGCTACCATTATAGATTCTCTTTCAGATTCAAGTCAGGACTTTAACTGGGTATTTCCAAGAGGGATGAACAAAAAAACAATTGTTGGATCACATCAAAATAAAGAGAAAAATCCAGCCCTCCTCGGAGCTGATGGTCCTGTAAAAACATCATTTGAAATTTTAAAGTGACAAAAAGTGGGACCTTATGTTAATGGATTACCATTTTAACACAATTTACACCTTTTTTGTAACTACATGTTCACACACTCTTGGTTTTGACTCTTGGTTTTGAAGCTGTTTGCTAAATTCAGAAATTCTTTGATTATAACTTCTTTCATGGCAACATTTTTAACTTCTTGGTCACAATTCATTGATCAAACTGCAGATGTGTTTGTGTGCTTTAACCCAGTGTGTCCCCCACTGCCATGAGACTGATGGCTCACTGTCAAATTATCTTAGAGAGCAAGAGTGTGCACAAAGAAAAACAACTTATATTTCAGTTCTGGGTTTTTCTTTCAGAACCAGAACTGGACGGTTAATTTTATGTCTCCTGCGTAAAACACAGTGTAGACTTTAAAACACCAGGAGGTTAAGCCACTCATGATTTTAGTTACTGAACGACGACGGATCGCTTAATGTTTAAGTATGTGTTTGCTTTATTGTTTCAGCGTTGACCCTCAACAAGGTTTTTAATGCCTCAGCACGTTCTTCCTCCTTAGAGTCGTCCATCACCGGGAACGTTTCCCACTGACAGACAGACCCAGTAGAAGGAAGCTGATGTCTGCAGGATTCTCTGCCGGTAGTTGCTCCACCAGGGGTGTACGCAGGCTTCGGTTCTCAACGTGGAGGTCGTGGGTTTGAGTCCCGGCCCGTGGACCTTTGCTGCAGTCTTCCTCTCTCAATCCCATTTCTGGTCAGCCTACTGCCAAATAAGGGCCACTTCTGTCACAAAATAAACCATTTCTGCCAGATTTTTAAGTTAACTGTAATTCTTTTACACGCCATGACTTCCCCCTTTCCAAAATGGACGATTATCTTGACCCAAATGTTTCAATATTTGAAAAATTTAAGCAGCACAGCTGGACAGAAAATTCAAATGTAAACTCAAACTTGCAAAGATTTCTAGGTAAGTGCCAAAAGATGCTTTCTGTGACTGTAAACTTGTTGACTGAACCATTACTGATGACAGTGTTACTCTTATTTTTCTGTAAGACAAATCCCTCATTACACCTAAACATTTGCATCACTTAACATTATTAATTTAGGGGGTTTAAACTTCTGAGCTCCCATTAAAATCAAACTGAATCCTGAGTGAAACCGAACATCTTTAAATACGACAAAAGAATCTGAAGGCATTAAATTCCGATCTTTATTGATTTCATATGGTTTTGCCGTTTTCATATGTAAACTTCCTGACGTTGTCCTCGATCCAGTCGCTGAAGGCCGACACTCGTGTGAACACCGAGGGCTTCTTGTCTCTGATGCAGCCCTGAGGTCCGAAGCTGACCACGCCGTGCACCTCCCAGGTCCCGGCGGCCGAGCAGGAGAACGGACCGCCTGAGTCTCCCTGCAGGAGAGCAGAACATGCACATAATGACTTAGACTTAGACAAACTTTACTGTCATTTTGTATTTACAGAGCGCATACAAAAACACATTTCGTTGCATACAGTTTACGACAATGTAATGAGATTGCAGTTGAAATAAGATAACAGTACAATATAAAGTGCATGCTCACAATGCATTGCAATAAATTGGATTTTCATAGAAATGTTAATTTATCCTAGCGATTGAATTCGAAAAAGAAAGTTATTATTATTATTATGTTAAATCATAACATGCAGAATTATATCTGTTGATTTTGATTTTTACAACAATATTTTATTGCATAAAACCAGAAAAGAAAAGGAATTTTGATACAGAAACAACATGACCGACACACTTGCAGGGAAGACTGCCGATTTGACATTTGACCAGCAGTCTGCAAGCGTTAGTAGTAGTATCCTTTATTTAGCCAGGAAAAAAACTCACTGAGGTTCAAACATCTTTTCCAGCAGTGATAAGAATGTAACAATGCAGGATAAAATGTTTTTTAAGAAATGTGCAGAAGAATGTTCAATAATGTTTGTAGTGCAAAAAAGGTATTAATTTCAAAAGTTTAATGTTGGCAGTGCAAAAAAATAATGGTGCAAAAATGCAGAAAATGTTCAGTTGTGTGCTTTTAATAATAAACAAAGAGAGGACATTTAGGTTTGGTAGAGCCTGACTTATTTCTGTATCCCTGTATTTCAGATATTAATAACCTGACGCTGTATTCTTGAGTAAAATATCACCGCTGAGTTTTTTTTGTGACTCGTTCCAGTGCTGCTTACAGCTCCGGGTCTCTAATTGTCCCATTTTCCTGCTTGCCTGGTTGCTCATTACTGCAAACAAATAATGCCCAAATGTGCTTTTGTGCAATTACGGCAGTAATTTGGGCAGCGGCGATTTCTAATCAAGGTTGAATGACCACAAACAAAACAATCGGATGATTGCCGCATAAAAAGACACCCGGGCTACGTGACACTGACACAGTTATGTAACATTCGACGTCTGCTCGAGCGTCAGGTTGCCTGCAGACCTGGCAGGCTGACTTGAGCTCGTCGGGCGATTCGTAGCCGGCGCAGATCATGGAGGGCCGCACCGAGTCCCACCAGTACGCAGGTTTGCTGCAGGTCTGGAAGTCAACCACCGGAAGAGCTGCCTGGTTCAGCTTCTCAGACACAACGGGGAACAGGTTACCTGAGGAAGACAAGTTTGAGTCAAACGTTATAATGTGGAAAATGTCGCTATAGATCATTGTAAAATTTTCTACCTCCAGCGGCTGTAATGAACTGGGCTGCTGCTCCTCTGCGAGAAATAAGCTGCAAAACTCCTCAAAACCTTCAGGAGTTTGTTTGAGTCGTGTTTAAATCTCTTCTTGGAAATATAAAAGTGCCTACGTTGGGTTGGAGGAGCTTTGGCTAAACTTTATGAACTTTTTTAATAGACTTTTGCCACTTTTAGTCTTTATGTATTATCTTTGATCTCAACGAGTCACTTCCTGCTTAAAGAATAAAAAATAAATGAATAAATAAAGTATTCATAGCCAATTAAGTTCTTTAGTTTGTGCCCAATCAGACCCACAGACATCAGCATGTTCTGCTGAGATATGACGGACCACTGCAAAGCTTTCCACAACTGTGAACGGTACGCAAATGTCAACGTTTTCAGATATAAATTAAAAAAAAGTGCCATATATTTGTATTCAGCCTGGCTGACTCATTATTTTCCAAAAAAAACTTGCAGAACAGCTACGAGTCTGTTGGGGTATGTCTGTAGCTGTCGGTACTTTAGCTTTACACATCTGGAAACTTACATTCTTGCCCATTCTTCTTTGCAAGCTTCTGCTGAAGCTGAGTCAGATTTGGCAGAGAACCCTCCAGGATCACGGGCATCTATTTTCTAATCTTCCTGCAGATTCTGCCGTTGTTTGGCTGGAAGGTGAACCTCTGCCCCTTTTTGCAGCCTCTTTGCTTTTAGCTCCATTCATCTCCCATGTGCTCTGAACAGCTTGCTATCATCGCTGAAGATAAGCTGAAGATGATGCTGCCAGCCACTACATCTCAATTTAGCGGTGATGTGTTCAGGGTGACATTCGGCGTAAACTTTCTGCCTCTAGTCTGACCACAGCAGCTTCTTCAACATGTTGGCTGTGTCTCTTTTTTTGTTTTTTGGCAAGATTTTTTCCTTTCCTCTGTTACTTGAGGACTACACACCTAACAGGTCGCCGACAGGTCCTCCCACCTGAGCAGGGGATCTGTGCAGCTCCTCCACGTTTATATCTTTGTTGCATCTTTTCAGTCAGTTTTGGTGGACGACCCGGACTTAATAGATGAAATATTTCTGCTTTGTTTTCTAACAGAACTCTGCTTTAAATGTCTCCAGAACCTTCTCCCTCTGCTGGGTTCCTCGATCTTCATGAAGCTGTTTGTTCACCAATGTCTACCGAGGTTAAAATACACTCATGTGGACTCTGTTCATTAATTAGATGAACGCTGAAGGTTATTGGTTGACCTGGAATTAATTTAGAGGCATGTGAATAAATGATGCAGGGGCCACTTTTCTGATTTTTAAATGCCAAGAACTTTGAAGTCCATGTGCCGTTTCCCTCCCATTTTACTGTCATACATCACGTCGTGTTGCTCTTTCATGCAAAATCCCCGAATAGATACATGGAAGTTTGTGGTTGAAACTTTTAAAGCATGAAAAAGTTCAAAGGGTGTGAATACTTTTGCAAGGGAGTGTTGAAACGACAGAAAACCTCTCAAAGATCTCCTGAAAGCCGTGGCAACTATTGATTAACAGCACTTTGGTTCCTCGGGGGGAAAAATGAAAAGATACGAGGGAGTTTGTTCCTCAAGACATGAAAGTGCTGGATAAAAGTTTCACACCTGGTTGACATTTCTTCTAGTTACGGGAGCAGAGCGAGAAGCTGAGACCACGTCTACCTTTCTCGTCTCCCCATCCTGTGACCCAGCAGGGTGTCCCCGCCGGCATCACGGCGCCGGGCTTTGGCAGACAGATGGGGCTGACCTCCCGCGTCGTCTTCACGGGCTCGGCCAAATGCACCAGGGCCACGTCGTTGCTGATGTCTGTGCGGTCCTGCTCGTAGACGAAGCCCTCGTGTCGGATTATCCCGTCCACCTTGTAGCACGTCTCCGCCGAGGGAACGTCCATGGAGGAGTTCATGTGATGCTTTCCCAAACACATGCGCCAGAAGGACGGCCTGTTCAGCGGGCTGCAGAAAATACGTGTTACAATCATCCAGCAGTACGCCATTAACCGTGGTTTAGCGATGGATAGAGCAAAGGCAAAGGCCAGCACACACTGTCAAGATACCCATTAGACAACTAAACAAACAAAGGTTTGTTCAGAAATCAACCTACACAAGAAAAACAGTTTTTATCTGATTGCCTGCATAAATGAGAGGCTTGAAGTTTTAGAAATATTTGCTCTCTCTGCAGCTAAACAGACCCTACCCCATGCATTAGCTTTTACCATGGCCGTATCTAGCGTTCAGTACCCGGGGGTCAATATTTCCCCCAGTAGGACTTCACTTTTTAAACTAAACTTTGTGAAACTGGTCAGGGAAGTCAAATCAGACCTTTTAATCTCCCAGTTGGTTTGAGTTAATACAATTAAAATAAATGTGGCCCAAACATTTTTGTTTATATTTCAGTGAATCACAGTATTGAGGAACCTAGGTCCTTTAAAAATGTGTGTATATATATATATATATATATATATATATATATATATATATATATATATATATATATATATATATATATTTATTATATCATAATTTGTCTGGGCAGCGAAATAAACACTTTACAAAAATCTACATAAGATGGTGGCGTTGCTCTTCCCAACCTTCTGGCATACTGCTGGGCAGCTATTATCTAAAAGGAACAACCTACCAGATATTTAGTGCAATTTCATGTTATTGGTTTAAATTTGTGCCCCCCCGGACTGCGACCCACCTGGTATATCTCCAATCTAATTGTACGGTCCACTGTGAAGATTTGGAAACAATTTAGACCCCGTTTTAAGATTAATTGTGTTTCCTCCACTAATGTCAGCCTGACCAATTTCAAAACGGCTTTTTGTTGATGAAATTTTCACAATCTTTTGAAATTCCCAAAAATAAATTTGACAATTGAATGATGTCCCAGTTGGTGAAGTTAATCACGTCATCGGCATCAATGCCGTTGTCTCAAAGACAAAGAAATCTTTTGATAACACTGGGTGAAGCTGTTTGCTAAAGAAAATGTATCAATAAAAAAAAACATTGGGTGAAAATGAATTCAATTGTAACTGGAATGAGCCAATAAAAGTAAAAAAAAAAAAGAAATAACATGCGTATTTATTTTGTAAGATACTCACAACATGAAGCAGTGAGCAGCAGTAAGGATCCACTCCTCATGAATCAAAGAGCCTCCACAGCCGTGCATGTAAGGGATGGGAGATATGGGCGAAGCCTGCGGAAACAAAGAAAACGGCAACAAAAACATAATCTAACAATTTTCTAATTATAAATAACGCAACCGCTCATGATATACATATATAGAGGACCAATTGATCAGCCAAATATGAATTAACAGAAGAAAAAAGAGCTTGGGGAGTCACCTGTTGCTATGCAAGGTTCTCCCCACACAGTTTTTGGGGAGAAAAATTGAGACTTAAAAAAAAAAGCTTTTCAAAGTTATTGTGTTTCACTGTGAAAAACACAACTTTATGTACCCCAGGAGATTATTAAATACTGCATTTCCACATGTGATAAATTCAGTGTGTCCTGACCCCGTCTCTGGTTAACTGTCAGTGTCAGTTAACGACTGAGAGGAAAACAGAAAATACAAGCTGTAATTGTTTTGGGACTGCGGTGGGCTCGGGCTGTGGGGGTCTGGGGTTGGGACGGGGGTGTTTGGGTCCCTGGTCGCTGGCTGCAAGACCTCTTAAAGCCCATTCATACCTCATGTAAACATGTGGTACGTGTGGAGTGTTTCATACGTTCTAACCATCGATTTCGTCCGTATTTTTACACGAAAATTGGGAGCTTACGATTACGGACGAAACGGATCAATACGGAGCAATACTACTGGAAAAGGTGGGGGCGCTATTGAGTTTGTATGCTGGTGAAGATTCTCATTCATCCAGGTCATGGTCATTCCAAAAAAAGTAAAAAAAAGCAACTGAACTTGTTTTCCGTAGTTGAAGACGTTTTGCTTCCTCTCCCAGAAGCTTTCTCAATTCATGTGGAGTAACAAGCTTTATACCAGTGGCAAACAAAGGCCTTGCAATGGCTTAGATAACATGCAGATTCAACAGAAACAGGTCCACCCCTTAGTAACGGGCGGTCGTTAAAGCCATTAAGCCAGCAGATTGGACCGAAACTGGTCCACTCCTCTGTAACGAGGAGTTGTTAGGGTTGTTATTGGCTTGGCTTAAAGGAACAATGTTTTGATCACCCGAATGAGGGTGAGAGTTAAGGTGATGACTGGCCAGAATTAATCCTATAGCTGTGTTATAAGTTTTTGAGAGTTGGAACCTAAGTCCTCCTCCTCTGTTTAAGGTTGGTCTTTCTCTCTTAACGTAAATGGCTTCCTTCACACCCCTTTCAAACCATCTGTCTTCTTTGTCCAAAATGTGAACATTTTGGTCCTCAAACAGTGTCCTTTGTCCTTAAGGTGTAGGTGGACAGCAGAGTTGTGTCCCGAGGAAGTAGCTCTCCTGTGTTGAGCCATGCGTCTGTGGAGAGGCTGTTTGGTTTCTCCAATATAAAGATCAGAACATTCCTCACTGCACTGAACTGCATACACCACTCCGCTCATCTTTTTTGTATTGAGTTTGTAGTACAAAATGTCAACAAAATCACGAAGAAGGTTATAATTCTGGGCTTTAAACAATGGCGGGATTCGAGGAACGACTTGCGGAGCTTGTCCGCAACTACCCACACATATATGATGTGTCGTGTCCGGGGCACAGGGACAAACAAAAAGTTTAGTGACGGAGCAAATACAACAAAATCACGTCTTGGACCGTCGCCATGTTTGACGAATTATTGGCACCCAGCACTGCCACCTAGGGGAAATATTGGTTACTGCGCACCTCAACGGACGGAGGTATGAAGGGGTCAACGGACAGAACGTACAGACAGAAATACGGACGTGTAGGCCAAACGTAGGGTATGAATGGGTCTTTACAGGTCAAACGTTTCTGCAGCAGCTTTTAAAGGAAGCACCGACCATGAGACTCAAAGGTGGACAAACGTTTAGTCTGGATGGTCCGGATGGCTTCCAGTGTTTCTGGCCTGACAAGGAGGAGAAATATCCCACTGGAGATATTTTCCAGGCAGAACATTGTAGGAGGCTCCATGGTGATCTGGTAGTCAGACCGCAGCAGGCATCCCAAAAATCCTGTCACACAGCTAATCATGTCCTGATTAAGCTGCAATTTTAAAGTCTTTTTTAGTTTTTCCATGTGGTTCAGAGTGGTCATGGGAAACAGAAGTGTATGAAATCCTAAAACAATGTTTCCCCATCACTTATAGCCAGGAAGGGAGAGACAGCAGAAGGTCACTGTACCTGCATCGAGACCTGCCAGGGCCAGGAGTGAGGGATCGCCTCCTCCCCGTTAACCACCCGTGGAGCTTCGGCTATTTTAGGTTTCACCGCTGGATTTCCACAATCTTCTGGCCACTCTGAGAGCAGGAGGTTTAAAGAATAAACTTTATACTTTAATCCAGGACTAAGAATCATTTTATATGTCAGACAAACTCTTAACAAGGACTTAAAATCAGAATTATACAATAACGTGTTATCTACCTGTCCTAGAAAGGGTTAGTCACCAGCTTTATCACGATACAATGTTATATCGATTTGTTTGGATGATGATACCTTATTTGCCGAAATAACAAAGTCTGTAATGATTTCCGGTCAAATTGATCGATAAGATGTAATATCTACCCATCTAACACTGATATTAGTAACTCAAAAAAACAAAAAAAACCCAAATATGATTTCACCCTTTTATTTCTATGCAGGCATTTAAATCAAAAACATTTAAATAATAATAATAATAGATCACTTGTTCACTTTAGTCTCATACCTTGTGGATTTCAAAATAAAGGTGCATCTTAAAAATGATATGGATTGAAAAGTTCATCTTGCATCGATATAATAATCGTTAATAATTTAATCAATGTATCGATGTGGGTCGATTTGTTATTACAGCCCTGAAACCTAAGGATGAACAAAAACTCACTAGGACCTCTGTTCTCACTCACTGATTGCTCATACAATGTTATATCGATTTGTTTGGATGATGATACGTTATTTGCAGAAATAACAAAGTCTGTAATGATTTCCGGTCAAATTGATCGATAAGATGTAATATCTGCCCATCTAACACTGATATTAGTAACTCAAACAAAAAAACAAACAAATATGATTTCACCCTTTTATTTCTATGCAGGCATTTAAATCAAAAACATTCTTATAATTTTAAAATAATAATAATAATAGATCACTTGTTCACTTTGTCTCATACCTTGTGGATTTCAAAATAAAGGTGCATCTTAAAAATGACATGGATTGAAACGTTCATCTTGCATCGATATAATAATTGTTAATAATTTAATCGATGTATCGACGTAGGTCAAATTGTTATTACAGCCCTGAAGCCTAAGGATGAACAAAAACTCACTAGGACCTAGCGGCTCTGTTCTCACTCACTGATAATGATGTCGTCCCACGGGTTTGGAGGAGGAGGCGGTAAAGTCGGAAAAACGTTGGCATCTGTGGTCCAGTAAGCGCGAAAACCTTTCTGCTGATCAGCCGCGTTGCTCAGAAAGCGGATAACAGCCATGCTGCTGGGGATGGTGAGGGCCGGCGGCGGGGCGAAGCCGCAGAACCGACCTGAAGAAGCAAACCTTACGGGTTAGGAGGAACCGACAGAACAAAGGTTGGACCTGTGTGAAGATAACAAACCATGCGATGCCATGGTTTCTCCGCTGAAGATCTCCACGTAGTCCACACAGTTTCCAAACGCGTTGACGGCCTGCAGCTCAAAGTCAGTGAACACCACATGGATGCTTTCAGCCGAGGGGACGCTGACGTGCCAGGTGCACACACTCTGTGCTCGGTAGTCACTGGGCCAGCCCGGAGAGCTAATTTCCCCCTGATTGCTGCTGAAACGGCCCCCACATGGAGCTACAGCAGAACGAGACAAAAAAAACAAACAGGAAACAGAGACTGACTGGTGTTGCTTGGAGACGATTCCACCGGTTTTACGTCTCTCCTACCTTCTGTAGGGTCCACCGTCCTCCAGGCCACAGCGAAGCCTGTGTCGACCACCTTTTCATTAGAAGAGAAGCTGATGTGAAGTCTGTTTCCATGACTAACCAGATCTCCAGGGGCCACATGACTGCAGTAGGTGCCTGTTGGAAACACGGAGAAGCGTTATACCTTAGATCAGGGGTGTCAAACTCATTTTGGTTTAGGGGCCGCATACCGCTTAATCTGATCTCAAGAGGGCCACACGAGTAAATTCATTGCAAGATTAAATAGAACTAATAAATCTGGACTTATTGTTGATTTTTATATTAAATTAATTTCACTTTTACACAATATATTATGAATAACCTCAGTGTTTTTAAGAAAAGTATGTGCAATTTCAACAATACTTTTACTTAGTTAAACATTTACTTGTGCATTATGCATAAGAACTGATCACAGGGATTGTACAATGTTAAAAAACATTTATTCACATTTTCTGGAACTTAAAAACACTGTCCTACATGACTAAATACATCAAACATAAAAATTAAGAAATGATTTAAATTTTTCCACACCTGAAGCTTAATCTGCTAATTAAAACACAGCGATTTTCAATTAAACGAAGTACATGTTTTTTTTTTATGTTTTATCATTCTCTTCCTTTTATCTCCTCTTTCTTTCACCTTTTCTTCTTTTTCTTGTTCTTCCTTTCCTCTCCTACTTTCCCATTGTAGTGTCCATATCATTTGAGATATTCCCCGCATGAATCATAATAAAAGTATTCGCATTCATAAATCAAGCGGAGCACTGTGGCAAAAGCAGTACTGCTCCACTTGTGAAAGTCAAATCTGATGAGCTCTTTTTGGCATTAAGACAACAATTCTTATTGCCACATTGCCAGACAGGACACTGTTTTTTTTTTTTTTATAATGATAATGCATTTAGCCACCGGGCCAGTCTAAATTGTTCGGGGGCCGGATCCGGCCCGTATGTTTGACACCCCTGCCTTAGATTCAATCTTTAAGGGCATAAGACAGGGATGGACCCGTTTGAATGGCTCAAAGTGATGCTTTTAGGTCGTTCTAACACTGCACCAACTCTCAGGCATGGAGGTGGCAGCATCATGCTGCGGGGCTTGTGAGATGTGCAATAAAACATGGATGGAATAATAAGGGCTACACCTATTTGTGAAACATTTTCCAACCATCAGATCAAAACCGGTAGCCTCGTGAGACCATCCTGATCTCGCGAGCTTTCAAGGTATCACTCGCAGATCAGTCTGACTTTTTCACACTTCTCAAAAATGCTGGAAGTTATCTGATTTACGGTCTTTGAAACTCTAACCTTAAACCACTCCTAAATTCCTCTCTTTCTCCCCCAGGCGGCCATACTTTCTTCACCACTTTGAGGGTTCTGCAGGTTCTGTAAAGGATATCTTGGACTTTGGTTAGTTTTCGTTTAGTTTTAGTCCAGTTCTGGTACCAGACCAACACAGCACAAGTAAAAAAAAAGGAAGGAGCATCAGGCCTGGAGATGCATCCTCCTCCAGCTGATCATCTACTGATTGGCAGGTTTTCAGCTAATAGCTGGTTGGAAACCATGTCGTTCACCAAACGAACGTCCAATCAGCGTTGGCTTTGAGGCGGGTTGAGGTGTGACGCAACGAGAAGCGCGACAGTTCAGTCTGAAGAACATGGCGGCTTCAGCCGATGAAACTAGCGTTAGCGTGGCTATCGAGCAAGTTTTATCGGAATTACAGAGTATTTCTTCACTGAAAGAAGAGCAAAACGCTGCTCTGGAGGCTTTTCTTAGAGGAAAAGATGTTTTTGCTCTTCTCCCGACTGGTTTCGGCAAGAGCTTGTGGTTGTGTTTTCGTCGTCGCCGTTAGTACGTCATATGCTTCGTTGATCTGATTGGTTTATTTGGCCCGTCTATCACCAACACAGGCCAATCAGCTAACCAGTATTTTCGCCCCTTCCCAAAATTACTTCAACGGAAGGTTTCCAGATGGATATGCGGAGCAAATCCATCTGGCGGAGTCAGGTTACAAAATCGGCAACTTCAGGTGAAATGAAATCAGTCTAATCCCAGGAACCACCGCTAGAAGATGCAGAGACGGCAGATTCACTGTCAACGGTGAAGCCATGAAGGACATAAAGGGTGGCAACCGAGAAATATCCTCCGGCTTGAAAGTCGGCACCTTCATGCTCGAATGAACTTTGCTGCTGCGACAAACCAAACGCCTTCTGGAGAAAAGCTTTGCGGTCAGATGAGACAGACACTGAGCTGAGACACGTTTAGAGGATCAAAGGTGAGGTTTTCAGTCCTAAGAAGAAATCTTTATTAAACGCAGAGCATGGTAGCGGTAGCGCTATCGGACTGTTTTTCACAGGCAGGCCCTAAATGCAGAGACGCCACAGGCCTGTACATAAAATGCTGACATTGTGTGAAATAGAGAAAATCTGCAATAAATTTAAGCTTTTCCTCTCAGCTGGTGTTCTTAACAGCTATTTAAGTTGCACAAACCTTCCACTCTTGAAATAGAAATCAACCATTAAATAGGCAGTATTTAATAGGGCGTCTACCCCATCATGAGGGTAACCCTCCTGTCTGGAATCATAGACACAAGCTCTACAAATCCAAGTCTTTTTTTAAAATAAAGGGTAGAGCAAAAGCAAATAAATACATAACAATAAAAAAGACAAGAGCTTGCCTGTTTCTTATAAATAGCTGTTAGTAAGAACTGTCCAGATGATTTTATGTCTGGACCTGCAGGTTTAAGTCAGATGCTGCTGCTGACTTTTAGCATTTTAGACCGAGACCCAAGAATAAGGTTTTTCTGTTATTATTATTATTATTATTATTATTATTATTATTATTATTATTATTATTATTATTATTATTATTATTATTATTATTATTATGTGTGCTAGAGAGTTTAGATGATGTATAGGTGATGCAATAGTCCCGATCCCAAAAATATGAGTGGTTAAATCAATCTTTATCACAGCATACTACACTGGAAGCTGCACTGCACCCCATTTGTTTAAATCATTATTTGTAGCTCTATAAATGTATATACATATGTGCAGGCTTTTAATTTTAAATATATAGATTATTATACATTTACTTGAAAGATATTGAAATGTGCACGAAGCTTTATTGTTCATCTTGTGGATTCATCCCCTTAGATATTTAAATATCTTTGCTCTCGCTTCTTTTCTGATGCATTTTCCCGTGGATGTGGGTTTTTGTGTTTTCTGTGTCGGGGAAATGTTTGAGCCTCACCAAGAAGAAGGGTGTCAACAATGTCAGTCTTGAGCAGGAGTGACAGCCTGTCACTTGACTGTGACATGTTCTTCGCTCAAAATACCGGGCTGCGGGAGACATTCACGTACCCAGACTGCCCACGTCGTCTGCGAGGCTGACTTTGTCGTTCATGCACAGCTGACTCTCCTCCAGGGAGAAACCGCTGAAGTGGACGTGCACCAGTTTCCCTGCGGGCACCTCGATGTTCCACTGGCAGCGGGCGTTGTTGCTGTAGGTGCCGGGGTAGCTCATGGAGGATGCGGTGCCGCGCTCCCCAGACAAATCCTTCGGCCCTCCGCAACCTGACGCTGCACAGAGAGGCCAGAAGGGGAGTAATGGGCCCACTCACGCTGTGATTTTCTCGACAAAGTGGGTGATTTTCGGCAAATAGGTTCCTACTGTGCTCGTTGTAGATGTCCCTGCGGATGACATTTGAGATCCACGGAAGGTAGGCTGAGGCCCGGGTGAACACGGAGGGCTTTTTGTTCATTATGCATCCGATAGGGCCGAAGCTGGTTATGCCGTGCACCTCCCAGGGACCACCCGGTGTGTCCTGACAAACTAATGGGCCGCCTGAGTCCCCCTGTCAAAGTTACAGCCCCTCAATGAAACGCGTTCCTCACAGAATACGGCGCATTTGCTCCCTTGGTTGCCTTGCTTTACCTGACAGACGGACTGGAGCTCGTCAGGCAGCGTGTATCCGCAGCAGATCATGGAGGCCTTCACCTGGAACCACCAGTAATCCATCCGTTTGCAGGTGTCAAACGGGACAACAGGGAGGGCCACCTGGTTAAGGGTGTCTGAAGCTTTAGCATTCATTGAATCACCTGATCAAACAAACAGCAGCTTTTAAGCAGTTGAAATAAAAGTACCTGGTTACACAAGAAGGATAATTTCACTTTCTGTCCAGCAGGTGGCATGCAAACTTTGAAACAGACTGTTCTCTGTGTTTTTTTTTTTTTTGTCCCAGACATCACTAACAAAGATCAAGCTGCAGCTTAACACACTGCTTTGAGATTTTAGAGGACTAGATCAGGCTGATGCTGGACATGAAGAAGAGGAAGCAGCACCTGTCTCGTCGCCCCAGCCTGTGGCGTAGCACTTCTTTCCTTCAGGAAGGATCTCCTCCTCAGAGGGAAGGCAGGCGAATGAAATCTCCTCAGTGGGAGCGGCGTCCTCAGCCAGCCTCACCAGGGCGATGTCAAACTCCACGGTGGGCACCGTGGGATACTGGAAGGCCTGGTGGCGATGAATGCCAGAGATGCTGACGCAGCGTTCACTCAGCTCTGTGGTGGTCAGGTTGTGTTTGCCGAGGCACATCCGCCAGCGATGCAGCTCGTCTGCATATCTGGGTGGACATAGCAGTCAACAATTAGACTTTATTTCATCAAGGTACAGATCCTCGCAAAAGTGTTCACACCTCTGGAACTGTTTTAACATAATGTCTCTCATTTCAATGTGCTTTATTAGGATTTCATCTGATAGATCAGTCGGTTGTGGCTCTAGATCTTTAGAGTAAATCTCTAAAGGTAAATTAGGAAATTGGTCCTAGGGACCAAATATTTATGGTTTCATTGCCAGTGTATGTCATCATAAGAATGTATTTATTACGATTATTATTATTATGTCCCTAGTACAAGGGCACTGGCCCCTGTTGGCCCCCATCTGGATGGAATAATTGGATTGAGCATCCATGTTTTTTTGTCATTAAATAGGAAACTATGTGCCCTTTTTCACACATATCAAAGTCCTTTGGAATTGAATGCATCCATTCTCTTTTTGCAAAGGTTTTATGCTTTTCTTTATATTCAAACGTATTACAAGGTTCTTTAGAAATGACAGCAGATTTCCTGTAGTGGGTATTTATCAAAAAATGATAACTGGTCTTTTTTTTTCAAAAGGTCAAGTAAGATTAGGAGCTCCAAATGAGTTTTTTCTTAGCTGACTGTTAAGCAAGAATTGCTCTTTGGATTACAAAGGTTGCAGACCCCTGCACTATGCATCAGGTTTTCATGCTCTGGAACAGAAATGAAGTAACCGAAGCCGAACAAAAAAGTTTCAGAGATGCCGCAGAACTGTTGAGCAAGATCCCTTCAAGGATGATAGAAAGGTGCATGTAAGTGACATGAAATGATTTATTTCTTGGAAAAATGTATGTTTATTTCAGATTATGTATTTTAAGTTGTTTAGTTCAAATTTTGAGGTTTATGTAAAATTATTGTATTTTATTTCTTTTGAAACCATTTGTTGAAAGTTATCGCGAGATTTGCGTATATAAGAAAGGTAGTGAGATTTGCATGAGAGAAGGAGCAGAAATCTGGGAAAGAGTAGCAGTCTCGTAGTTCCTGTAGCTGTAAAGGTATTTGTATTTATGTTTGTAATATTTTGTAAATTTATTGGTTATGGTGTTTTAATTACTTAATATTTAATTTAGAGTGGACAAAGAAGAATTAATCTATTAAAGACCTCCGAAGTGGCAGGCGGTCACGAGGTAACTTTGTTACAGTATGTGTCACCTGACTGTCTGTAAATGTATCCATTTCTAAAGCTTGTCTTTATTTTGTAGTTTTCACGGCGTTTATTAAAAAGCCCGTTTTGAAGGAAGCCGTGCCAGTGTTGTCACTTTGGAGCAACAGTGCAGCTCCTTGGAAATAATGCACCAAGAACTTAGAGATAATGGATATTTGTCCTTTCTCTCTCTGAGAGAAAATGTGCTTCTTTCTACTGGTTCACAAGGACAGACTGTAGAGAAACGCTCTTTCTACCAAACTGTTCTTAACAGAGAAGTTAGCATCTCTTTTATAAAATGGTTTTTACACGTTAGTAGGACTGGTATAATGTAAAAGTTTTTGCAACTGTCCAAAATTGACTTTTAGTTCTCCCACAGATTTGCTGCAAGGTCCAATGCTCTATATGAGAAAAATCACTTTGCATTTTGCGGAGTATTTGAAAAAAAAAAAACCTCTATTCTTCTTTTATGTACCTTATGAAGCAGTGCGCTGCTGTTAGCACCCAGTTTTTATGAATCAGAGTCCCGCCACAGATGTGAGAAAATGAGGGCTCAGACTGACTGGCAGGCCAGACCTGAAAGAAACACCAAAAACAGGCAGAGCAATGAAAACTCCATCAGCAGCGGCTCGTGTAGACGTCGATGCACCTCCCTGAATTTATGGTGATCATCCCCACCTGCATGGACACCTGCCAGGGCCAGGAGTGCGCTACGGCTTCCTCTCCATTTACAATGCGTGACACAACGGCAGGAGGAATGGCTGGTTTCCCGCATGTTTGGGGCCAGTCTACGAGAGATGTTTGTGTTTGAGTGAAGCGAAAATAAAGAGCATAAATCTGCTGCTGACAGATAAACCTCTGTGCCGCACTGATACGGCTTTTCCAAAATAGTTTTGCAGACACGCACGGCTGACATCGCTGGCCGCACCAACAGGCCGCTTCAAACAACACGCCTCCGCTGCAACTTGCTGGGAAAAGATAATTTCTGTCAAAATGCAAATTAAAATTCGACTTTTTATTTCGTTCGCCCAGACAGCAGTGCATTAATGCGGAATTTATCTCCCACCAGATTCTGTTCCCTTCTGTAATCTTGCTAATAATGAAACTCTGTCTGAGCCGGGCAAGACAATAAAATCCTATAAACCAGCCGTGTCCATCTATCAAACTCTATTTTAGAAATTGCTTTGTCAGTGGCTGGGGCCACCTGGGGCTCATCGTTGGATGAAGAATGGAAACAACCAGCAAAGGAAGGGAAGTAAAGCAGTAGGTCACCTCACATTGTGTTCCCAGCATCCAAAATAACTGTGTTTGACTGTCTAACTGGGAGGTGGGGGACTCGGCGTATACCCGGACACATTTCTGTCGGGCTAAGCTGAACCTCTTAAAAACTTGTAACTGACACAAGAAGTATCAGGACATCAGAGAAAATGACGTCCATACTAAGCAAGCGTATTATCACAAGGACTGTATTATAGTAATATTACACCTGATGCATTGATGTCTTTGAGTTTTTATTGTGGTTAAAAAAAGCCTTTCTATTCCTTGAGTCTACTGTTTACGTTCCAAACGTGTCCTAAATTACACGTTACATTTCTGTAACTTATGAGTTACCATTACAAAAACATACAGGTTATCTCAAAGTTACTTCCTCAAGACGAATCTAATACTTTCCATGATTCCATTTGTATGATTTGATTGAATCATACAAACGATTGAATCAGAAGTGCCTTGAGATGGCATGTAATGTGAATTGGTGCTATATAAATAAAATCGAACTGAATAGAATTCTGTATTAACTTAAAGGTTACTTTCCCCTAACTCATTTTATTGATTTGATGTTTATAGATGCACACATTAGCTGTAAATTCAGTGATAGGGCCAAAAATCCTGAATGAAACTTGTAAGGTTTGCAAAGTAGTCAGTGTAAATTGTAGTTGAGGTTCAAGAAGATACTCCACAAGTTCCCAAAAGATCTAAAAACATACCTGTAGGTTTCAGGAAAACACCAGGTTAGAAAGTACAACAGAGTAAGTTATGGATTTGTTATAGACATTTACCTGTCAGGAGCAACATTTCTGTAAAGTAATATGTAAGTTCTGCAAAGTTCTGGAACTTGTTGGATTCATGATGAACTGATCTGTGATTTCAGGCCATGTTACCCGTGAGATCTGGGCCAGAACCTGATGAAAACGTGATAATAACCTGTAATTTTGGGAAAAGTAACCTAAAAATTCAAAAACAAGAAAACTGTAAATTCCTTGAAAGTAACCTGTGATGCGATGGCCTGTCTTTTCACTAAGGTCCGCCTCACCCGGTTCGTAAATTCGGCAGCAAGGGAAGAAAACAATTATCAGAGACAAAACACCTGGAATAAACATATATATCTTACAATTGGAATTCCAAGGGGAGACACACACTTACAACTTTATCCTAAAGTAAAGCACGGAGTCCACCCTCCGTGTCTGTAGTGTCGGGGGGCTGCTTACACCCTTATTTCTATCTGTGCCTGTCTTCTCACAAACAAAGCAGATCCACATTCCAGTGTCAAATAAGGTGCTGGGTTCTTGATACATTTTGCCAGATGTTTCTAGGAGTCTACCAAGATAAACATTGAAGAACATTATAAAGCTTTTAAACCATAAGCCTTCTTGAAAAAAAATGTGACTCTTACTTCTCCTGTATCCCACAAGAAGGTTGGGTGAATTTAAGATAAGATAGGCTAAGATAGGCTTTTTTGATCTCACATTGGAGAAATTCACATAGCCTGTAAGTGACCCTGCAAACTCCATACTATTTGCACTCCAGGCCACAAAATTTAACCATAGTAGTTTAAACTTAGGTAACTTTTACCGCTTAATAAAAATACATGATTGATACAAAAACGGATTATATATTTCCATGACACCTATAAATTCTAGAACGTTCCACATGGAAACCTATAAATTCCAGAATGTTCCACATGGCAACCTGTGAGTTCCGGAACGTTCCACATGGCAACTTGTAAATTCTAGAATGTTCCACATAGCAACCTGTGAGTCTCATTGGAGCTTCACATAAATCCTGGAAAGTTCCAGAAAGTGTCTTGTGGAAAAAGGCAGGAAAGTGTCAGGAACAAAAGAGGCTTTATCACATTTCCCATCAGAATAATTATCATAAAAATAACTTTTTGGGTTGCGATAAAAATGCTGCTCTGCTCCAACAAATATATAAATAAGGTATACCTAACTAAAGAAGGAAATTTGTGAAACTAAATGTTCATGAAGTTCTCAAATCAATGGTATGAGATACTTTCATGTTTGACTTATGTGAGGTTTTAGTGTCCAGTTTTGTGCAGCTCTTTGTTTCAGCTGTCATTGTCTTAAACTGTTTCATAAATAAAGATGGTATGATATTTAAAGGTTTGATTTAAAAATATTTCAGTACTTATTTGATGGTTTTTTTATGTTTTTTCAGTGGAAAAGGTAAAACTGTTTCATAAATAAAGATGGTATGATATTTAAAGGTTTGATTTAAAAATATTTAAGTACTTATTTGATGTTTTTTTTTATGTTTTTTCAGTGGAAAAGGTAATTTTCCAAACACTGTTTCTACATTATAAATTGCCTGTTTGGTAAATGTTTTTATTACGGTTCTGATCAGCACAGCTTTACAATCTTCTTTATGATCCTCAATATAGGTTAGTGGTATAATGGTTTTATGCTGACACAGATACTCTACCTATGGCGATGTCATCCCAGGGGTTTTTTTCAGCAGGCGGCTCAGTAGGAGCAGGGAGGCTGGGATTTGTAGTCCAGTAAGCTCTGAAGCCTTTAGCCTCGGTAAACAAGTCTGTGTGAAAACGGAGCAGCAGCTTGTTGCCTTTCGTTTGGATGCTACTGGGCAGGCTTGTTCCACATAATGGTCCTAAATGAAAAGGAAAACAATTAGTCTGCATGAAATAAAAAGAAAGATGCTCTGTAATTCCCAATTAAACCAGTGTTGAATTCATATATTTATTCATAAAAAAACTGAAGAGGACAAAGTGAAAAAATAGTTTGGGAAAATGCTATTGTAACTAAACTTGCCATGTTTTTGATGTAGTGCGTTGGTCAAACCATTAAGGTCATACAGCATCACGTTGTCGTAGCACTTAGATGTGAAAATATCTTTGGCCTCCAGGTCAAAATGAGTGAATTTTAGAGTGATCTTTTTCCCCAAAGGCACAGCGATGCTCCACATGCACTCCGCGTTAGCCTTGTAGTTCATTGGCCAGTTCTGGGATTTGATTACACCTGTTTCCTCATTGGTGGAAAAGCCACATCCCTGGATCTCTATAAAAGTGAGAGGAAATAAGACAAAGACATCATAGGATAAATGTTATGATACATGGAAAGCTGAAGGGTTTTTATCAAGATATTGAATAAAAGTATCACAACTCGTCTATCAGGATAGTATTTTAGTCTGTAAAAATGTCTGTCTTGTAAGGCAGTAAATAATTTTTATAGCAAACAGAGTAAGACCGAGAATTTTATGCTTTGATAATTTGACACTGGTTTATCAAATTACACACAAAAAAATGTCTGACATTGCAAGAACAAAGTTGCAATGATACAGAAGCTGAGAGAGGTCACACACACAAATAGATCTTTATGACTAAGATAGGGTATATATATCTTACCGCAAGATAACAAAACAGTTTTTCTCAAGATAAAGGTTGATATAGTTATTTATTACACAACTGAAATCAGTAGAACAAAGCAGGCAACAGGTGCAAAGCTGAAACTGGGAAATCAGGGAATATTAAACAGGCATAACTAGGGATTGTAGAGGCATGAGAGACAAGACATTAATTAAGAATTAATGTTCATTTTCACATCACAAAAATCTATCGTGAACTGCAAAATCCTACAGCAAACCATATTCAAAACACGTTATTTTGTACTATTTTATTGAGACAAACGGATTAACAGACTTGTAAATCGTTTCATTGATCTCCTACGTGTTCACAGTTCTGTCGCTTGTTTAACACCTTCTCCGTCATGTGTGTGCGTGTTTTTTTAAATAACGATAATCATTGTGATAAAAGATTAAAAAGTTTTATCTGGCTCTTGATTCTTTCACTGCACTTTCACCGTTTCCTTTTTGCACCGAGCTCAGACAGCTGCAGCAGCAGCTGATAATGTGACAGAGCGGCGTGTGATGATTGCTTAACGAGGCACCGAGGTGCTTTAACAACTTGCACCGTGAGCTGTGAAGGTGTCTCCGGGTGTCTCTGCCGTGCTCCTTCATCTGTACCTGCAATATCCTCAGGATACACCGCCTCCCACGCTGCAGAGAATCCCCGGTCTGTGAGGCGACTGTCTGACTGGAAGGTGACAGAGATTGTGTTGCTGGCGCTGACCACCAGCGGAGGGAGGATGTAGCCACAGTGTGTACCTGAGAATGAAGCAGAGATGAAAACAAAAGCGCTCATGAGGGTTCATGAGGTGGATCGAAGGTCCAATGAACGGATAAGATTTGGACCTGTAAGCGGGATAAGTGAGCAGTACGGGCTTTAAGCACAGGTGTTGATAAGAGACGCTATGTGTGCAGAATCTGCACCGATTAAGATAAAGGCTTTTATTGCATGTGTTGTGTTATGTGTGCATGTTGCTGCTGGAGGTGTATGTACACTATTTTGTGAATAATTAAACCCTAACCTAATAAAACTTTGCAAAGAGGGCTTTGGGTCTACTTTTTTTGTGAAAATGTGTTATTTTTTTTAAAAATTTTTTATTGTTCAGTGACGTTATGTATTCCAGTCTGATTACTGTCCGATCTGTAGAATTAAGAAACCGCTTAATACAACCTGTCTGATAACATTAAGTAGGCAAAAAATAATATCTGAAAACAACATATCATGCCCAAATCTAAAGGATAGGAAACAAAGTCATTGACATCTAATTTCTACATTGTTTTATACATCTTTGAGACACCCAAAATTAATCCAAAAGGGCATCAACAACTCATTTAGGAGGTAAAAAAAAGAACACAGGACAACATCTAAAGCTCTACAGGCCTTTCCTGCCACAGTCAAGATCAAAGTTCATGATGCAACAATAAGAAAGAGACACGGGCTAAAAATGGTCTCCATGGGAGAGCTCCAAGACCAAATCCCAAAAGGCCTATCTCACATTCACCGAAAAGCGTCTTGATGAGCACCAAAACTTCTGGAAACACATTTCTCAGACCGATGAGACATGGAACCTTTTAAAAAGCGTGTGCCATGTTAAATGTGTTGGTAGTGTGGTGGCTTTTCGTTTTGTTCAGCCACCAGGTGCACTTTGGGTATGAAACAGGACGACGATCTGAAGCAGACAAGAAAGTCGACCCCCTGAGTGGCTCAGTAAATAAACAAATAATGTCCTTTTTCCATATGAAACCTTCATTTTGCATCTAGCCGGCTTAGATGATCTTCATCTGATACCAAAATGTAATGATCTGACAAATTTAAGAGTAACATATGTAGAGACAAAACAGAAGAAAGCTCTAAGGACACTTTTCCACAGGACCAACTTTGCTTGGCCCTCTGGCCTAGAAAATGGTCGAGCCCCAGCCAGCTGGTACATCCAGCTAGTACATCCAGCCGGGTCCAGCTGGGGACACTAGCAGTAAAATGAGTGGCGAGGTTCTTTTTTTTCTTTTAGTGCAGGTCTCTATGCCTCAGTCAGCAAACATGTCTGCCTTTTAGTTCATGGACCCAAAAGTAAACCCAGCTTTCCTGAAGCAACGAACATGCACACCACCGTTCTCAAAGTAAAGATCAAATATATTTATCTTTGAATTTGCATTTTTCCACATCATTAACACAACAAACAAAGCGCTTAATCGCTGCTGTTTAATGTCAATGTGAAACCAAATCGATGTCTATTGTTTTTTGGGATTTATTTCATTTGGAGGTTTCCAAAAAGAGAAATAGTCCATTGTTTTGTCTCATTTTTGCTATGAGACATAAGAACAAATATGTCATATCCTAACATGTTAGGTTTTGCCTTTCATTTGTGTTTATCTTTTCAGCATTTCCTTGTTATTATGTTCCAATTTGTCTTGCCATAATCTGTTGTTATTCTTGCTATTTGGGTTTTGCCATACATATATTCTTATACGCTCAGATGTTTTTCCATGTTGGTGCATTTAAATTTCTAGCTTATGCTCTTTATTCTTTGAGTTGTTTCTGTTATATATCTTTTAGCCATTTCCTCCGGGTTTCTCTAGTTAATTAGTCTCTTCTCTGATTGCTCCACATCAGCTGTTTCTCATTTCCTCTGATTAGCCATTTTTTACCCCCTGCTTTAGCGTCTATATATTCGTCTGTTCTCCTAAGTCCTCCACTGGATCCTTCTGTTACTCTGTCATGTTTCCATGGTGTCAACGTTTGTCATCTTCATTAAAATTAAAAATATATTTCACTTCACTTTTAGATTTCTGGTTCTACCTGCATTAGGGTGACAGCTAAAATCCTAACACGACACCTTCAGCTAAAAAAAGCACTCTCATCGCCTAACTCTGAAAGATGCGCAGTGAAAGTGTGCCTGGGCCTTGGTGCTTCAGTCCTCAAACACTCAGCAAGAGATAAAGCTGTATCAGCCTCACTGCAGCCAGTGAAGTGAATAATGAGAGGTAATTTATGACGGTGCGGCTCTTTGCACGGAAGATCTTAATCAACAGTTTTACAGCGGGAAAAGCAGCAATTTAGCAATTTTGTGGTAACAGAAGGGTTAGAAAAAGATGTGCCAAATACATAATTAGGGTATATATTGACAAATGCACTTAGGCTGCTTCCATGTGACAAGAGTCTAATGTCTGCCAGCAAACTAATGTGTAGTGCTAAATATGTAATCTGTAATATTTAAGGGCAAAATATGCTATAAAAGGTAATTTCACTGATGTAATTAAAATACAAGAACATCTGGGACAAATTGCATGATTATAATTGGGTTGTAAGAGCAAATTTATGTCTCACCCAGAATGCCGTAGTTGTCTGAGATGATAAGCTTGTCCTCTTTGCACTGTCCGGTCTCCCCTGTGATCGCCATGTCGGTGATCTGCAGTTTAACCAAGAACCCTTTGGACACGGATATCTTCCAGGAGCTGTTGGAGTGAGCCGGGTATGGATCAGGGAAACCTGCGGACTGGATGGTTCCTTTTCGTCCTTCAATGATTACAGGACCGCCACCGCCTGCAGTGCAAATCAACAGCACATGATCAAAGTCTCCACCTCATTATGGTTCTCAGAACCTTGTTTTTTTCTGCCTGATTTCCATCTATTTAGGATAATTTTCCCTCTGATTTACAGCTGAGCAGGACTAGCTTGCTTCGATGCAGCTCCAGCACGAACAGAGTCACTGTACAGTATTTTAATTGGACCCTGGAGACGGATTTGTCTGCCAAGGATGTGGCAACGAACAGAGCTCAGGAGAGATCTCACCTTCTCCATCATTATATGGTCCCTATGACAGGATTAAAGTTCTCATGAAACGATGCAGGTATGTCAGGCGACACAGCATTGTGAGAATGTAGTTTACTATTGGTTATAGACAATAATATTAATAATTATTCATAATTGGGTGTCATTACATATTTCAATAATTTGGCAAAAAAGTCATTTGCTGACATTGTTTTTCGTTTCTCATAGAAAGTACCCCTGGCTCTGTGTTTTTCCTGTTATGCTGTGTCTCTCTCCAGGTCAAAACCACCGATGAAGCCACTGCTGCCATCAATTAGCTACCCTTTGTTTTCTTTTCCTATAGAAAGCACTCCTGGCTCAATGCTTTTTGTGCTTAGCTTTGTCTTTTCTAAAATAAGCCGTATAATGAGCTTTTGCTTCCAATATTTCTGTGTATGGCACTAGTTGGAAAATAGAATGACATGAACTAAACTCTGTTTATTCAACTTATGTACTTTATTAATGTAAAATTCAAACTGCCTCTTTAAATGAGCTTTCAAAGCTTTTAAGTCACCTGATTGATGCTCAGCTTTCAGTAATTATTCCTGCTTTGAATGCACAAATGATGCTTGATTTTCAGCTGCTACCCTAAGATAGTCTCGGTTGGTTTAATTTAGAAGCTCTAATTTTCCCTTTTGTGAAGCAGCGTCTGTCAAAAGTAAAACTATTTCTAGAATAAAAAAAAAAAGGCACCACTGAGAAATGACACTTCACAACCTCTTCAGAGGAGAGAATGCAGAGACAAAAGGAAAATGGAAACAAAAGTTAGGCTGACAGTGACATCTGCAAAGTGAAACTCTGTCAATGCAACTCAAAGTCATGCAGATAGCCGTCCCAGCGCTGTGCAAATTCCTCCTGACTCTCCTGTCTTTTAAAATATAATAATGCATCAAAAAAGCTGAAAACAGAGTTTGTGTTCATATCATGTAAAACTTGTAAGGATGAGAAATGCTCCTTCTTCCTGCTTAATAGTTGCCTCTAGAGCTTCCAGTCCCAAAAATAACCAGAGACCTTTGACTAAGGAAAGAAATTCTTGTGCAATCTTGTAATTTGTGTGAAGGTAAAGAGGAGGAATGGCAACGAAAGGAGCAATAACCCGGATCTGTGAGGAGAACACTCACCAGACGTTGTGGGAGGCGGAGCGGTTTGTGTGCTGGCGGTGGCCGGGGCTGCGGTCGTGGTGGGAACGACGACGGGAGGAAGGCTGAACTTTGTGTAAGTTGCCTGGAATCCTTTGGAAGTCAAGCTGCCGTCAGACTTGAAGCGGACAACCATTGTGTTGCGACTGGACTCCACTGGTTTCGGCACACTGCCACCACAAAACGTACCTGAGGGTAACGCTCAGTTAGTTTTGACTTTCGCTCGATCTGTTATTAAGTCTGTGCAGAGAGATTTGATTTCACTGGGTTTAAAAAGGACTCCAGGAGCTAACGCTGCTCTGCAGATTTTCTTTCACTTATGGACCCACACACTCTGTAATGTTAACAGTATTTCTAAAAGCTTTGTCTCATTGTCTTCCCTTTCACTCACACATCTAAGTGTCCTGAATGAATAAGTTTGCTGTGTGCACGAGTATTGTTCGGGTTTCTATCATTGCTACTGCTGTTTTCCTCTCTCACTGCAGTTTTGACATGTTCCCCCGACTTACCAACCAAAGAGGATCCGGCCTCGTGGCCATCATAGATCTGGACAAAGTCTCCACAGACGTCAGGGACGAGGTCAAAGGTGGTAAATGTCAGTCGGACCCGCTCGCCTTCAGGCACCGTAATCCTCCACTGATCCCCCCCCACAAAAATAAGAAAAACAAATAGAAATGCACATTCATCAGTAACTGGAACATAATGTGAGAGAAACTAGGGCGTATAAAACATATCTATCCATCTATGTATGTATGTATGTATGTATGTATGTATGTATGTATGTATGTATGTATCTATCTATCTATCTATCTATCTATCTATCTATCTATCTATCTATCTATCTATCTATCTGTCTATATATATATATATATATATATATATATATATATATATATATCAAGTCTGATGAATAACATAGAAAATGACTGTCTGCATTATAGTTTCTTTGGTTTCTCTGCATACTGTCGCTCATATATAATTCCTTCAGCGATCGTCCAAGCTACAGCGACGACGACAAGGTTTCACAGCTACGACTCTTCGGCCCGACATGCAAACGCTTGGATCCTGAATGGCTCTGATTTATTTTAATTACGTTCAGAAACTAACCCCTAATGAGGACCAGAAGCAGCAGCAGGGTGATACTTCAGAAATTTGGAGATCTGAAACTGCGTCCTGGTCAATACTGACACTCTCTGCCTAACTCTGTTGTCCATGTTAAGATGTATTACCAAATCTTGCAGTAAAAAAAAAAGTATATATAAGTCACATTTAAAATGAACCATCGTAGGTGAGTTAAAGGAACCCAGTTTTGGATTGTTTTGTGAAACCGGTACTGGCCTGAGCCAGGGGGCGGAGTTGATTTAACAGGATTCGGTTCTAGGTTGTGACCCAGCGTATTGCGTTAGCGTTTCAACCCGAAAACTAAGTTAAACTGGCTTTTGTCTAACATTAAGGCTACCGTAAGAAAAAACTGTGGAAAAGAACACAAAACCTGACATGGGGGCTTTTCTACAGCTTGCATGACTCCAGCCTGTGCATTATGGGTAATGTTGACCACCTGATTAAGACATTCATTAAAAAAAACAACAACTTGTGACTTAGAATAAAACTCTAAAAAATAATGACTAGCTTTCCCTACAACTCAGTTTAGTTTACTGTTTTTACTGATTTCTTTTTCTTTTTGCTTATTTACCTTTTTCTCGTCAGAATCTGAAACTAGACTTCCAGGAGCTTCTGACTCAACTTAAAGGACTACATGTAGGGAAGCTTGTGGGGGTCATGGTCCCCCGATCATCCTGAGGTGCTTCATAGAAAGTGTCCATGTGTATTTGTCCCGTCTCAGTGGGTTTGTACCTGGTAAAGCGCTCCGTTTGGATAACTTTGCCCCGGGAAGCCTGGAGTCATCAGATTCCCCTGATCACCTTGGAGGAAACCGCCGGCTCCGGCTATTTCTGGAAACAGCAATGAGGGACGCTTCAGCTGCGCCGACACCTCAAGGACACCCTCAGTGTGAACCTCCAACACATTTCCCCTCCATTTTATTTATTGCCCATAATGACCCCAGTTTTTATACCACGTTTCATCATAAGGAAGCCTCCACACTTTGTAGCGCCATGGGTGAAAGCCTTAAAACAGATTACACCTTTATTGCAGCAATATAGTCTTGCAAGGAAAAAATAAGGATGTCAGTCCATTAATTAATTTGTAAAATGACCCTGCATAAAAATGCTAAATCAGCAGTAAGAGACTTTCAAAACATTTGGGACATTATCCTATTAGATAAATGTAAAGTTAGTAATTCTGTGAGCCAAGGAACCTTTTATTAAGTAAATCATGGCTTCCTGTTTTCTCGGGGAACGTCACATGACATGGAGGCCCTGTAAGCCACTCATCTAAATTGGAAAGACAAGAGAGCATACGCTCAAGTTAGGCAGATGATTTTGTTTTTTTTAATCTTCATAAGTCAAACAAGAAGATAACTAAAGCCGTCCGAATCTGCTGTCAGAGCAAAACAAAAAAAGAATGTTTCGAACAGCTAGAGGTGTGAAAAACTAGACCGGATGAGGAACAAAGTTTATCATGAAATCACGCAAAATGAGGAAGATGGTGAGCAAATTAAAATCTGTCTCCTGAGCCTGTTAGAGAAGTGCAGGAAGGCCGCCAAGCCTCCACAAAAACCATTAGAAGTTTTCTAGATAACCAGCCGGTCTGTTTGAAGGCACGCTGAGGAAAGGTGTTCTCTGTCCTACCATCCCAAACGCTGCTGGGGCGTTAAACAAACGTGTGCTCTGGTCAGATCAGAGAAGCAACAGACGCTCCAGATATTTGATTTTGAATCCCCTGTTGGTTGCTGCTGTTGAATTCAATGCTGTGCCCTGGTTTTTGTAAAAGACAAAAAAAAAAATGATTGCCCGTCGGGACATGACTAAAGATCTGAATCTGAGACGGGTCTGTTGAAAAACAAACGTGAAAATGTAGAAGAGCGCCTCCTGCTCACTGCTGAGTCTGGTGGAGGATATGTGACGCTGTGAGCTCGTCTCTCTTATTAGACAGCAGGGTAAAACACACTCTTTGATACTTTTAATTAAAAAATACTGTCATGATCTCAGCTCTAGTGCTGGTCTGATTACCATCTGACATACCTGTGCAGGTCCACCCTGTTCTCATTAGCCTTCACCAGATACACCTGCTCCTCTCACTATTTAACCAGCCCTCAGACCAGTCATTAGTGCCAGATTATTACGAGCCACCGGTGAGTCTAATCCAGTGTTTTCTGTCTGTCTGCCTGCCTGTGATCTGACCCGCTTATGTCTCCTGATTCTCTGAGCCTGCCTTACTCTGTTGGACCTGATTGCCTGCCTGTTACCAGATCTGTATCTGTGCCCTGACTCAGATTCTGATTGGGACTATCTTTGGATTTCTGATCACCCGGCTCTGACTCTGGACCTATCCTCAGACTACGGACTCTGGTTTGTCCCCTCAATCATCACAGTTCTGATCCATTGGCCGTCTCTTGACCAATAAACTGTCTTTAAACGTTAACTGTCTTGTCTGGTTGAATTCTGGGTCCTCTGGTTCTGCTCATTACAAATACGGCGGCTTTCATGAGAGATTTCAAAACGTACGACTAAATCAGCTCACAGATGGTTCCTCAGACACAAACTGCAGCTTCTTCTATTAGCGTCTCATTACCCAGATCTAAATTCCCCCCGAAAACCTGCAGGATGAGCTACAGAGAGTTTAGAGATTACCCTGGGCTCTGGAGGATCTGGGGAGATTGTGCAAAGAGGAATGATCAAAGATCCCTCTCTCTGTGATGTCCAACTCTGTGTAATCTTATACAAGAAAAATAAATGTCTATCCTTCAGGCAAAAGAGTGGCGATATAAAGTAAAAACAGCAGGAATACCTGAGATTCTGTGAACAAGGTGTGACTGCCCCCATTATTGAATAAATCATATTAATAAGGCATCGATAAAAGTAGAGGGTGCTGTTTGTGAAGAGTTAGACACTTTAAAAGCTGCCTTACGTGATGCGACCTGTGGAGTCACAGCTTTGTAGTGAGCTTTAAATCCTTGGTCTGTTTTCCTGTCGTTGGTGTCGAAGTAGACCATCAGGTGGTTTGAAAGAGTCACCAAAGGCTTGGGTTTGGTGTAGCCACAGTATTTACCTGCAGATGAGACACAACGAGTCCAGCTGAGGTCAAAATGACAGTAATAACATCGCTGAGAGGAGAAAGCATTTGTGTCTTTTTATTTATTTACCTAAATGCAGCCGTCTTCTGCATAGATTAAGAACATTTATTTTGGAGGATTTTTTTTTTGGTGAAAGAGGACAGTCTTAAATTTGAGTCATTAGAAATTATCCTTTTAACATGTAATGTGTGCAATAAGCCCTACATCTCATTCACAGTATCCGTATTGCATTTGTACAAACAGAAGAAACATGCATTAGAACAGAAACTCCATTATTTCCCCCCCGTACCCTCAGTGATTGACGGGAAATCTATTTACCGATGGTTCCCAGCGTGTCTCGCAGTGTGACCAGATCGGCTGTGCAGAGCTGACTCTCCTCCAAAGCGAACTCCTCAAACCACAGATGAATCACCTGCAGCAAGAAAAAACGCAAAGTTGTTTCATCTTGCTCTTTTCTCTGCATCCGACAGCCCAATAAAACCGAGTGTTTACTGACGGAGCGCGCCACGCTGAGCGTCTGGTGTGAAATTTGAGAAAGCATATGCCTGAGACGGTAATGTTGATGTTCACGGGGGAAACGATAGAGAGACATGTAGAGACGGAGAAGAGTAGGAGAGAGGGAAGCAGGAATGGAGGGTTTCAGTTTGTCCGGCAGGCCTGCAGAGGATTGCTGCGGAATAGGAACAGGACCAGGCAGCCATCTGTTGATGATGATACCATTGCGTTTGCACCAGCTGTCCTCTGCTGCTTGGCGTCACGGCAGACAGCTTTCATAACAGTAAATAATGAAAACGCCGCTCATCAGAAAGCAGACACGTGGACATCTGGTGAAACTGCTCTGACGTGTGTGCTCATCTTCTGCATGAATCGTCTTCATTTTGAGTCACAATTATGTCTTTAAAACATGAAACGACTCTGCAGCCTTCAACTTCAATGATTTATAAAGACAAGATAATGAGTTCATGAGTTTTTTTAATGTTTTCTTAATTCACACTGGGTCAAAATTATACGTACAGGCTCAAACATTTAGTTACACTTATGCTAAATAAAATAAATACATTTTAGCATGTTGAAGAACGGATGATTTTTGTAGGACTCCACCAGCAACTGTGTCCAAATTTGAAGTATTTACCTGTTGATTCAAGGTGAAGTTAAATGGTTTGGGGATATAGTTCTCATGCGATGCACCAATACTGAAACAGACCCTCAGCATGATGCTACCACCACCGTGCTTGACAGCTGGCACAGTATTCTTACACTCTTACCCCAAAAAGGGTGATTTAAAGAGACCAATTAACCTGACATTCATGTTTCTGGTCTGTGGGAGGAAACTGGAGTAACTGGAGAGAACCCACGTGTACCTGGGGACTAGAGCCCAGCTAGAACCCAAGCAGGGATTCAAACCCAGGACCTTCACGTTTGTTTCAAGGCAGCAGGGCTCACAGCTGCTCCAGCGTGCCGTCCCATATGCGCCTCCACCGGATATATTTGCCGTCATTGTTGTCAAACAGCTCAGTTTTGGTCTCAGCTGAGAATAAAACATTTCTCCAGAAGGTTTTTAGTTTTTCAATGATTGCAGCAGCAAATTTAATTTTAAGGTTAAAGCAGCCTGGCGATAACTTTCTGAACTGACTTCCCCAATGCAGTTTGTGCCAAGAAACAAAGAGGAGCAGTCAAATACAGATAAACTCAAAACTATTCATACCTTTGGCAGATTAAGGTTTTAATCAAATCTTTTATTTTATTACAAACGTGTTTTCCCTGACTGGAATGATGATGGACAGAGTTAAAGATGAGGGTGATGGAAAAGAGGCTTTCCAATTTTCAATGTCAATTCGGCAAAATCTGAGCAAAAAGATGACAACAATTATAAGAATGGTTTGATTGACAATAAAGATTTTTCTACTGTTTGAGATGAATGATAATGTATAATGTATAAATGATTTTTTTTTTCATTTAAATGTAAGTAAATGAGACTTTTTAATAAATACTCCTATCACATTTTATTATCTCTTAAGAAATGCCTGTCTCATTCCGTGTTAGATTCCAACTTCTCAGTTATTCGTAATAACTTGAAATCTAAATCTGCAAAGACTATCAAAACTTTAGGGCTTGATGGTTTTTGGGTGGAGTTACACCAGAATAGTGACGATGGCTACAGAAAGTACTTGTTAAGAGACATTTAACCAAATAAATGTGGGAGTGCTTGTATATGTTTGAGCCTGCATGCTTTTTTTTAATATCCACATAAAATTTACATTTATGCAGGCAATTCTAAGTTTTATATGGTTTCCACCCTGAAAAACAGGGTGGAAACCATATAAAACTTAGATGAAATAAATAACTAATTCAAATCCTAAAAAAATATGAAATTCATGCCGATGATGAGTTAATAAAAACTTGCCTGGTGTAAAAATAGTTTTGAAAAAGGACATAAATGTTATATTCTGCTCATCAAATCAAGACCAAATGTGCAAAAACGTCTAAAACTGAAAGACAACAGCAACGCAAATGTTCATCTTCTGAAGAGCTTTTGATCCATACTTCTTCAGGATGAAAATTACCTGAATACTTTACTTCCTGTCTTTCTAAACAGTAAAAAAAAAAAAAAAAAAAACAAGATCCAGATGGTGAGACACTGGACCTGAGAGGTGCACCGTCCTTCATTTGATCGTCTACTGTGTTCAAAGCTTTCAGCCAATCGCTCTAAACCTTACCTTGCCGGTTACAAAGACCTTCAATATAAAAAAAAGAGGGATGACTTATGCTTTTCATTGCATTATCTGATTTATTGTCACCTTTCCTCAGACTCTAATATAAAGCTTTTTTCCTGCCTCTGACCTTGTCGGGGTCCACAGTGATGCTCCACATGCAGCTTTTGCCGTTGTCGTAGCTGCTGGGATAGTTCCAGCTGGTGAAGGTGCCCGACTCACCGCTCAGCTCCTGTGGACCTCCACACCCTGACAGCGGCCCTGGAAGTCAAAGACAGATGTTGAGCCAATATTTCGGAAATCAAAACAACAATATCTAAGAGCCATATTGTTGCCTGGAGTGCAGCTAGATAATGATCAAGTTATTAGATTTTGAACATTGAATATTCATTATTTTACATTAAAAATTATTTTTGTTCTAACCTCCAAACATTTACCTCTTTATTGATTTAAGTTGCTGAAATATTTTTGTTTGAACGCCTTCCAGCAAAGTTAAAACATTTTTGGAACGTTAATTTAAAGCACATTTGCAGTTGAGGAATAATAATAATAGATACTCCGATGTAGGGTTGGGCCTTTATCGTATCGTTTTATCTTTATGGTGAAAAATGCTCTTATCGTGATACAGAATTAAGTTTGTCTTGACAATGATAAATTTCAACTAGCAGTGTCTGAAAAAACAAAACAAAAAAAACAGCCAGTATTGTCAGGATTGTTATTTTTGCTATTTCTTCACTGTTGGGTTCAGCTCTGAGTCCTTGGTGGTCATAACTGAAACTTTTAAAGTGGACATTTTTACTTCAAATTTGAAAAATTGTTGCGTACAGCTGTCAGTTGGATTTTGAAATATTGATAATATGGGTGCAAAGGCCATTTTTTGATTGTGCAACAAACCTCAGCAGCATCGAAGCTTTTTTATGGCTTTTCCCCCCCACATCTTATTATTATTTCATCTTGATTCTGTTTCCATTAACATTCCACTGTGAGCTGAAAAAGGTTTATCACCAAAATGGAGAGGTAAATGATGCATCAGAAAAGCCAGGCAAAGACTACTAAATGTTTTTTAAGCATAGTTTTTGTGTTTATTGAGCTAACTGATATACGGTTAAAGCCACACAGTTACCTAAAAAAGCTGCAAGAAGCTGCAAATGATCTTTTCTTGTCGATTTTATCATTATTACAGCAGTACCACAATATATCATGAAAACATTTTAAGTTCATATCGCCATTTCATTTTGTACTGAAATTGGCAATGCCTTTTGTCGTATAAAAAAACACCTACCTGATTAATTATTTAATTACTTTTATGTGCATTAGGCTATATCGTGATATGACATTACTCTAAATCTCCAAACCTTGCAACAACTGACAAACTTTTTTTCTGACACAAAGTGACTGAATCAAAGACTGTTTCGGACACTAATCAGAATCTGACTTCAGGGTCCACTTTCAGGTAAACCTGTCACCCGCCAACCACTGGTAATATCAGTTTGCTGGGCTCTTCTCATCTTTAGTTTCATAGATTTCTAATAAACATTATTAACATATGTTTTAGGTTTCAAACCACGTCGTTTCACACAATGATTTCTTCCCTAACTCTTCAAACTGCACTAATCATTTTCTGGACTCCTGAGCTGTTGTGCTAAAATAATCTGTGCAGGCTGCTGCTCTTTTGTCAAGATAAAATACCAAAAACTGTGCTCTGTTTCGGGAACCCTGGGAACTCTCATCTGATTGGCTGAGGAACCAGGAAGTAAACATGAGCTACACTCTGAACTGAAGTCGTTCTGGACCGTACCTCGAGGTTGGAAAGGAGGAAAACGTGACAAAGACATTGTTGATGGAGAGGATCGATTTATTTGTTTATAGGGAATGTTACTTCCATCCTGGGTGACAAAGGACAATCATTTAGGTTGATTTTACAGAATATTTCTTACTTATTGCTCCTTTGATTGTATTTTGTGAACTCAGAAATTCCTTAAATTTTTATAAATAGTCCAGAGTTCTTTTAGCAGAGACTAATGTGAACCTTTTCATTGTGTATAATGATTACATGCTGGAGGCCTGGAATATGAGGCAGCTCCATTAAGGAGATGGTATTTTTTCTACATTTCTACACTTCCCGGGTTCTCAGTTAAAGAATCCAGTAAACATTTTTGTTGTTGTGTGGCCTGATCAGACTTTCATTGCAGCTCTTTCCCTAAATGCTGCTAGCTCCTGATGACAGGAGAATCTAGACCCTCAGAAAGAGAGAAAAGCAGAAAAGTTAGAACCATGCTGGATCACCTTTCCTCTGAATCCTATGATTTGTTTCTTTTCTGTAATTTCTTTTTGTGAACTTTGTGCTTTTCTTCCTTCGCGCCAACGTGCTCTGCATCGATCAGTAACTTTCTCGGAGCGATGCTCCTCCTTTGTGTCCAGTTCAGAACCAACACACAATGAACCAAACCAGAAACGGGCGTCTTCCCCCTTCTGTGACCTTTCAGGGTGGACAGAACCGCTGTTAGAGCCTCGGGCGCAAACGGACCTTAATGCTGAGAGAGCAAACAGCCATCTGACCCATAATGTAGGCACGCTCTTGTCCCGTTCTGTTGGGCCGTTCCGCTCTGAGAAACTGACGTGTCCAAGTAGTTTGACATTTTGAATTCTTTTCTTTGTTTTTGTTCTCAAACTTTTCCCCCTAAAATCCCTGTTGGGTACAAGAACTCCAAACTAGAACGTGAAACACGTCCATTAAACTGACAAGAGAGCAGGAACCTTTGGCTAAAAGTTATTAAAAATATTATCTTACCGACTAAAGCTTTAACTTTTAGTCAAAGCATCCTGCTCTCTCATCATCATGTCTAATTTAAAAATGTTCTATTTAAAATAATTTAACTTTAATAACTTATGTTCATCTAATGTTTCTTCCTTCTTGTATCTCCTTTTGCCTTTGATTAAAGTGTAGATTAACACATTCTGCTTTTGTCTGATGTCGGTGCTAAAATTCTTATATAACTACTAATTAACATATAGTGGAATGAATAATCAAAACCTTAAATTCATCGTTCTTGTCTGCCCATAAAATGTCACAGTTTGCTGTTTTTAAAAAGCACTGAGAGCTGCTGATTTAGACCACTTTAAAAATCACAGAAAAGTCTTGCATCTCGGGAACACAGTTGTTTAAAGCGTTTGCACAGAAATGCATGTTTTAATTGGCTTCATGTCCCTTTTTTCCTCTTTTTCCCCCCTCTCAAACATCATCAGCATCATGACTTTATTAAAGACACATATAGGTCCATATTGACAGCTTTATACAAACAAATGAATACTAAAAGAAACTATACAATAAAAAAAATAAAAATACAGATAAAATAAATAAAAATGATCACAAATGTACAAAAATACCAGTGGTTCCACGTGCAGGACTTATATTTGATTGAATTTTGTTCAGGATTCGTCAGCGCTAAGATAATGTAATTTGTATAATTAGCTAATCTACACATGCAGCTGTACATGAGATAACGTAATACAGCATAGAAAGTGGAAACCAACAAATAGCTGACTTGCTTTCGTCCGTCTCGGCATCCTAAGCAGCATCTTCAATGCATCATTATATGCCACTTTAAGTTTCTGCATACTGCTTTGCTTAAATAAAGTGTTGGAATTAAAATGTATTGTTTGTCACTTGACTAAATGTTTAAGTAATCTAAAATAAATTGGTTATTGGTTTAACCTGTTTTCTTGACTGTTTTGCATGCACTTACACAGTGCAGGTTAAAATGACATAATATAAGTGTTAAAACGTCTCCACAAGTACACAAACGGGTACAACATGCTCTAAAAAGTGCCACTTTAAATGACAGGACACATCCTAAACTAGTGTATAAGCACATTAGCTTGGGCACAAATCAAACAACATTGTCTATAAATGTCCACGTCATCAGCCAGGTCATCAGTGATATATTGAATAAACAGAAAAGCACATTAACTTTTTTACTGCAGCTGTAACATTGGAGCTCCCTGGCTGTAAAAACATTATTTTTCTTGCAATCAGCAAAGTTTGTCCAGTTGCTTTCTCAGAATTTCCTACACAGCATCTTAACGTTTTTTTTTTTTTCCATCCCTGAATTCTTCATCACAGCTCTTTGTGACATTTATAGAGACTATTGTGCAAACAACAGACAACATTTTTTCAGATGATGAAATACTGACCTTCTGAATGAGCAGAGGAATCAGACCGGTCTGTAAAGTAGAGGGCCATGAGGCTGATGCTAACGGCTGTCATTGCAACAAAGAGAAATATCAGACTTTTTTCCAGGGTGCTCAGACCCCTGGACCGACGTCCACCCATCGTCTTCACGGTGACGGAGATGCAGCGGACGGCGGCTTCTTCAGCAGAACTCCAGCTTATCAGGAACACAAGGAGGAAGACCTGAACTTTAAACCCAGCTGAACCTTGACCCGCTCAGACGGGGGTATCAGAGCCTCTTAGGTGGGGAGTGTAAAGCTTGATCCATAAACAGTATCAGAACTGAAGGGTAATAACTGCTGATGGTCTAAGTGGTCCAATCTGTGGGTCGTTACAACAGAACAGGCTGACGGAGCAGATTAGAGTCAATTTATTCACCGGCTTTCACAGCTGACACGACAACAAGCAACAAAGACTTGGCAATATGAAGCTAAATACGAGTAACTACATTATTAATAATAATAAAACAATTAATCTCACATCCAGTTTTTTACTGTTTTTGGAAGCAATCTGAACAACAGCAGTGAATTAAACACAGCTTTTACCTAAAGATCCTAAATATTTGAAGCCCATTTGAAGCTAATTAAACAGATTAAACAAATACATCTTTGAATTTAAACAGGAAAATGTTTTCTTCTGTAATTATAAATGTTAAATGATTATAATATTTTTGACCAAACATTCACCAGGCTTTCTAGATAGATAGATAGATAGATAGATAGATAGATCTTTATTGATTCTAAAGGAAATTACATTGTCAACTCTGTACCATGCAATCTTTATTAATAAGGCGCTTAAAAACAGCCAACGTCTGAAACAAAGTGCTGTACATAGCTACAAACCTCCATTTAAACAAGAATAAAACGATAATGCATAAAAAACACTTAAAAAAACAATACCAATTTAAAAATAAAAAGTCTCGCTAGTGGTAAAAGAATAATAGTACGTTTTAACCAGAGTTTTAAAGGTGGGCAGTGAAGGAGCCTCTCTTATGGCCAGTGGCAGTAGTATCCGCCCCTGACAGATGGCAGACTTTATTGATACTGTATAGCCCTTTTCATGCAAGATTTGTGAAACTTTGAGACTAAATCAGAAAAATAAATGAAATAAAATCTGAATGCAAACCACCATGCAAGTGAGAACAAAGTATCGTAACGTGATCATTATCGATGAGAGGGACGAAAGAACTTGGGAAATACGGAAGTATTGTAACTGCAGCAGTGGTAGATATTAAATTAAAGTTGTAAAAACATCAACATTCCTTAAAAACAGTTTGTTATTTTACAGATCAAGAATCAAACCCTGAGATTTGGATTAAAAAGATCAATGTTTAATGACAGCAAAGATACAACAAGGTTTAGTTAAATCATCCAACAGGTTCAACTAAACTCGTTAACTCAAAGAATTAAGAGGAAATAAACACTAGACCAGATCATAAAATCAAAAGAACAAAAGAAAAATGAAAGAAACAAAAACAGAATAAATATGCATCTGTGTAGATGGAAATTTTTGGCTTAGCTGCTTATATGGTATTAGTTAAGGACAGGATTGGTTCTTATGGCTTTCTTGTTCCTAAGTCTTTCTACTGTGGGTCTGTAATGTAACAGTTTATTGCAAAAGTGGTGGAAGTTTGGTTTAAAGTCTGTCCATCTTTCTTGGAAACTGCGATTGTTTGGCGTGTGAGTGTGCTTTAAGGTGATTGAGTTTCAGATCTTCCTACTGGGAGCGTGGTCTGAGCAGAGTGTTCATCGTATCCACCTCTGATCCGCTGATCCCCCCCCCCACCTGATCATCAACTGAACCGGTTAGAGTCAGAGCCAAAACTCAACCTTTTCTAAAGCCTTTCAACCATTTCTAATGTTGTTGTGTCTCTACGTTTCTCTATGTTTCTCAGAACCAAAGGTCTTGGTCGCTCCTGGAAGAATTATTCCTTTCATTGCACTTTCTTAGACTCTGCCTGAACCTCCTGGAAAACTCCCCAGTTCCACGGTTGTCTCCCACAGCTCCTCTGCCTGCTCACCTCAGCAACACCGGTCCCTCTGCACAAATCGCACAACCTCGCCGTCAAACCTTGTTTTTTTTTGCTTTGGGGGTGTGGCCATGTCATTTTTGACTTTGCCTTGTTAATTAAAGGTTCACTAAAACATTGTTTTAAAAAATCCCAGTCTAAGTCAAACTTGGCTGAAAGAAAACTTGAATCTAAATTTACCAGTGGCATGAGTAATTTTGGGTTTAACTGTAAAGTATTACTGAGAGCAAAGACTGAAATGCCATTAACAACAGAATGAATAAAGTAAGTAACTCCTCATGAGACAATTTTGACCATTCAGCTATTTATCACAAACCCAGCTTACACCAAATTCTGCAGTGGCGTGATACCGTTGCCTCCAAGGAGAGCATAATTTATTTTTAATGAAGCTAAAACATGCAACAAAAAGGGTAACTCATTTTGGGATGATGCTTTTTTTCAAAGGACATGGATGTTTTAAAAATCTTCGATATTTTATCTAATGGTTTGCATGATCAGCCTGGGGAGGGTCATTAATGAAGGCATTGATCTTCACATGCTGTTGGTAATGTCCTTTGGCAGATTTCTATCCAGAAGAATCCATTTCATCCATTAGAGAAATCAGTTTTAGTCGATACTGATGGTGTCTAACTCCAGTATTCAAAGACCAGTTCATATTTTTTAGGCTTCAACTCAGCTGAATGAAATTGATTAATCACCATTACAGTATTAAATGGTGCATTAGGAGGCCTCTTAATGCACCATTTAATTCACATGTACCTTGATGACTAACATTGGCACTATTTGCATGGAACCAAAGGAATGGGTGTTAAAACGCTAAAATAAACTGAAGCTAAAACATGAACAGATGCCATAACTTAAGATAAAACAGTGGTCAAAAAAGTATTATGATTGTTTATGATCTCATTTATGTAGCTAATTAGCCTATTTTGTTGTGTCAGGGTTCTTTTTGTTTTTTAATGGCTGGTAACCAGAAATGTTTAGGAATTTGTGGATAAAATCATCCTCTGCATCCAGAAGTTGTATCTAGAGTTTTTTACTCTTAAAGCATTGAGGAGAAAAATGCACGGATGTGTTTGCAGGTAACTTTCTAAAAAGCTTACTGCACGGTTCCGGTGATAATCAGACAGCTTCCAGCTGTTTGGTCTGAACCGACTGGTGTCCATTTCTGCAGCTGGATCTACAACTTCCAGCTGCTCGTATATTCACCACTTAGTTCTTGTGCAGCCGCTTTGCTCCAACATTTTTAAGGGCAAAACAAGGATCCTCTCGCCATGGATCTCTACCTGCCTTTAGATCCATAATTTCACCAGTTAGAAGAAAAAGTACCACTTCCATTATTTTCTATTTCCATTACCACCGTTTACACATTCTAGCAGATAAATGTAAATAGAGTTTAGGAGATCTCTTTCTTATTTTGTGTGCTTCCTGTTAGTCTCCTCCTGTAGACACAGCAGAGAGAGGCGCAGGCTTCGCTTTGACAAAAGCGCAGAGGTGAGAGCTGATGAGTTCAAAAGGAAGATCTTGATGTTTGATTTAACATCCATTCAAAAAAAAATAAAAACTCTCCCACTGAGAAAGGACCTGAAGGAGCTATCTGTCCCTATTTAACGACTTTTTTCCTGTGATTTGGACTCCATTGTTGAACTTTTAAAGAGTGCACTGACATGACAAAAGCTGCATATCCAGTTGATGCAGAATAATATTCCAATATTTCCAGAATAATTTGTCCAAAACTCAATTTATAGAGAGATTAAATGTTAATAGGTTACATTTGTGTGTCTATCTGGTTCTATTTTCCTCTCGGTGTTTCACATCTGTTACTGTCTGCTTTGAATCTTCTTGCTTCACCAGGGAGGATAAGAATTATGTCTTCATCTGTTACCCATAATGAGGCGGTTATGAAGCCACGGAGCTGTGAAGGTGACCCTTTCATATACTGTATGCACCCATACTGTACTGAAGGCTTTCTCACATCCATCTGCGCACATGTGCCCCGTCAGAGAGGTTAAATATCCTCGTTAGTTTACTTAACAGACAATAATGAGTTGCAAAAAGGAATGATAGATCTAGGGATGCAGACAGAGCAAGCAGACAAAAGCTGCGATGGCGTGTTGCCACAAAAGTGACAGGGGAGACAAAAGGCTCTGCAGCAGCGAACTGGAAGCGTTTGATTCGTGTACACACTCGCAGAGGCCAAGACTGCACCGCAAACAAATGTAGGGCGCGTATTCCTCTGGGAAGAGTGCGGCGATCAGAAGGACGAAGCACAATACCAGCCGTGGAGCAGATACAATGCAGGGATGAGAGGGGACCAGGATCATTTCCGAGGAGCAAAAAAAAAAAAAAACATCCTGCAGAGGAGAAGCTTTAATTACCGGCTTAGGGTGCTTTGTTGCCTTCGAATTGTTGAAGAGGGAAAATGGGGGACGGAGAGAAACGGGGATTGCAAGTTCACAGAGGAGGCGGCGTGAGAAAGAAAGGCTCGGGGATGAAGGCAAGATAAATTCAGATTTGTGGGAAACACAATGGACCAAACGAAGACATTCTAAGACAATTTAATATAAATTCTTTCCACCAAGAATCTTCAGGCCAGCTCTGGATTTGAAAAGAAGTCAGTTTAATCATCAGCTCAACCTAATTAGCCTCTACATAATCTTAAGATATGATCTGTAAATGCTGTCACTCGTCCTGATAACAAATGTGCGTCTAACGGTGCGAACGGTCGCTGCGTGGACGTGTTTTATTCAGGTGATGACCTTGATAACGCTGACGGCTTCCCTCTGAACGCGGTAGACTCTGCAGGGGTTTCCAGGAGGAGGTTCTGGTTTGAGACGCTAACTGGGTCAACGCACACAGACTTCCAATCCCAGCACAGCTAAAGCTAGCACTGCCACGGAAAAGAATTCGCTCTCCAGTTACTGCTTTCTTTTCACACTTGAACGTTTGTGTTAAAAAAAGAAATTTCAATGTCAGGTGCAGATAACCTGAATAGACACAAAATACTCTGGAGGACATTTGGCCCATTATTCTTTGCAAAATTGTTTCTTTCATCCATCCATCCATCCATCCATCCATCCAATTTTCTGCTATACCCCTTCTTTAATCCTGAGTTGCAGGGGTAACAGGTTGAGAGTTAAAACCTTCCGCCAGGGAGTTCTGGGTTTTCCTCCCAGTGAGACGCGTCTGGAAAACCTTGGAAGGGAGGAAACCAACAACCACCACAAAAAAATCTGTTTATTTTACCCATTCAGAGGAGGATTTGTCCTGCTACACAACCCAAAGGACTGAGCATACGGTGGCTTTATTCAAACTAATAGATGTTGATTACTTTGTTTTTCATCTGCTCTTAAATTTCTTTAGCTCGACGTGTGTTGAGTAATTTTTTAGATAATTTAGCTACTTCATATTGCGATTAATGTGATTTCTTGATTGTAAAGGTCTGGTGAAATAAAATAAAAAAAGTTGAATAAAAGGGGGAAATTTCCCCAAATTAATGAAATCATGACATGAAAGCTGTCAGGATCTGGGCTTTGTTTTAGCTGTTTGTTAATTTTGATCAGTTAGTTCACTCCCCTGCCTCAGGTTTTATTTCTGTTTTTAGGTTCTGTCTTAGTTTGGGTTTTGATTTTGTTTATGTTAATTCACTTGGCCAGATCAATCTGTCATGAACGGGAGAGTGAGGACCCAGTATTCAGCCAGACTCGAAAGTGCAAATAAAAAGGCTTTAATAAACTTAAAAAATAAGTCAGACAGGGGTAAGCAGGCTCGGTGGTCAAATAATAGTCCTGGGTCGTTAATTTCGACCCTGTCATGAATCTCTCGTTCATGACAGATTGATCTGGCCAAGTGAATTAACATAAACAAAATCAAAATCAAAATCCAAACTAAGACAGAACCTAAAAACAGAAATAAAACCTGAGGCAGGTGAGTGAACTAACTGATCAAAATTAACAAACAGCCAAAACAAAGCCCAGATCCGGACAGAAAGCTAATTTTTGTCATTTGCTCAGGTTATTTTTTGTCAAATATTGAAATGTGTTTGACCATCTGACACACGTAAGTGCCAGAAGGGGGGCAAATACTTTTCCACAGCGCTCTGCGAGGGTTTCCACATGTTTTCATGTAGCTAACCGGGTCACTGCAAACACATTTCAAATCCCAAAACCACTGTAACTTATCTGTTGAGACTTCAGATCCAGCTTCAAAGTGCTGCTGCTGTCAATTTCTTCCTAAATCCAGGGACGAATATCAAGGATTGAGTCAGCGTAAGACAGAGCAGCTCAGATAGTGGGTTTTTGTTTTGTATACAGGTAATTTAGACAAGCGGCGTGCAGAAAAGGAACGAGAGGCATTGCTCATTCGCTTCTAATAAAGTCCAATAAGTATGCAGCGTCGCTCGTCCTGCAGCCCTCAGTGAGAGCGCAGCTGTCGTCGGCTTCAGCGTCTCAGTGTGAGTCGGGAGAGGCCCTCGGGCCGAAACAAGTGGCTCCTTCTTCCTCTCACGGACCATCAGTCTTTAACTGACGGCTGAAGAGAGGAAGGGCTTCCGGGGGAGGTTCGTCGTGAGGAGGCAGTGGTTATTATTTAGTGCTCATGCTGGGCGTGAGAGCAACGATATGTTAAAGCATCTGTTTTTATCTTTTACGTTTTTGATTATGTTCCATTTTCTCATTATCCCGTACATGATAACCGGTATTCCTTCACAGAAATTCTCCCATCTCTACCGTTGTCCCTCAGTTCTGACAGCTTTCCCACAGTTGGTTAACGAGACTCACCTGTTAATTGTTCCACTAATCCCCCTCCTCTGTTCTTATTCTCCACGGCTGTTTTCAGCCCTGGTCAGATCCTCCTGTTCCCTGCAGCGCTATCATTCAGGTTTGCCTCCAATTTAGCCTGCAAACGCATCATACCACTGAAAGTTAATGAGCCAAGCACACGGCAGCCACTCAGTTTCCACTCTATTTGTTCAGGCATCTGGACTTTGTGAATGAACAACATCTTTAGTTGTAAAGGCATCAATGATGCTGCTGGACTGATTGTACTCACCCAGGTTTTCCACTTCTTTTCCTTCTTGCATGAAGATCCAACCACATGCAAAGATAAATGTATCCAACATTACCAGGGATGTATGCCTACATGCTGGTGAAGATTCTCAGTCATCCAGGTCATGATCAATCCAAAAAAAAGGTTTAAAAAATAAAACAACTGGACTTCTATTCTGGAAGCCTTCTAAATTCAAACTGTCTGCAGTAGTGTGGAGCTCCAAGCTTTATAAACCTGCTGATGAGGCCTCGTTAGAGCTTAGATTCACCTGGAACTGATCGCCCCAACAATGGAGAGTCATTAGGCCCGTCGTTAGCCTGGCTCACAGGAGGAGTTTGGTTTCTCCACTATGAAGATAAGAACATTCCTCACTGCACAGAGCCACATTCACCACTTTGCTCATCTTAGGTTTGGGGGTTTTGTCCTCAGGATGGACCAGCCTCTGTCTGAGGGTCCTGTTGGGATCAGATCCCAGTACATTTTAAAGTTCCTTGGTGTCCGGCAATGGGTGCTCGAGTGTGTGCTTATTATTATGGGGGTCCTTTGGGACTTCTTGGGTTCTGGTTTCCCTGGCGTCTGGTTCGGTGCTCTGGGAGGCGGGTCTTTGGCTCCTCACAACAACTATTGAGAATTTTTTTCTCATGGATAAACCTTAAATACATAAATGCACTTTTGCAAACGCCTACAGGTGCTTACATATACACCTCTATGCAGATAAACCCTATGGCAAGCTTTGGCTGTCACTAAATACATATTTTGTTAAATTATATTACGTATTTTCCAGGGACGTTATCAAAGGCATTGGCTGGTTTTGTTGTTCTTTTTATATCTCTTTCTACAGATGTAGAAGCAGACTCCGAGAATGTTATCTCTGTCTCTTTATTTTACTTTTCTCACCTTTAACATTGCTTTTCGTTCTCTTTTACCTTTCCATTTCTTTGTCCATTGAACTTAAAGGATTCGTAAAATAATATCCAATAAGATTTTTTTTGCATATAAATCAAGCAGAGCACTATAGCGAAAGCAGCAATGCTCCACTTATGAAAGTGAATCTGTTGGTCTCTTTTTGGCATTTGGAGAGCAATTATTAACGCTACATCATGAGACAGGACACATTAAAAAAAAGACATCTGTGATCCGTTGGATGCTTTCGTTTGAAAGCTGGACGTCCTTTCAAACTTCAATCGCCTCCGGCAGCTGTCCACTCCATCATTAACACCACGGAAATACAACCGAAGACTTTAGATAGAATTCCCTACGCTGGTGTTTGGGCCAATGTTTTCTTGTCTGTCCAAACCAGAAAAGGTTTAATGACCGGCTGGATTTGTCTCTTGTTGACTGGCTAGATACAGACGACATGGAAATGCAGCTGAATGAACTGAAAAGCTCGACTCTGTGGGGGAAACAAAGTTTGCTGATTTAGGAAAGCAGCTGGAATCTACAGCTGTGCACGATCATATAGTTTACATTTCACAGGCCTTATCGACAGAATCTGGCTCCACATTTCTGTGTGAGATTCATTTCTCAGTCCGTCGGTCGGCCGGACACTCAACGACCCGCATGCTCAGTTACTAAACGCGATCTCCAGATAACAGAACTGGTGGACACAAGGCAGGTATTAGCATTCACATCATGCTGGGCCATTTTATTTCATATCATCATTGTTATGAGGAGAGCATGAATACCATTTGTGTTTTCTGTTGTATGGTTTCTTTGCAATTATGGTGGTTCTGTTTTAGATAAAAAGTGCTTTATGAACATAGCTGATCTGCACTTTGCCTAGATCTATCAATAAATATAGTTCTATAAAGTTATCATCTATGGTGTATAACTTACTCTGCAGCGTTATTAACATTATTATCAATGACTTTCCAATGACACTCTCCATCAGAAAGGTTGCAGAGCCCTCCGCTAAACAAATGGGACTGTTGGTTGAAAAGTGAAAAGAAAGAAGGAAAGAAAGACAGAAATTAAAGGGACAGGGTGTCTAATGGTGGTTAGATAGGATTTATTAAATGAGCTAAACAGCGTAACCTTCTTAGGGTAAATTTGGATAAAACCGACACTAACAAAGCCAAACAAATTCTCCAAGGTTAAAAGGAATAGCAAACATAAAATAGCCATAAATAAGATGTCCATGGACATTCAGTTTTTGAGGGCATGTTTTAAAGTCTCAATGCATAAGAAAATGCCAGTGCACATTATCCCCACGTCATCGTAATGTTCCTTCTGCTGCCGCCTTGCTACACCCAGGACATTGATGCGCAGCCTCCGCCATGTTACCCTCACCCTCTATAGATGCAGAGGATCTCTCTGGGAGCTCCTACACCTCATCGTCTGTAACAGAGAGCCCAGCACAGTCTTAATCCACCGCAGACGACTGCAGCAAAGTACCGCAAAGGCCTGTCGCATTCTGGATCATTCTTTGTGTCATACTGTCAGCTTTATCCGGTGCAGGGGTGTCCAAAGTTCTGCCCGGGCGCCACAATTATTACGGTTAAAATCTTCTTACAGCTGAGCAAACTTTGGTGCACCAAAATCTGCTTCCAATTCATTCAAAGAAAGACAGATCTAAATGCTATTCTTATCACTGAGAGTTAAATTTTTTATTGTTTTATTTTTTTGTATCTTTTTATTAGTTTTATTATTCTGATGTTTAATTATTTGGTGATAGTTTTATTGTATTTTTGCCTGCTAGAGCTGGCAAGGGTATTTCTGTGTTTTATTTGTTTTTATCGGTGTACAGCATTTTGGTCAACGGTGCTTTATGAATAAAGTTGTACATTTCTTCATTTTTATTTTTTCCATTCGAGCCCAAAATAATTTGCAAACTGTATGACCATCTTTTGATACTGCTAACATGCAAGTTTTAGATCTACATACAATGATTTTCACATCCCTTTCCTACACAAAATACGACTAATTTGTTTTATTCAGATTTTCCATACTCAAATTTATGGAGCAGGAAAAAAAAAAGGTTCACAATATTACTTTTTGGGAATTTTATTTATTTATTTATTTATTTATTTATTTCAACACTCTTTGAAGCTTTGAATTCACAAATGTTGGCCCTTGTGACCAAAGTTTTGGACACGCTTCAGGTGACAGTGCTCAAACAATACTCAAAGGCACTCAACCAAAGTTTCTGTCCATTTTCCCTGTAACTGAAATAGATCTTCAACTCTGCTGTCCAAATAACAAATAAACTGAAAGTTGTGATAACCTGAAAGACAGCTAGCTAAAGCGGATGTGAAAGACACAAGCTTAAGGCTGGGGTCTGCCATGACAGGAAGAGACGAAGCAGATGTGTGAAGCAGAAAGTGACCTTTGGAGAAGGAGGAATTCATTTACATACAGGGCTGAAATATATATTTAAGGACTCCATAGATCCCTGTCAGTTTGGCAGCCTTCACCCAGCCTCATGAAAACCGAAAGAGGTCAAAGCTTACAACTTGAGGAAAGAGAGATCAGTGCGACTTGAGTACTTGACCGTGTCCTCTGATCTCAAAGAATCAAGAGGAAACAGGAACTGGTTTTAGACGCTTCAGACTTACACATTGTGACATTTCACAGCACCACTGCAGATACCGAGGACTCTTTTTGGTCCTGCTTTCGCGTCCAGACGTTAACACGAAGTGACATGCTTGTTAAGACAGCAACAGACGTCGCCTAGAATCAGCGTTAAACACCAAGCAGGAGAGTACAGTTACACTGAAAGGTGTTATCATTGTGAACCGAAACAAAAACAAAAAAGAGATAAATCTCATGAGCGCCATCATGTAACTTTATAAATCCGTCTCTGGGTCTGTTAATGCTTGGTCTTTGAGCAGCAGCATATGCACATTTTGAAGTCAGATTTTTTTTTTAAATGTGAAACTCCTCGCCCACTGGTGGAATTTAGCAATCAAGTTTGCAATGAAATTTTAAAACATTTGGGGAAAAGAAAGAAAAACAACAGCATTGAAAGCCTCATAAAATCAAAGCCTTTCTTTAGGGTTACCAGAATATTTGTCTGTTTGGTAATAACTTAGACCCATGCAAGCATGCCTCTTATCAATCACTTTTCTGTGATTAAGCTTGACATTAACTTTTGCAGCAACATCTATGGAAAACTCAAACATCCCTCTTTTGTTTGTCATTAAACCCTGTCTTCTACGGACAGCTCTTATCATTCCTCTGGCTCTTTAGTTCCCAGAGAGCCTCATTTGAATCCCACAAAGAGCTAAAAGCATCACCACTTTTTGAAATACTGGTCTAATTCAAAGTGTTAGTGTTACTCCAAGTCCCACACCTACCTTTGCAACGTGGCACCTTTTAAAAAAAAAGCTGTTATTACTCCATTGCTTAAGAAACCACATTTAGATCCATCTCTTCCAAACAGCTATAGACAGATTTCAGAAGAATTACCTTTAATTGATTTGTTTGGGTTCTCTGGTGCGGTTTTAAAATAGTTCCAGTCTTACCTCTCTGATACTGTAGATCTTTGCAGTTTCTTTCTAAAACCACTGTTTTGTCTTGTGGGGTACCTCAAGGATCTGTTTGGTGGCTACTCTGTTTTTATTATACACTTTTCCTTTGTGACAAATCATGAAATGTTATAAGAATGTCTCTTATCATCTGTATGCTGATGATATTCAGCTGTATTTTTTGAATTATGTGACCACTGTTTAACAGAAATTACGGTAAACAATGGCTTGAAAACAACTATTTGCAACTAAATGCAAATAAAAGAGAGACCTGTGTTTTTGCTCCTAAAGATAAAATTCCTGTTATCTGACAGCATCTTATATTTTTTGCACCTTTTCTGCAAAGCAGGATAAAAAAAATGTAGTATCACTTTCAACAGCTCTTTACCCTTTGATGACAATTCCAGAAAATGGGTCCGATATTGTCTTAATTACTTGAGGAAGTGACTTCTTGCTTACTTACTTACTTGCTTACTTACTTACTTGCTTACTTACTTATTTGCCTACTCGCTTGCTTGCTTACTTACTTATTTACTTACTTGCTTACTTTCTTGCGTACTTACTTTTTTACTTACTTACTTACTTACTTGCTTACTCGCTTACTTACTTTCTTACTTACTTACTTGCTTACTTACTTACTTACTTGCTTGCTTGCTTACTTACTTATTTGTCTACTTGCTTCCTTGCTAACTTACTTGTTTACTCACTTACTTGCTTACTTGCTTACTTAAGTTGCTTACTTGCTTATTCACTTACTTAACTTGCTTACTTACTTACTTACAACCTTACTTACTTGCTTACTTACTTACTTGCTTACTTTCTTGCGTACTTACTTTTTTACTTACTTACTTACTTGCTTACTTACTTACTTTGTTGCTTACTTACTTATTTGTCTACTTGCTTCCTTCCTTACTTACTTGTTTACTCACTTACTTGCTTACTTACTTACTTAACTTGCTTACTTGCTTACTCACTTACTTAACTTGCTTACTTACTTACTTACAACCTTACTTACTTGCTTACTTACTTACTTTCTTGCATACTTACTTTTTTACTTGGTTACTTACTTGCTTACTTATTTGTCTACTTGCTTCCTTGCTTCCTTACTTGTTTACTCACTTACTTGCTTACTCACTTATATGTTTGGGTAAATTTAAAATCAAGTTTAGAAACTTATTTAAGTGAGAAAATAACCACTATAAAGTTTAGGGGTTGGCGGTATTACTCCAAGATCTTTCCAGTTTATGCAACCAGTTTAAAAGACCTTACTCATAACATAATTTATTCTATAAAGTTTTATGCCAAAAAGCAAGAATTTGTAAAAGCCAGCATAGTTTTATATTATTTTAATAGAAATCCAAGGAATAACAGAGAATAAACATAACATTTATGTGTGTTTACAGTGCTTCCCTTTTTTTTTTGACACCACACGGGTGAAAAATACATGAATGCATGACACGAAAATCTCCCAAACACCTTGAAAACGTTCACTAAATCCAACAAATGAGATATCAGCCCAAAATATTTGCACGAATGATGTCTGACAGTAGAGGATACCTCATGATTGGTTTGAACTTTAAGTCATAAAGCATTTGAAGCTAAGATACATGCCTTTATACTTTAAAAAAAATGGGATTTCTCTCTTTTTATTACATTCTATTTCTAGAAAATATGTGTTGTTTATTTTATGCTTCTATATCCTACATTGTTCACAGATTTCACAAATAGTCAGACTCTTTTTTTTTTGTTTGTTTGTTTGTGTTTGCTACAACATTCCAGTATACTCACATATAAGGATCGGTGTTCCGGTAATGTTTCACTTGGCATTGCAGTCCTGACAGCAGGAGGACAAACACTGTGACCTCCAGAAAAAAAAAAAAAAAAGAGAGGAATCTCATGCTGGCCGCCACGGCGCAGGGCTAGTCGAGGACGGAGGAGGGAGGGGGACGCACGCAGCAGTTGGGCCTCCTGACATTTTGCAGCATTGACCTGAAAATGTTCTGTTCCCTCCTTTTCTTCTTTTTGCCACGTTGCGGAGAGTCGACGCCGGAGATGGACTTTCTGAAGGAAGTCTGGGCAATCAGCTTCCTCTCCTGCTCCCTGATTTTACACTGCAGGTGGCTCTGAATTGCGAAACCAAGCGACTCTGGGTCCACAGACGCCCCGTAGACCTCCCACGTCATCCCCTGTTCGTCCCACACGACTTCGTGGACGTTCTTGTCCTTCTGCGATCCGTCCTGATCGTCTTCCTCGTCGTTCTTCTCTCGCTTTATCCCCTGCTCGGCGGAACTTGCTCCCGACTTTGTTGCTGCATTTGCTGTCGCTGTGGTTGCTGGTGGACCCTGAGGAAGCGCGGCGGTTTTTCCTTTAGCAGAAGGGCCGGCTGTCTCTTTCAGAGAGGGAGCTTTAGCGGTGGACGATATTTCAACCGCGCCCGTCACAGTGTCCTTCTGGTGGTTGCTGTGTTCGATGTTGATTTGATACACTGGCTGGATGCTGCTCAGAGCTGATCCGGCTTCCTTGGGTTTGGCTCCTAACACGGAATCAGGCTGCTGGGGCACAGTTGTTGAGCAGAAACCTGGAGTTTGATTGGGGCACATCTCTGCCTCCACGGTGAGTCTCTCCATGGCAGAGAGGGAAGTTGTGTAGACCTGATAGGGACCCACGCCTTCAGCGGCCGGGAACACCACAGCTAGACTCTGCGCCTCCTCCCTTGGGACCCCGCCGTCGCTGCTCAGCCTGCGAGTGGAAGCGAACTGCAGCAGACTCGGACTTGTACCCACACCTTTACTGCATGTGTTTGCTACGGCCTGGACCTCCATATCGTGACACTGTTTGATAGGCGGCACGAATGAGGTCATGGTTGAGGCCTCCCTGTACTGCGTGCCGTGCTGCTCTCCTGAACAGACACCTGTGCCGGTCCGGGCGGTTTCCTCAGACACCTGACCACAGGTTGACTTCTTTTTTGCAGCCGGCGGGACACTGGATGAATCCTCCTTTGAGGATGCAGGGTGATGTTTATTGGAGGGGACCTGTGCTGCCGTTACTACGGGAAAATCCCTCTCTGAATGTGATGAACGTGTATTTTCAGCCGTGGTGGTGATGTCTGCTGCTTTACTTGCTGGAGGAGGTTTAGGAGAGGTAAAGGATGCTACAGTTTCAATCCTGTGTTCAGGTTTTGCAGTTACAGCGCTTGATGAGCAGCTTTGTGAATTATCTGGCTCTGGCGTTTTCTGTAATACTGGAGTAGATTTGTTTCGGGGATCCTTGGTCTCCTGTTGAGATGCAGATGCTGTATTTCCTAATTCACTGGTGTTGCAGGGTTTTTTATTTTTATTGTGGGTCTCTTGTGCTTTGCGTTCGGTTGAAGATACAAGCTGCACTGGTGCTGCCTCCGAAGGACTTGTTCCTTTAACACTGCAGACGTTGCTGTGCTCGTCAACCTTTGACTCTGCGGCTGCAGTCGGTAAACTAGCCGCACACGTATCCTTTCCACGAGATGTTTTTATGTTAGCATTACAGTCTCTGTGGTCACTTTTTGTCTCACTCTCCATTTGGCTTTTTAGCAAAAGGTTAGCCGGGTGCTGCTCACCGGCTGTCCCAGGTTCAGATTGTGTCTGCTTCCCGTTGCTGCCTGCTGGCATGTCTGCCACTGCGCTGCGAACTTCTTCACCTCCCTTTGATGAGGATTTATGGAGATGTGGGTCAGTGTTCCCAGCAGCACCTGACAAAGGCGGGGTATCCTGCGGGTTGGGAGACGTGAGGGGGACGTTTGGAAAAACCTGAGAATGCTTGAGGTGCGGCTCGTTGCTCCAGTTGGCATTAGACTCTTTGTTGGCTAGTGCGTCTGCCACAGCAAGGTGAGGCACCATCTGGACAGTCACCGTCCTTTTTGGGTTAGTTCCCATGCCAAATTACCTGTTTGGATCTTCAAATATTGTTGTATTCCAAAGATGTAGACAGACAGGCAATCAAATCTTTACGCAGCTCCCTAAGAGAAGACAGTAGAAGAGTATTTTATTTGTAATATACACCAATCAATGCATTAGAAATCTTACTGAGATGATTATAGACCAGACCTGCATGATACAGTTTGTCAAATTGATTGAGAAATTCTAACAATTATTTTTGTTAGAATGAATTCAATTCAATTCAATTTTATTTATATAGCGCCAAATCATGAAACATGTCATCTCAAGGCACTTTACAAAGTCAAGTTCAATCATATTATACAGATTGGGTCAGATTATACAGATTGGTCAAAAATGTCCTGTATAAGGAAACCAGTTGATTGCATCAAAGTCCCGACAAGCAGCATTCACTCCTGGGGAAGCGTAGAGCCACAGGGAGAGTCGTCTGCATTGTACATGGCTTTGCAGCAATCCCTCATACTGAGCAAGCATAAAGCGACAGTGGGAAGAAAAGCTCCCCATTAACGGGAAGGAAAACCTCCGGCAGAACCGGGCTCAGTATGAACGGTCATCTGCCTGGAATCTGTCTGTTCTGGAATAAAAGCACCAGAACATTTATAAATGAAAAAACGTGGCATTGGAGACCAAACCGACATGGTCACATTTTTGGCAGGGGTCAGAATGATTTAGTTTTATTTACAGTTTGACCTTCTGATTTAGATTTAGGTAAATTTGGTAATGTAAGAAGGATGACAGTTTTCAGTTTTCAAGCATTGATTTAAAAGGCACAAATGCATTTTTTTTTTTAGGATTTGACCTTCTGACTTTCTATCAAAGCCGATTTACAGAAAATTTACTCAATACAACACAACTAATGGGTACATTACTAGTAATAAAGTTGATTCTACAAATCAAATAATTCTTGAGTTATAGAAAAGCTGCAGCTACAAATTGCTTCAATAGCATGACATGCTTTATATGAGGAATATTTTTTCTATTAACTTTGAAACATTATTGTTTAATGACGTAATTATCATTTATGTGTGTTGATAGTTAGAATTATTTTCTTCTCTTTTCATAGGACATTGCCATTTATCCCTCCTATGTACGTCTCAAACATCTCAGCCTTGCCTGCTTGCCTCTAATTGGCTCAACCTGAGCTGTCTAGACCTGATAGTCTAGTTTTTAATCCTGCCCATTTTTGGCACTTGGATAAAAACCTGAGCATCTTCAGCTGTCCCCACTACTCTGACTTTTGTATTTGTGTCATTGCCACTGTCATGACAGCAGGTCTTACTAACATCTTGGAAATCTTCCTTTCACTTTTTGTTGCCATCCAGATCCCTGCTGACATTTGTCTCCATCCACCTCATTCTGCCTGCACTCTCTTCTTCGCCTCCCTTGTGCAGTGCCGGATAGTTTGCTTGGCTGGCCTAAGTTACTTAAGCTCATCCATCTAGAGTTGCCCACCGAGCTGCGTCTCGGTGTATGAATGTGTGAGCATTAATGATTGGGTGAATGTGACTATAGTGTACAGCGCTTTGGGTGGTCAGCATGACTGGAAAAGCGCTAAATAGGTTCAGTCCATTTACCATTTATCATTTAAAGTATGTCTCCATCTTGTAGCTTCACTATTCCTCCCCTCGGCTTGTCATTCACACTTGCCTTCTGTCTTGCATCTGCTGACGTTCATTGCTCTACTTGATCATACCATAATGACTCCAACAGCTAAAACACAATATATGTAATTTTATTTAAATAACACCAATTCACAACTCATGTCATTTCAAGGTTCTTTACAAAGTCAAATTCAATCAAATCGTCCAGGTTGGTCAGAAAGTTTCCTCTCTAAGGAAACCCAGCAGGTTGCATCAAGTCTCTCCAAGCAGCATTCACTCCTCCTGAAAGAGCGTAGAGCCACAGTGGACAGTCGTCTGCATTGTTGATGGCTTTGCAGCAATCCCTCATACGGAGCATGCATGAAGCGACAGTGGAGAGGAAAACTCCCCTTTAACAGGGAGGAAAACCTCCAGCAGAACCAGTGTGAATGTCCATCTGCCACGACCGCTGAACAGAACATATTGATTTCATTAGAATTGTTGAGGTTTCAGCAAAACCTTTTTTTCTTTTTTCAAATACAGTAAAGGATTCACAAATCACAAACTGTGTGTTAAAGAATTGTTAATTAGTGTATAATAATTATGCCCAGGTTTGACCATCTATAGCAGCATTTATGCTTGTCTTGCCTGAGGTGGTACTAATCCAAGAAAAAAACCTGCTAACACTGTTTTCACAAGTAAATCAACAAAATCATAAGTGTTTTAAAGAATCACTGTTCACAAAAGAATTGGTCAGTCTAGGTTTGAAAATAAATAATTATTTGTCAAATTAGTTAGACGATCAAATCTGTTCCAGACTAAAGACAAAATGTAGCATCAGTTGCGGCTAACAGTTAGCCAGTCACAGCATTCTCCCAATAATTACAAATAAATTGAACCATGTCTGTGGTTTTGTCAACTTTTCTTCTGTCAACAGATTTTTCAAAATGCTACCGTTTTAAAAGGGCTGCAAGCTTTGTTGATGCTTTTGTAACCGAGCGTAGTCCATCACAAAGACATCAGCCATCAAGGCAACTCTAAAATCTCCTTTCTTTCTTCAAATTTAGACTCTCAAACAGATAAAACAGGGTTTTATCTGTTTTGTAACCTCCGTTGACAGTCAGTCACACTCTAAAAAAAGCAACTGCATAGAGCAGGGGTGTCCAGACATTTTGTCACATGAGCCAAAGTCACCAGTTCAAAGGTTTTTGTGGGCCAAAAACATTTAATTAATTAAAAACAAGCTAAATTTACACATAAAGATATATATATAAAAAAAGGAAAATAATGTAAAAATAATTGAAAATGGGTTTGGCACGTTTGCCTTATAAAGCTTAGTTTCCACTCTCCTCAGCAAACAGCCCCTATCACCTCCCTGTCCACACTTCAGTCTCCAGTCAGCCGAGACCACTTCCACCTGTTGTCACTAATTAGTTCCCACTCTGCTCACCTGTTCACCTGTCTTCATATACCTGCCTCACTGACCCACTCGCTGCCAGACCGTCATTTCAATTCACAGCATTTCACATCTCCTCACTCGTGTCGTGCCGCCGTGGATTTTTCTGTTCGTCTCCATGCTCCACCTGTTTGGGCTCAAGACTGGTAACACCTGCATCTCCTGGTCCGTTTTTTGCTTTTTCAATAAACTCTTTTTTTTTACGTAACTGTGCTCGGCCGAATTTTGGGTTCGTTCCTACAATCGTTACACACACTTTGTATTGTTCTCCAGTCTTTTGTTTACAAAATGTGAACATCAGGTTTTAGCCCCTCCCTGGCCATAAAATGCCACCATCAGAGCAGCGCAGCGTTGAAGCAACATGGTGGCGGGCACGTCCAGGGGGTCGGAACGTTGTCTTGCTGACAGCAATATAAAGTTATGAATTACTTAGTTCTTCACTGGATATTTCCTCCGAAAGGTGATGTTGTTTTGCTGTGTATTAATACTTTACAAATATGTGCATACGAGGTGACAGGTGAGAATGGGAGGGGAAAGGGGGGGTGAGTTGTGTCTGGAGGGGAGGTAGAGAGAGGCGTGGCTTGATGCACATCTTGTTCTGGTCTACAGACAGAGCTCCACAGCCCAACTAGTGGTGAAATTTTGCTTATTGCTCCTTTAAAAGAAAAGAGATCTCATTCGTTTTTGGCTCGACTGATTTTTTTTATTTCCAAATGTCTGTTCTCAGAAATAAGAACAGCGTTCGGATTACTTTATTTTTGGAACAACTTTTACTCTATTAAGCCATGTTCAATCAATTAATTAAAACAGATTTTGGTGTAAAAGTCACTGCTAGAGTTGCGCCTCTTTACATTGTAAGATTTTTATTTGTTGGTAAAAATTTTGTACTATTGAACAATAAAATGTCTCCGTCTGCATCACTACCTAGGCTGGTCGATCATTCTTGAGTTGCATTTGGTGGCCACACAAAAACAGTCCAGGGGCCGATAACGGACCCTAGGCTGCACCTTGGACACTCCTGTCATAGAGCTTCAGGGGACAAACTTCAAATAGCAGAGAAATACCATGGACTTTAATATCATTAGATTTTTAACCATGAGCTCTCCTTAAACTCCTAATGAATCGTGTGTAGGTCTCTGAGGACCTGACCTCTGGAAGAACAGCACTAGGATCAGGGGACGGGCCTGGCAAAGACAACACTCTCCTAGTTTAGACAGAATAGCCCCCTTGAAAAAGAAGCTGATTATTCACAGTAAGCTGGGTCCCTGGTTTAATTTAGAGTTGCGTTCTTTGAAGCATAACGTTAAGAAATTGGAGAGAAAATGGTACTCTACACACCAAGAGGCATCCTACCTAGTCTGGAAAAATGTATAAAAAGACCCTTCGCAGAGTTAGAGCAGCATATCTTTCATCATTAATAGAGGAGAATAAAAATAATCCTAGGTTTCTCTTCAGTACAGTTGCCAAACTTACTCAGAGTCACAGCTCCATTGATCCATCCATTCCCTCAGCTCTCAGCAGTAATGACTTTATGGGATTCTTCATAAATAAAATAGATTCTATTAAAAATAAAATCATTGGCATCCTCTCAAACATGATTACATCGTCCTCAGTAAGTGAGGCAGCGTTGGAGGAATCTTTAGAACCTGCGCGGTGTTTGAACTGTTTAGAAGCAGTAGAGCTTTCTGAGTTTTCTAAAATTTTAGCTTCATCTAAACCTTCTACCTGTATGTTAGACTCAATTCCAACCAAGTTGTTTAAGGACATATTCCCTTTGATTTATGCCCCTATTTTAGACATGATTAATCTATCCTTAGTAAATGAATATGTACCACACGCTTTTAAAGTAGCTGTTATTATACCTTTACTTAAGAAACCTTCTCTTGATCAAGATGACTTAATAAATTACAGACCTATATCTAATCTTCTTTTCTTATCTAAAATTCTTGAGAAAGTAGTTGCTAATAAACTATGTGAACATTTACAAAGTAATGAACCTATCTAAAGAGTTTCAGTCAGGCTTCAGAGCTCATCATAGCACTAAAACAGCTCTGGTGAAGGTCACTAATGATATTCTCATGGCCTCAGATAATGGACTTGTGTCTATACTTGTCTTGTTAGATCTCAGTGCTGCATTTGATACAGTTGATCACAATATTCTCCTACAAAGACTTGAGCATATTGTAGGAATTAAGGGGAAAGCATTAGGCTGGTTTAAATTTTATCTATCGGACAGATTCCAGTTTGTTCATGTTAATAATAAATCTTCTTCAAACTCTAGGGTCACTTGTGGAGTACCACAAGGTTCAGTCCTTGGACCAATTCTATTTACTATATATATGCTTCCGATTGGCAAAATGACATGGGATTAATTTCCACTGTTATGCTGATGACACTCAGCTATATTTATCCATAAATCCTGATGAATCCAATCAACTTTAACTACAGGCATGTCTTTATGACTTCAAAATCTGGATGACCTTAAATTTTCTACTTTTAAAAAGACATAAGTTGTCATCTTTGGTCCAGATTCCTTAAAAAATAAACTTTTTTATTTATCAATTAATTAATTAATGCTGGAGGACATCGAGATCTATATTTTTCACTCTACTGAGTTCTCCTACTGTTCTCCAATTTGTATTGTTAGTTGTCATTTCAATTTTTAACTTTATGTTCTCTCTGTCATTTTTCTCTTCATAGAAGGTACACCTGCTCTGACGTTTTGTTAGCTGTGACATCAACCATAGATCTTCTGCCATCATGCTCTAACATAGAAGGTACTCCTGGATCAATGTGAGCTTCTGTGCTTTCTGTGTCTCTGCTCTGTCTTCTCTAAGCCCCAGTGGGTCGAGGCAGATGAGCGTTCACACTGAGCCTGGTTCTGGTTCTGCTGGAGGTTCTCCTCCCTGTTAAAGGGGAGTTTTCCTCTCCACTGTCGCTTCATGCATGCTCAGTATGAGGGATTGCTGCAAAGCCATCAACAATGCAGACGACTGTCCACTGTGGCTCTACGCTCTTTCAGGAGGAGTGAATGCTGCTTGGAGAGACTTGATGCAACCTGCTGGGTTTCCTTGGAGAGGAAACTTTCTGACCAACCTGGAGGTTGATTCAATTTGACTTTATAAAGTGACTTGTGATGACATGTGTTGTGAATTGGCGCTATATAAATAAAATTGAACTGAATTGAATAGCAGCATTCTCACAGCATTCCACAGAGCTGTGCCAGAGAGTATGTTGACATACTGCAGATGGCGGCGAGAACAATCCAAGCAGCTTTAGGCTCTACCTTTGGGTGTATTTCTTTGGATTTCTGTGCAAATTATGTAAGCTGTGATCCACGCCAGTATGCCTACTGTGCGAGTAGATCTAGTGAGGATGCCATGACATAAAATGCTCTTCGTTGACAGCCCCTCCGTCTGACATATTGGTTATTAACCTTCTCCTGACTTGCTAGCAAATTGCCCTCTGATAGTAAAACTCAACCTCCACATCTCTTCCTTCCAGACACTCATCACTAACTTTTCCCAGGGCTGCATTCAAGGCCCCCTAACCTATTCTCTACTCCCTACACAGAATTAAACTCCTGCTTGCTTGGTAGAGTAAAATACTTTAATAATGACCAACAACAGTATGGTTCCAGAAATAAATTGAACAACCTCAATGGCACAGATGGGCTTTATAGAACAGCGTACTAATAGGACAGAAAGAAGAATTGAAGCAGCTTGATTTTCTATCTACAAAAACCATTCGAAACGGACGATCATAACCTACTTCTGTGTAAATTACACAAATATGGAGTCAGAGGCAGGTGCATGTAAATAGTGATTCTGAGTTGCTGAACGTGTAATGTGGGGTGCCTCAGGGCTCGCTACTTCGTCCACTATCGTTGTCACGTAAATGAATGATCCATGTTTAGTTTCAAAGTTGCAGAACTGAACTGAACTTTAATTTGCTGATGATGCAACCTTTTTCTGTAGTGGAGGAAATTGAAAACAGCTTTTTGATATAGTAGAAAGGGAACAAAACGTATTCAAAAATGGTTTGATGCTACAAGAAGCAAACAAAACAACAACTATCCATTCACTCTGAATAAAACACATTAAATTCCAAAATGTGCCATTTTGTAACCACAGATATATTAAAATAAAGCTTAGATTGACTTTATTCTGGAAATTAGGTTTTTAGGAGCCGTTGCCAATAGCAAGTTACTCACACACTAATTTTGTATTTCAAATGAAATATTGGACAAAGTTAAGGACAGTTTGCATTTTATATTGATAGCTCTATAGAGGATTTATTGCATCAAGATCTATCAAAATACCTATAAAACAAGTACAATCTCAATCTTTTTACTACCGAGGGAAGCTATACGTGCTCCCCATGAATTAACAAAGCCATTAGCTATTCAACTTTCACACACGCCTAAATTTGGAGACATAATTACTGGGTGGTACCAAGAATCTGTTTATAAAGAGGGAAATTAGTTTATGAATTGAGAGATAATTGTGTTTTCACTGAACCCAAAGTTCAAAACATTTTTTTTGTTACATTTCACCGTCTTTTATAGGTTTTGAAACACTGAAACTATTGTTCTGATAACATATAAATGAGCTGCTAGAGCTACTTGACTATTGTTGCTGACCTTGCTCATCTCTTTATGACCACAGTGCACCCATCGTCTGATGATTACTTCCACCAAGATAACCCACCGTGCCACAAAGCTTAAAATATATTTTTTGGATGTTTTCTTGCTACTACTCTACGTAGGAAATAGGGACTCTCAGAGGATAATGAGAGGAACTGAGAAGATCATTTGATTGCCTCCTTCCTCTCTTCCAGGATCTGTTTCTAAGCTGTTTTGCTGTTTTTAATAAATATTTATTCTCACATCAGGCTGTTCAAGGTGCAAGATGAACTCCGTGTCGTTCTGTCTTCATACAATAAAATGACGGCACTCATTTACTCTGATCAGATTGCTTTAACAGCCCTTTGTGATGGCATCTTGTCAGCAGCAAGCTGTGTGTACGTCCTCGTCTGTTCTGTAAAGGGTTTGTGAAAATTGACTGCCTTGACCTGTGGTGCTGCATAATTCTCAAAGCGGCGATGAGAGACTTTAATCATGCTGTTCAACATGTCAAAGCACCATTCTGCAAACAAAATGTCATCGGAAATGGAGAAAACACAATATGTTATCTTTGCACATGGTAAACCTAAAGAGTATAATATAAACCAATGCAGTAAGTTTTTTTATTATATTGTTAAACTCAGCATCCTCAAATTCATTATTGTTATTTTACATGTATGCTCTAATGATCATGTGTCATATGACATGTCTCCAACAGCACTTTAGTACCTGTTAGTATGATTAAACCAAGACCAAACAGTTGGTTGGTGCTTTGGCCCATCTCTGTGTGTTTGCTCTGCCACGGTGCATCTGCCTGTCAGTCCTCAAAGCGCAAATGTTTATAGAGACCGTTTCCTGGCTGCAATTGGATGTTCGACAATTAAACGCCTTGCTGATTGCGCGTTTTTAAACCTTTTTCTTTTTTTCCTACGCACCACTTTGCAAATGGCACGAAACAAAAAAAACCGAGTGCACGACCAGCGTGAGCCGACGCAAAGCAGTCCGCATCAAAGGTTTGCACTCGACCTATTCAGGCCAATTAAGATGTGAGCCATGCACCGGAGCTCCTTGTCTCCGTGAGACTCGTCCACAGGTCTGATCTGACCTTGCAGGCATCTGCAAGCGGAAAGGCGACCAATTAACAGTCTGATTAGAAAGAGAACGAGGTCGGTTTACCTTGATGTCCCGTGGAATCGGGTGCCGTTTGCGCGCCGCCGTTTGTCAGACGAAGAATGAATATGGAAAATTCACCCCAGTGTCGCTGACACCAAGCCACGCCTTCCCACAGAATATGAGTCTCGGAGTTATCGATCTCCCACGGCCGAGCAGCGCCAAATCCGAGCCCCCAGTCGACCGACTGACCGTGCGCAATGAGTCACCGCTGACTGACCGATGGACGCCGCCTGCCGCTCTTTGTTGCGGTTCGTAAAGCTCCCGCCTGCGCTGCAGCATCCCAGCCGGGCTGAGCCGCGCCACGCAGCGTGATGAAGGGACGAACGGGAGACGGGATGAGGATGGAGGCAGCATCCTATCTGCGACCGCCGCAGGCGATCACAGGAGGGTCACTTATTGCGCTTCACATTCATTACATGCTGCTGCTGCTGCTGCTGCCTCCTGAGGAAGCCGATCATTTTCCAGCAGCAGCAGAGAGAGGTTATTCCATCTGGGCGTGTGAATAAACATTTCATCTGGAGCGGTGCTTTTGAGGCGGTAGAAATGTTTTAAATTGGATCATTCACTGGTTTTTCCGTTTTTCTGGGTCCCGTTTGATCGTTGAGACCAACGACTTTATAATCACATCTAAAAGAAAAAAGAGAATATCGTGACACAAAAAGTTAAAAAAATTTTTTTCACACGGTTAAAAAAAATTGTGAAACTCCTGTAATAATTTTTCACGTAGAGGGAAGTAGTTCAAGCTTTTATGTCTTTGAGGGTTTTTATGATTGGGTGCCTTCAGCACAAAATTCAGCATCTTAGAAAATTAGAACATATTTAAAAAATGTAAATAGTGGAAACTTGTGGGTTCACACCTTTGTCAGCTAATTTACTCATAGCACCTCCAAAGCCTTCTGTTCTTGAGCCCCTAAATCAGGGGCCACCAACATGGTGCCTGAGGGGACCAGGTAGCCCCCAATGACCACATGTGGTGCCCATAAACCTGTTGAAAAACAGGATAACCACCTATTGAGCTGCATTTAAATTTCTATTTTATTCAGTTGCTCTTCCCTTTTAATCATACTTGCATTTGCATAAATTCAAAAATGACAAAAGCGTTCAAATTTGATATGACGTAAAGTTAAGGTGAGCTTGGACTCTTGTAGTTCAACGGTCAGTAGGGAGCCCGTCGTATGACACAGTAGCGATGAAGAAGCTCTCAGTTTTAAAAAGATTGATGATCCCTGCTCTAAATGGTCTCAGTCTGGGTCAGTAGGCGACAGCCTCCTGTAGGAGACTGCTGACTGGACAGACGTTCAGAGGACACTCATTAACTCCCTCCACAAGGAAGGGGAGCCACAAAAGGTTGTTGCAAAAGAAGCTGCCTGTTTAGAATGCTGTGAGCAAGAATATTCAGAGAAAGTTGACTGGAAGGAAAAACTGTGGTTGCAAAGGGTGCACCAGCAACAGGGTTGCAGCCTTGAGAGGATTGTCAAGCAAAAATATGTCCAAGAAGCTTCACCAGGAGTGGACTGAAGCTGAGCGGCAGTGCTCAGACGAAGCCTAACCTGAATAAGAGACCTCACCTGGACCTCACCTGGACCTTACCTGGACCTTACCTGGACCTTACCTTGGCTAAGGTAGAAAAAGACTGGAACTTTTGCTCAGTGTTCAAAATAATTTTCAGGTGAAAGTAATGCAACAGCACAAAAAATAAAGTATATGAAAAAGTATATGGGTAAATAAATGCTAAAAGTTATTGAATAAACAGCGAAACATGAAAATGGTGCTTAAAAGATTGTCTGACCAGGTGGTGGCAGGATGGCCATGCTGGCAGCACTGATTGAGCTTTTTTTGTTATCAGGTCAGTTTTTTTCAGTTTTTCCAGACTTTTATTCAAATTCAAGCAAGCAACATTTTAAGAAGTATTAAAAAGGTACAAACAAACCCTTACTGTAATTCATAATGACTAAAACACACCATGCTCCTTTCTAAAGCTTAGCAGCTGTACTTCAGCAATATTTAAAGATTGCTTAACGTACTGCTAGGGAACATGCACATAAACGTGGCATAAGCCTTATAGTGCCAGTCAGAAATGTACAAACTCATCATAAATGTCATTGTCACTGAGTGGATGTATGGAGGACAACATGCAGGCAAGGGAGAGGCAGAGGTGGATGCAAAAATAAAAATGTTTAAGAAGTCATACAGAAACTTAGAAAGACAAAGCTCCAAACTCTAAACTGGTGGACTAAAAACAGAAAGCTAAACAAATCCAAAAGCAAAACAGGAACGTGGATAAGCGATGCAAAGCATAACTGAGCTGATGAACCAGCAGAACCTAAAAACAAAGGGGAATAAATACTGAGGAGAGCTGATGAGTGAGACAAGAAACAGGCGAGAGCGATGGAACGAGGGGAAGCATCTGAACGAGGAGCTAAGACAGAGGGAAGCAAAAAGAATGGACAGAGGAGGAGCAGTGACTAAACACAGAGACCAGAAACTGGCAAACAGAACACAACTTCATATGAGATACACTCAAAATGAAAGGAGAAACCTTAAGAAACCAGGAAGTACAGAGAACATAGTACAGAAAGGGCCAGGCTAACCAAACTAAAACAGGAAACTTAGAAACTTAACTAGGCAACAGAATAAAGTCCAACACATGACAACCATGACCTCAGACTTTCACAGATATATATTTATATATTTTTTTTGGTAGGGTGCCTGATCACACCATATACAACTGCTAGGCCCAAATATTTACATACTGTCCACCTCTAATATTTGGATTTGTCTGTTTATAAGCTGCACCTTGTGCTGTCAGCTTTTTGCAGCCATCAACAGGGTTCTAGCTTAATTATGACTGGATATTAGACCTCTCTTCAACCATAATTGATAGAGTTCCCTGAAAAAAGAGATTTTAATCTCTTTAGACATTTAGATAAATAAATAAAGGATGTCAAGTCCAGAGGTTTAACGTCAGCTCAGCTGGTCCTTCCCACCCTATGGTTCACTGCTGGTTCAGTGTTTTTTAGGTCTGAAGGCCTCACCATGAAACTTCCAGGTAAACGTTTTGCTTTTTGAACAAACAGCTCAAATGTCTGCTGAAGCTGGAGATGCCAGTCGTCAATCCTTGGTCCAAATTCCTCTCAGTCTGTAACTAGCTTCTTTGTGGACATTGATGCATGGCAGGCTTGTGCCTTGGTGATTGCTTGGTTGTTCTTAAAAAATGAAATCATTTAATTTCATCTGCTAAATTCCTCTGATACGTGTTTGCACGTGAAGCAATTTTGGTGGTAAGTACTGAATGGTGTTTAAAGACATGCAAACCATAACTACTTCCTGGTTTTTAGAGCTTCTCGCCTCAGAAGTTGAAGTGTATTACATTTTTAATCAAACATGCCAATAAATGTAATATCATATTTGCAAACAGTGCTATTATGGTGATAATAGAGGAGCGAGCGGAGCATGCACTGCCCACTTATTCAGCTGTTGAATGTGCCTGCTTATGAATCCTCTCTGATGTGCATCGTATTCACTAATGCACTGCTGTTGACCTGCTCCTCTCCGCCTCTCACTACTCCATTCATTCTCTGCAGGGCGGCGATCGCCTCTGCTCGGGCCCTCAGTCTGCTTTCTGCTCTCTGGTGCGGAGAAAATAGTCACAATACAGATCTCAGAGCAAATGTTTGGGTCATCTAAACATCTCTCACAGATCCAACTTTCTTATCATATGTAAATGTGTGAAGATTAAAAGCAGGCCCTCTTCTGGGGGCAATAGGACAGGGCTTAGTCTTCTTTAACTTTTCAAAAAGTTTGGAGCAAAGGAGAGCTTTGACCATTTATTTCTGCACAAACCCTGCAGATCCTCTGGATTCCTGGGTCTTTGTGCTCTCTTGTGTCAGCTCAGTCTACAGGCTTCCCATTGGCTTTAGTTCTGTTGGACTGAGGTTTCTGTCTTCTAAACTATTTCTGGGTGGATTCAGCCGTATATTTTGGATTATTTCACACTGAAAGACCCAGTAACCATCCATTTCTAGCTCACTGACAGAGCACACCAGATTTTTATTTGAAATGTCATGGTAGTTCAAAGAAATCAGGACGCCGTACGGTGTTAGTTAACTGGGTCTTTGGATGAGAAACAGGCTCACAGCGTTGCAGATCCTGCTCCACGTAACAGTAGAAACAGAGAGTTTGCCACGTAGGAATCAGTGCTTGTTTCCAAAAAAATCTCATATTTGTTCTCATCTTCTGAAAGCACCCACCTCCAGTTAAATGTTTATGCATGTAAAGGCTGGACAGACCCTCCTGTAAATGATCTGCACAAACAAACAACTGGTCGACCTGCACCTACAGGTGCTTGGATCCAGGTACTTACATATTCACTTCTATACAGAAAAAAAACCTTTTATTATCTTCAGCTGTCACTTTATACATGTCATATTAATTAATACTGTGTATTCTTTAGTGATGGTATCAAGGCGTTACTTGATTGTATCTGTTATACTTTATCGGCTGGTTTTACTCTTCTTTTTATATCTCTCTTTGCAGGTGAAGAAGCAGACTGAGGATGTAGCGTTCTCCCCCTTTTCCCTCCTCTTTCTCTTTCACCTTTTCTCCCTTTTTTCTCTGCTACCTTCTTGTTTCAGTGTCCATTTAACATGAAATAATCCCAGCAAAATTATAATAAAGCTTCTTGTATATATAAATCAAGCGCAGCACTATGATGAAAGCAGTAAGGCGCCGCTTGTGAAAGTAAAATCTGTTGAGCTCTTTTTGGCACCTGGACAACAATTCTTACTGCCACATTGCCAGAAAGGACACAATAATAATAATAATAATAATAATAATAATAATAATAATAATAATAATAATAATAATAATAATAATAATAATAATAATTTTGAGGATGACTTGATGATCGCAGGATCTCTGTTTTTGTCCTCTCTCTGTGATCTTTAGGGACGTTTTTCTTCTTTCACCATCCTCTCCATCCTCCTCCTTGTGCATGGCGGCAAGATAAACTTGGATCCTCTTCCAGTCTTGTTTGTCACAGTCCAGTTTGTTCGCACATATGCAGGTTAAAGCAGACGGCTAATTCCTCCTCACTGACGAAGTTCAGCAGCCTGACTTACTTGAATAGAATGTTCTCTTGTCTTTCTCGTTTTGAAGAATGGCTGGGATATACAGGCTTTTCTGTGATTCCCATTTGGGCATCAGGGAAACAGGAAGTTAGAAAGTACCCAGACACTCACCTGCTTAAAAAAGGAAAGCTATTTTATTTTTTTAAAAGGTTCAGTCTTGATTATTTTGTAGGAAATTTTTAATGCCAATAATTGTACCACCAGCAATTTAGCATTGTTCATTAGTTGTTAATGTCATTTTTATTCCTACAGGCTAAATAAATGTTAATTGCACATCAAATATTTTTGGATCTTTTTGTTTTTTTCTTTGCTTCCAGTTGATGCTGCTGCAACAAAATATTAATTTACTGTAGGACTTTTTACAGGCTTTAATCAGGGGTGTCAACGACTGCAGAACCCTGACGAGCTATTGATCAATACCACTTTTAAAACATCACCAGAAAGTTTGGCTCCTTGGAAGCCTAACATTGAGAAATGACGGATAATTATAGCCTTTTGCATAGTGCTGCTAATGGTTGTGCCATTAAGTAAATGAAAGATCAAATTAAGGCATTTCCTAATTCCTGACGTTTTAAAATAGCCTCGACTCAAGCATGTAACGCTATTGCAGCATTATAGTCTGCAGCCTTACTCATCCTCCTCTCATATTTAGACTATTGTTGGAAACTAAGTGCTTACTTTATGGATTTGGTTCAAATAAAACTTAGCCTCAGACAGGAGCTCTTCTTCTAATGCAGCATATCTGTGGGATAGACCTCCAGCGCTTCGAAGGCCCAGAGGGACTGATTAGGTGAGAGTCTGTGACTTAATTAAAGTCGAGTCCACCACCGGTGACAATCTGAGGTTTGTTGATAAATCAGATCGCTGTTCAAGCATGAGGGGGAAACTGTCTGCAGCTATATGTTGGATTTTACTCTTGTTTTTAACCCTGCTGCCACAGAATAGGATTTAGACTAACGTCAGCAGAAAGGCAGGTAACCTTAAATAAAATACGGATTGCATGGTGCAGACCCTCATGTAAATTTGTAGTGCTAAAATTATTCCCACAACACACCTAACATTTTTGTAAACTCCGCAGTTTAAGTGAAGTAAACAATGGAGAACACACCATGGGATGGCTGCTTCCTGTTCCTGATGTTTTACTGCGACTGTCTTCACAACCTTTCCTCCCTCTGCTACTTTCTTCTACTACTCTCCTGCTGTGTTTTATTTGCTGTTGTTTCAGCTTTTAACTTATGTTCTCTCTCTTCTCTTCATAGAGCCTGTGAATCTGACCTGTCCTCCTGTTTAGCTGTGACACCGTCCTGGAGAGGGCGACAGCTGAGCTGCTGCTTCATCTTCTCCGTCTACAGATGATACCCATGGCCCAGTCTTTCAGTGTTTAATCCTATTTCTCTCCTGGACATACATTAGACCTGAAAACAGGCTCAGAGTCTGTCTGCGTAGCTACGTTTCTCTCCTAGATGAAGCCACTAATGAAGCTAGTAGTGACAGAACTTTTTTTTTTTTACTTATTTTTCACACAGAAAGTACTCCTGGATCAGTGTTTCTGTCCCCTTTTTGTGTGTCTCTGCTCTGTCTTCTCAAACCCCCAGTTGGTCGAGGCAGATATCCGTTCACACTAAGTCTGGTTCTGTGGGAGGCTTCTTATAACGGGGTGTAGACCTTTCATATCACTCTATTTATGAGAAGCCAAGGCGTGGCATCTTTTTCCTCAAGGATTATTTATTTTAAATCAGGGTTAATTTAAATGTCAGTCTTTCTGGAAGGAAAGAATGCCTGACCTATTTGTGGCCCCTTTCTGGAGAGTTCAGAGATGTTGGAGTCATTTTTGAGGCGCCTGGTCATTTTTTCTGTTGTCCTCCAGATGGCGCCCTAACAGCACCGGTGCGACATTGGATATGGGGAGTTCAAAGACATTCTTCATTCAGCCTAGTGCAGTAATTTCAACTTGATTTTTGAAATGAGTGACATCGCTTTAAAATTCTAAACATCCAGAAAACTTTTTAAAGACACGCAGTGTGACAAATCTCTGTAGATTAGCCGTATTTTTGTAAAGTTAACGTTATGATTTGTTGGCGCCGGCTGTTGCCAAGCGGTGTGTCCGATCTAAGCCTGAACGCATCACAGTCGTTAGATCCGTCCCCCCGTTGCTAACCCTTTACCTCCAACACACTGGTTAAGTAGAGGGAAATACTTTGGTCTGTTAGTACTTTTCTAACAATAATAAAGGTAAGCGGCAGCAGAGCTAGTTCCTAAGCATCGATAATACCAGACGGTGTGTTTGCGACCTAACTAAGTCCTGGTTGTGTAGCAAGCTAACAGACAAATCAATGACAACCTGTTGTCTGAGCTGTCACTTATGAATTTTAAAGCTAGATTGGCAAGTTTGTTTTTTAAAAAAACAATTACGGATAGTAAGCTATGCTTTGTTTGCTAATTCGTAAACAGACTCGTTTATGGTTTGTAAGTTAAAGGAACAACTCATGGTAGTTTGAAGTTAGCATCGTTGCTAACACGATGCTATTGTTTTGGCTGTGTGGTGTTCTGTTTAGGTCCCATTGATGATGTCATCCTGTGGTTTTTAGGCTGTTGTTTGTAACTTATGCTAATTTACGGTCCCACGACCTTCTCCGACGTTGAGTGGGGGGAACTGTGGACGTTTTAGTAATCTGTCTGTCTAAAGGATGTTACATGCTTCTGGACCAGATGCATGTAACATCTGTCCCAATCATGACGCAGTCGTTGGGTTACCGAACTTTATCCACCAGGTCACAGCAGCTGAGGTCTCCTTTACATCAGGGGTGTCCAATGTGCGGCCCGGGGGCCATTTGCGGCCCCTGTGCTGATTTTGTGCGGCCCCCTGAAACTGCATATCAATAAAGATTTGGCTGGTGCAGATAGAAACTTATTATTTGTATTTACAGCAAAATTATTACTGATAAGTTCAAATATAATTGAATGTTAGGTACAAAAGAAAACATTTGCCTTTTAATAACCACACTTTTTACATTATCTTTAATTTAATAGTAAATAGGATCGCATCTATCTGACTTTTACTCAAACGTAGACGTTGGTGCTTTAAAATATGATTGGAATTTGTTTATTAAAATTGTCTAAATACAGATAATCTAATTTGTTTATTTAGTCATATTTTGTAGCACAAGTTTAAAAAAAATCACTAAAATATTTAGGTTTGGTATTAATTCTATGGACATCGAGTGATTTTTCACTCGACAATTTCGACCCACAAGCCGTAAAGTTTGGACACCCCTGCTTTACATGAAGGGATGGAAGAAACTGATGTTGTCTTTACCAGATTCCAAAATTACTTTGCCGAATTAAAAAATTTGGAAATGCTGTAGCTGTTTTTTTATTCAAACAGAAAAAAAATTAGTAGAAATGTACCTGACTAAACCTGAAGTTTAAGCCTACGTTTAATAGGATGCCTGACAAAGAGTTATTGTGTTTTTGTAAGTACAGAGTAATGCTGTACTGCAGATCTCACATTTTACTGCCCACTGCTGGTCAGCTGGCTGGAAAAAGGCTATTACACTTTTTTGAAGCCCTCAACATAGACAAATTTGGCTGTTTCAGCATATTTCTGATCACAACAACAAGAGCATTTATGGTGTGGAAAATAAAGGAGCGCCATCTGTCTTAAACATTGTGGTAATTTTCAAGTAAATTTTCACAATTTGCAGAATGTTTATTATTTATGCCATGCAGCTTGTTATACTAACAGAAATGAGCTATAAAAAGCTGAAAAGCATGAGGGGACAACAATGTGTGCAGTAAGAAGGTTTACTAGCAAACCACCACTAAATATAACAGATGTTTGTTATAAATCTAAATCCCTGCTTAGATCTACTGTCAGCGTATTTTTTTTATTTTAGAGCACACATAAGGAATAAATGTTATTTTCTCACTTCTTAAATAGACCCTATTCTGTTTTATTTTGAATTTCTGCATGAATTCGGTCATTTTGTGGCTCAAGGTTATACTATGAGGGTCTCATTGCGGCCACGTCTTCCTCTGCTCTGACATCATTTCCCTTCCTACTTCCTTTCTGTGTTGTTAAACATACCACTTTGTACATTTGTACTTAATCATCCATATCAATTTATTTTGCTTCATCGTATCTTGTTTAATTATGCAGATACAGACTAAAAAAAAAGGTCCTATCTGATGCATCTTTTTTTTTTCTTTAGTTGTGCATTATTTTCTGATGTTACGCTACACCCAGTTTCTGTTAATTGTAAACGGTGTTTGGGCCTGTTCGCTCCTAGGAAAAGTTTTTATGAGCTCTGATAAATCAAAAGTGACTCTTGACAATATTTATTGGAGCTACGTTTACTGCAAAATCTAATTAGATTAGATGAAAACGGCTTAAATTCTCATTATCAAAGCAGGTAAAAAATTCCCCCAAGATGAATTGAAATAAGTTGACACATAGTTGATTAGAAGCACGGGGAGCACTCTAGAATAACCTCACCTTATTTAGCATTAATTAAGGATTTATAACTAATTTATGTGGAGAACATTGATATTTAAGGACGACTCAGACTTAATAAGCCAATGTTGATTAATGTTTTACATCTAAAGTCTAATTGAATCCAGAACCAAGATGCTCATTGTGTATTTATACTTAATAAACCTTCAATAAACTAGTGTATTTGATAAATGTATGTAAATGCACGTGTACATGCACTTTCACCTAATTTAATTTCAATTCCATTCAAAAATACTGTATTAATCCCAAAGGAAAATTAAATATGAGTTTGACATGTCTGAATAGATTATCATAATATAATAATAATTCAGTTGGTTGCTTGTACTTATTTAAGTCTTTTATTCCAAACATGGCTTATAAAACACTTAACCTACAGCAGGTCACTAAAGTGCCAAAAATTTAGTAATTTATACAAAAACAATGTGTCACAAATAAGATAAATCATACAATCACTCAAAGCTTTTGAGTTATGTACCTAAAATAAAGACTTGACTAGTTTCTTGGAACTGCCTGAATTATGCATTGCATAATTAGTAGTAAATCTGTTAAAGCGTGTCTAACTCATGACGTGAAAGTGCATGTTAATATACATTTATAGACATATGCACATATTATACTAACTAGTGCATTCATGGTTTATTAAGTTTGAATAAATAATGGTTATGATGTAATTAGACTTTAGGAGGAAAGTGTTAATTTCTAGCTTATTGAGTATGAGTCATCCTTGACTTATGATGTTCTCCGAATTAATGAACTCTTTATTGATGATCTATTTGTATATATAATTAGATTTATTATATATATAATATAACTGATGCTAAATAAGGTGTAGTTTTATAAAGTGCTACTGAACCGTCCTGCGGATTAACTACAAACTGGTAAAATAGCAAAATGGACGAGAGTCAATTCACTCTTAGTTTTCAGTAAAAATGAACGTGTTTCTGCGAGGGGTCAGGAAAAGACACCATACTTTGTTTAAGTCTCTCTGCATGTGTTGTAGAAATGTTGGGGAGTATCTGGCACTATGTCTACACGTCCTTCCTGAGGTACTGGCTGAAGTGGCTCGTCCGGCAGGCCACAGGGACCTGCGAGCTGCAGAGGATCTGCTCCGGGTGCAAGCCAGGAGCCACAAGGACAGCAAGAGCCGGTAAAATACTCCTCCAGCTGTGGTCCTCGTGTTGCTGGGCTGTCGCTGCATCTCCCTAATCTACTACACGTTTCCTTGTCTTCCAGAATACTCTCTGCAGTCCTCTAAAAATAAAGTAAGACCATTGATTTAAATTCAGATGTCAAAGCTAACTTTACATGCATATAATGTTTTGTTTCATTAGTTAAGCGCAAACTTCTCGTTACCTTAAAAGAGCAATATGAGGGATTTCACCACTAGGTGCGCTGTTGAGCACTGTCTGTAGACCAAAACAAGATGTGTGGCAGGCCACGCCTCTCTCTACCTTCCAAACCTAAGCACCAGACCAGTTATCTGACTCAATTTAACATTTTTTTGTCAAAAAAAAAAAAAATACTCTGAACGTACGTGAGCCTGCCGGGCCACAATAAACAATGCTAACTGTGTTAGCTGGGCTACTGGGCCCATTGCTGGTCAAACTCCAGCTATTAATCCACATGCTACAACTGCAGCACATTAATCAACCGAATCATCATAGAAACACAAGTCTAATAAGACTGCGACACTACCAGAAACCAGCATTTGACTTCATGCTGTTACTCACCTGTCCGGAAGAGAAAAGCCAGCACCGAGTCAAACCGGAGCTGCTTCTGCTCTCACATTGCTCTCCACCTTGGAAATGTGAGGCAGGTGTTGATCCTTGTTTTGTCTCTTTCCTTATCTAACAACCTCTTTGCCAAAGACTGTTGTTTTTTTGTAGTAATGATGGATCCTGATTGTCTGCGGGTGAACGCGGTGGTAGCATTTTAAGGGTAGTGGCAGTTATTCACACTGCCGGCCCGACTTTGTAAACAAGACTGGAAGAAAACACAGAGAGATGATGGGTGAAGTCATGTCATAGTCCATCTAAAAACATACCTTCAGTTCTTCACAATACAAATTTTTAGGTCTTTCTCTCAAAAATAATAATAATCTCATAAAATAATTGCTTATTGCTCCTTTAAGCAGATTAATAACTAATAACTGTACAGTTCTGATATTGTAAATTTGCCCTGTACGTTAATTGTGAATATTTTATGCTTCCATTCCCCTTTTACTTTGCTGTCAATACATTTCTGTTATACATGCATTCTGTTCTATTCTATTGATATTTATTAAGTCAACATACCATATTTTTCGGTCTATAAGGCGCACTCAAAATCCTTTCATTTTCTCAAAAATTGATGGTGTGCCTTATATATGATCAAAGTTGTGTTTACTCACTGATTTTATTTGGTACAGTGCGCTCAAAAATCTGTTAAAATGTGTAAGTATGACTTTGGTTAGCACCGATATTAGGAGCATTACGGTACACTGTGTCACTACCTGATAGGACCCCTGAGCTGTCTACAAGACTGCCTGACTGTAATGTCTAAACTACAAGTACAATCATGTAAGGCAGCCTGGAGTACGCGCTGGCAACAATAAACCTAGTAAGTTAATTAAATTTAAAAGTTAGGTTTATTTTGGCCTGATGTTAGAAACAGGGCAGTGTAGTCCAGCTACTCTGTCCTCCTGACAGAGACGGATAGCCGTATTTACCGTATTTTTAAAAATACCGTATTTTTTGGACATTATGGTCCAAAAATACGGTATTATTAAATTACAGGAACGTTAATATGTATAAAGGTCTTACCTGGTTTTGTAATCCCTTCTGAGCGTTCAGGATTGTCATCATTTATTCCTTATATTTAAAGATTAAAAACCCTTTTATTAAACTAGTGGAAACATAAAATTGGGATTTCTGTAAATTCTGCTTGAAGTTAAACTTCCATGTCCTTATATTTGTGTTGACAAAGACAAGTGGTGTTTGGATGCAAAGTAGAAAGAAAAAGCTAGATGGGTTTTAATGTTAAAAGAAATAATCTGACGTGCTCTTTTGTTGGGCCCGGTTTACTCTGATACCCCTAAATAAGATCCAGGGCACTCATTACAAAATTTTACCAAAATATGTTTTAGCTTAATTTCCTTTAGAAATAAAAAAAACATAAATTAGGGGCAGATGTAGAAAGCACATTTTCTCTTTCACAATCTTAGAAAATGAAAATAGATTGAGCAGATGAAATGAAACGTCTTAAAAATGTGCAACTGCAGCATAAAAGTGGATGAAAGCTGACTATCTCTGTTGCCAGCTGCACGTCTGACCTGTTTATCTTCATTCTGCTGGCTTTGTTAACTTTAATATCAGCAGATCCTCTGATCTTAATCTGTCCTTATCTTTGTCTACGCTCGCCAAGCTCAGATAGACCAGCTCTAAATGTATAATTGTAGCTTGCCAAGCAGTTTTCCGATCCACAGTTCATGAAGTGGTCAGCCAGAGAAATACTGGTTCATCTTTTTCTATACAGACTTTAAAAACCTGCCGAGCTGATATCTGCATCCAACCATCTGTTTTATTCTTTCTTTGTTCTCCCCTTCATAGGTTTTGCGAGGAGCTTTGGAGAACAGTAAGGACAGTTTAGAGAAATGTGTGGATCAGATTATGAAAGAGAAGAATATTAAACCCCAGAAAGACCCCCTGTAAGTTTATTTTGAAATGATTATCTATGTTGTTTAGCTTTAACTTTATGCTTGTTGTTAAAAGGTGACTCGTTGGTCCTTTCTCTCCGTTCGTCTTTCAGGTTCAAGGGGAGCCTGCACGTCTGCCTGCTGCAGATAACAGGATACAGCAGCTTGTATTCATCTGTAGAAGATTTAAGAAAGGAAGTCTTCAGCTCAGACAACCCAGAACACGAGGCCATGCTTTTAAAGGTGTGGACTTTAAAGTCTCCTGTACAGACCTATGACATACGGACATTAGCATCGCTATCGGCCAATAATGGTCTTTCTTTTTTTTTTTTTTTTTTTACATAATATTACATTACATTTTTTTTACATGTGCCGATATATATACAACAATATTAAAATTTGGTCCGATATTAATATCCAATAATAATATTACTTTTTAGGTATTTATATATATATATATATATATATAATATTCAGGACAAGAATAGACACAACATAATGAGAATATCATTAGTAACCTTCACCAGAGCTGTTTCAGTGCTATGATAAGCTCTGAAGCCTGACTGAAACTCTTCAATGCATTCATGTAAAGCAGCCCCGGATTAATAGTTCATCTATCTATCTATCTATCTATCTATCTATCTATCTATCTATCTATCTATCTATCTATCTATCTATCTATCTATCTATCTATCTATCTATCTATCTATCTATCTATCTATCTATCTATCTATCTATCTATCTATCTATCTATCTATCTATCTATCTATCTATCTATCTATCTATCTATCTATCTATCTATCTATCTATCTATCTATCTATAAACAGCAATATTAATTTTGAATATTGATATCGGACCAACTTTTCATATCGTTGCATCTCAAGTTATGCAGAGAAGTGAGTTTGAAAGTAAATTAAAGTCAGTTTAGTATGTTTCTGCTACCTGTTAGCTTTGCCATTATGTTTTTAAAATACTTGTTTTATTAAGCGAATCACTTATTTCCCCCAATCAAACAAATGATGGACTAGATTATAATGGACATAATAGGTCCCGTAGTCCGCTGCAGGTCCAGTTTAGGTGCTTAACCGTAGGACTCTCTGTGTTTTTTAGCTTTGGGACTTGTTGATGCCAACAGTGGAGCTGGAGTCCAGAGTAACGAAGCAGTGGGGGGACATCGGCTTCCAAGGAGATGATCCGAAGACAGATTTCAGAGGAATGGGCCTGCTAGGCCTCATCAACCTTGTGTGAGTGCTCAGTGCGTTGTTAAAATTAGATGATCTACAGAAAACACAGAGAGAAGCTGCAGGAGGCGCTGTAAAAACACTGGAGGCTATCAGAAACAGCATTCTGGCTAATCCCCTTTGACTTAATGCAACACTAAGCTTAACTTACAGCATCCAACATAACATAAACTATATACAAAGACTTCTCTAACATCAGTAATAAAAGGGATTTAGAAGAAACGTTACTGATCCCTAATAAAGGTAAATTCCTGTGAATTCTGATGAATGAATGAATGAAAACTTTATTGTCATTGTCACAAGAACAACGAAATTTAAAAAGTGCCATCGATCCGTGCATATGTTTAAAAAACTGTAATAAATAAATAATAAATAAATCTCTGTCCCTCAATTTACACACAATATAAGAAATAAATAACAAATAACTGATAAAAACAACAAAAAAATAAAAAATAGCACATTCTCACACACATCATCCATGATAATTAATGGTTATCATGGTGATATGCTACTGGGGAAAAGTACTGTTTTTGTCGAACCTTTTTCCTTTTTGTTTTTAGCAGGAGTTTTTAGAGCTGGTAAATGTATGATGTCTTAGCTTGAGGTCGCCATCTGTTCAAACCCTTTTTTCACATTTTATCACAGTATATTCACATACTTTAATGTATTTCAATGGGATTTTATCCAAAAGACCAACACAAAACTCATAAATACTGTCTGAAGTGGTTGGGAGAATGATGCCTGGGTTTCAAAATGTTTTACAAATAAAATCTGAAAAGTGTGGCGTGCAATCTCCTTATATTAAACAGGGTGGAATTATGCATAAATATACAAGTTAAATCTTTATCATTTTTCAGTTCTTACAGCAGATTCCATGTTTTACAAGATAAAGTTATTTATTCGGAGAATTAACATAAATAGAAGCTGTTTGATTTTTTTTTTGCTAATTTTACGCCGTTTGCAGTTTTTTCAGTGAAAACTACTCAGCAGAAGCTCGCCAGGTGCTGTCTCACGCAAACCACCCTAAACTGGGGTAAGGGACATTCCAGGTTTTCCACTTTGAGGTTGCATCTTGTTAAAAACAGCCATGGCCGTATAAAACTGTGTTTCAGATATTCCTACGCTATAGTTGGCATCAACCTGACCGAGATGGCCTACAGCCTCCTGAAGAGCGGAGCTCTGAAACCCCATTTCTACAATTCAGTCCAAGGCGCACCTAAGCTCAGAGACTTCCACCAGTTATACTGTGAGTCCGCTTTGTTTAAAGTGCTTTCCAAAAGTATCCGTACGCGTTGAGCTCAGTCATAATGCGACAAAAACATTCATTTTATTCGTATTATAGGCGATAGGCAAACACAAAGTGGTTCAGAACTGTGGAGTGGAGGAAAACGTGGTTGTGGTGTGCGTCTGTGATATCAGTACTTCCCTGGGCCTGGAGGTAGAGATAGTCATCTAGCAATTTGAGAGTTGTGGGTTGGATTTCAGCTTCCTCCCGCCACATGCCGCGTGCCGCTGGGTCCCAGGGTGTCTGAATGAGTGTGATGGTATGAAACAGTACTTATCCGTGCTTTGAGTGGTTAATACACTGCAAAAACGGAGCTAAAAATATGTAATATTTACTTAAAATGAGTGTATCTGTCCTTGATTTGAGCAACTAAATAAGATGATCTGCCAATGGAATAAGATTTTTGCACTTAAAATAGGAACAACTCATCTCAGTCATCTTATTTCAAGTGCAGTATATCTAATTATCTTATTTTAGGGGTAAAAATACTCACTCCATTGGCAGATAATCTTATTTACCTGCTCAAATCAATGACAAAAACACAAATTTTAAGAACATTTTACTTATTTTTAGATCCGTTTTTGCAGTGTATGGCTGGAAAAGCACTTCATAAAATTCTGTCCATTCAGCATAGAGCCAGGTTGAGCTACAGATACAGCTGCACATCTTTTAGGGAAGGTTTCTACCAGCTTAACTCCTCTAGAGGCTGAAATGTTTACCCTTTCTTGGTAAAATAGCTAAAGCTCCTTCCGATAGATCGGACGGTGGCCGTGAACGTCGGTTTTCAAGTCTTGTGACAGATTCTCATTTGGGTTTCAGTCTGCACTTTAGCTTTTTCATGAATATGCTTTGATATAAAACATGTTCTGTAGCTCTGGCTGTGTGTTTAGGGCTCTTCTTCTGTTGGATGGTGAAATTTCACTCCAGTCTCAATTCTTTAACGGGTTTTATTCAAGAATTGCTCTGTGTCGGAGGCCCGTGTTCGGAGGCCTCATCCCTCGACGCCGCCGTCCTGGGTTCTGGCCCCGACCCGTGGATCTTTGTTCCATGTCTTCCTGCTCTCTCTTCACCCAGTTTCCTGTCAGCCTACTGTGAAATAAAGGCCAGTAGTGCCAGAAAAATGAAAAATAAAGGACAGAACTGCTCTGTGTTGAGCACCAGCTATTACCTGCTTCCCTGTTCCTGCAGGAGCTACGCGTCCCCATAGCATGATGCTGCCACCTCCCTGCTCTAAAGTTGGGGGGAGGTGTTCAGGGTGATGGGCGGCGTTGGATTTTCACCACACGGAGCTTTTTCCATGTACGAATAATTTAATTTTGGTCTCATCTGACCAGAGCCCCTTGTTGACCTATTTGCTGGGGCCTCTTCGTGGATTATGTGAGGCTAAAAACATTTAGACAGCACAGTTTGGCTATATCTCTATAGAGCAGTGATGGATTTACTGACAGAAGACGCCTGTAGTTGGTGTCCCTGGGGAAGGGTCAGCAGGTCCTATTACTGGGTCCTGGAAAGATGGAAGTATCGCTGGAAGAGACCAGCATCCAGACGCGGTGGTACTCGCCGAACCGGGCGCATCTCTGCAGGAACTGGTGGACTCAGGGGCGCCGACACAGTTGTCCACTTTCCACATTAAATACAGCACCGTGACTCGCACAGTGAAATCCATCACTGCCACGGAGAGGAGGAACCGGCAAGTGGATTGAAACGGTGAGACGAGCTGGTGGGGGAGAAACGGCTGCGTCGTCAGCGTGGATTAACAGGAAAAATTCTCCTTGATCGTGTTCGGTGTGAACGCACCATAAATGTGAAAACAGCTTCGTATGGATTTCTGTCAGCAGTGCCCTTATTTGTGGTAATACAGATTTCGTCCATGTCCTGGTAGGTGTGCAGTCGGCTGTCTCGTAGCCATCGTTGATGGCTTTGCAGCAATCCCTCATACTGAGCATGCATGAAGCGACAGTGGAGAGGAAAACTCCCCTTTAACAGGGAGGAGAACCTCCAGCAGAACCAGAACCAGGCTCAGTGTGAATTTTAACATACCTGCTTCCCTTTTACACCTGAGACCTGCCAACCCTAACGAGGGACAACGGCTAATTGGGAACAACTGGAACAGTTTCACTTTTGTTTCCACCGCTTTGGACATTAAGGGCTGTGTGTGGATTTATTTTGAGGGGACAGCAAATTTAAACCGCTATCCAAGCTGACCGCTGACTACTTTGTATCACAGTGTCATAAAATATTTAAAGCCGTGTGAAGGGTGTACTTACTTTTGTCAGATATTACATATACTGATTTTCAGTTACGCTCAAGTCGACTCCATTTACTAAATAGGGGATTTCTGGCTGTATTGGATTTATTTAGGAGCGTCGTTTCAAAAGGAGCAAAGAGGATTTACTCGCCTGACTTCTCTGATCTTTAATAGCAAAATTATTTTAAAAACCAGTAAGCTTTTTTTCTTTTGCATAACTGTCATGAACAGCTTTGTGTTTGTCAATCACATAAACTCTGGATGAACTAAAATTAAGTTTGTGATGTCGAAATGTGAGACTTTACGGGCTGTGAAGACATTTTCTGTGTCTGTTCTACATTTTCCGTCCTGCTCCAGCCTCTCGTTTCTCTTCCCAGGTTATCTCGCGTACGAGTTCGACCGATTCTGGGTGGCCGAGGAGCCGGAGAGCATCATGCACTTCAATCAGTACCGAGAAAGATTTCACAGCCTGGTGAGGGCCCGTCTGCAGGAGCCAGACGTGTCTCTCGCGCTGACCGTAGCCTCCCGTTGACGCGTTTGGACGCGTTTTACACCAATCTCCTCGTTTACGTCCCGATGTTCGATGTGCTTGAAGGACACAGGGTTATTGAAGAAGACGACCAACGACAAGCAAAACTAAGCAGTCAACCTTTTTTTTCCCCGTTTCTTCAGCTGATACCCTAGCGGTGCTCAGTGTGTCTCGGCACCGTGACTAATAATGTTTTTCACGTATTATAGCACAAATCTAAAAGCCCGTACCTCAACAACAACAGAAAGAAACCATTCCAGAGAGAGTTTTGTTAAAAAAACGAGAGCTGCTGCAGAAGACTCAGGTAGAGAAGATGATTCATGAGGCTTTAAGCACTTTTGGTGATCAGTAAAAATCGAACTACCTTGTTTCCTTGTCTTTAAAGTCGGCGTGCTCTCACCGTTTATCCTCAGGTTATTCACGTTTATCTTCAGAGTCGTTGTGCATGGCTTAATATCTCCCGACTCGTCGTTAATGTTATAAATGCGACGCTCGTGCCCCGTTTTCATGCATTTTTGTTTTTATTTTATTTTCCAAGACTGAATTTTTATTGCTCCTTTTAATTTTATTCTTCAAAATGCATTCGGAGAAGATTTGCAGTTCTGCCTGAAGTCAATAAATTTGGCATTTGAATTGAAAAGTGTCAGTGTTTTAAAGTGAAACATGCCAAAACAAGTCATTCATATTCAGGATGAACAGACACAGGTTTTTAATAACAAATCGTGTTTATTAAGATGCAGGCTTGTTCAGGCCACCTTAGCAGGTTTTGACATACGTAACTTAAAGTGCAAACTTTTGTCAATCGCTTTTTGCTGCCACAGTGACTGCGTTGGTCCCAGGGTGGTGAAGTATATATAAAAAAAGAGTTAAAACTTAAATACAACACTCTGGTTTGAGGGAAAATGAAGCATCGACAGAAACTGATATCACTTTCCCATCTTAGAGGAACGACATACAGATGGCTTTAAGGTTTACAACCAGACATTAATCCCGAAGGTCTCAGTTTGGCGCCTCCATCCTTCGTGAGGCCATCATGGCCCTCTTGATTTGCTCAAACGAGACAAACATGACCACGTTCCAGGATCCCAGTCTGAGAAACGAGGGCATAAACCTGTGGAAGAAGAACGGAACCTCAGGAATGGAGCCAGGAATATTTCAGTGCCACTGTAAAAAAATAATTCACACCTCCTGAATGTTTCCACCTTGGGTCACGTTAGAACGGTTTAATCAGGACTTTATGCAATAAACCAACAGAAAATAGTGCATCGTTAAGAAAAGGAAGGAACATGATCCGTGTATTTCTGTCTTTCATAAATAATCACCTGAATCAATACTTTGTAAAACCATGTTTAGCTGCAAATACAGCTGCTGATCTTATGAGGTATGTCACTCCGGGATTCCCTGTTTGCAAAAAAAGCTCAAACTCAGACGTGTTGCCAGGTTAACAATTACGCTTGGATCTGGACTTTGACTAGGCCGCTTTAGCACACGAATATCCTTCCACTGTAGCTTTGGCTCTACGTCTTGGCCGTGAACAGCTTGGAGAGTTAACCTCCTTAGTATAATAATAATAATTGAACTTTATTCATCTCACAATAGAGAAATTCACTCCTGCATCTTAACCCATCACCCTTGGGGAGCAGTGGGCTGCCACTGTGCGGTGCCTGGGGAGCAATCTAGGGTTAAGGGTCTTGCTCAGGGACCCAGAGTCAAGGCTGTGGGGATTGAACCGGGTACTTGGAACCTTCTCAGAACGCAAACACACTGCTCTAACCACTAGGCCACCACTCCCCTCCTCTGATATAACTTTCCTATCTTAGAGGAACAACATACAGATGGTGCAGCCACCGCCACATTTCACATCGGGGTTGCAGACATCAGCTGATTTCACAGTGTTCGACTAAATGGTGCTGAATACAAATGCATGTCACACATTTTAAGGGTTTTGTTTAAAAAAAAAATTGAAAACCAAATAATTTTCTTTGCACATTTGGGGTGTAGACAATATGACTACTCTTGCAGGACCGGCTGTGTTCTGCAAACAGAGCCGGCGTGTTGCGTGGGGTCTGATGTGGCCGGGACCGACTCACCCTTTGTAAAACGCAGTCGGTCCCTCTTTGGTCATCATGGTCCAGGCGCAGTTGATGGCGCTGCGGTACTGGCCCGGCGGAGAGTTCATGTATCTGGTCTTCACCACGTCTACCGGGGAGGCGATGACGGTGGTGACGAAGCCCGCTCCGAACGCGGACACAAAGTGGCACGGCAGATTATCTGCGCAGAGATGAAGGAAGAATGCGGTCAACACCGGGAGGCGTTCAGGCCTGCGTCAGCAGTTTGTGTAATCTGAATGGAGCGAGGAGGATGGTTATAATAAATCCCACATTAACTACAGTGTTTACAGCTCTGTGGGGGGGGGGGATTACAACATGTTCTGTCCTGGGACCGTTATCAGCTGCAGAGGTGAGTGGGTGTGGGAGTTTTGTCCAATCGGGAATCCCCTCTGCGTTTAAAAAAAGACTTGAGTAGGGATGTTATAGGTTATTGAAAGGTGTGATCAAACCACGCTCCTATCTCATGAGATAAAAAAAAATGTTTTGTTTGCGAAACACTATTAGAAAAAATAATCAGTATTGATAGAAGGTATTTTTATAGCATTTAAACCCCCTTTCAAATAGCATTTTTACAGCACGTTTTAGGCATCCGCAAACAATTTTCTGCAAGTCAAAATCAACATTTTACATACGGGACGTCGTTTTTCTCAGGTAAACTCTGAAATAGCTTGTCGTGATGTAAATACTGAAAGCTCTTGTTGACTTTACAGATATTTGCTTTTTGGTTTTCAAATTTAAATCAGCGACGTCGTGCAGCAGTTTACAATTTTTTTTATCGTGTCGGGTTCTGTGGAGAGAGTACTACTAGTCAGTGTTTTACCTGCAGCTGAAAAGTCTACAAAACCTTAAATATGGGAAGACAGTAGGGGGACAGTTGTGTTATTGGTGCTCTGTGGGTTACTTAATTGGCCCATGTTAAATGCAGAGTTAGGTTTGATACAGGTAGAAATAGGGCTGGACGATAATTCAATAACAATATATATCGATCGATAGACGTATGGTTCATTATAAAAAACAGGGGTCAATAAAAAGTTCAATAAAAGAACAGTGCATTTTAGCCTATCATGTAGATTAATACTACAGTACTTGTATCCTCCCAACCAATCACAAACCCAGGAAAGCTCCATCAACCTTCAGAGAGTTCAGAGAGCACATGTTCTTTTTTTCTTTTTTAACACTTACAGTTTTCCTAAAAAGTTGGTTGAATAAAGGGTTGTGTTTGAATCCATTTATTTAAAAATAGGTAATCAAGCAACAGCATAAATGGCCAGGGCTGCATTTAAAATGTATATTTTACATTTTTTAGATAATTATCGATATCGATCAATATGATTTCTATTTTATCAATATGCTTTTTTTCAATATTGTCCAGCCCTAGGTAGAAATAAAAAACTGGGAGCCATACGGTTATGGGTATATGATAACAGGATGTCAATTTGAAATTATTTTTCCAATGCCTATTTGAGACCCATCTAATAATGTTCTTATGTGAAATAATGTACCATTCATAATATCTGATCTGGATTTATACTAAACAGAGAGGGCATGGGAGTTATCTGCTGCAGGTAAGATATTGACAGCTTGTAACCTTTTAACAGAACCTCACTTCTTCAGTAACAGACAGAACATTGATGTCTGAAATGAAAAATGTGGCCAGTCAAAGTGCGGTTTTAATATTACGTGCTGTTCTGGAGGTGGACAGCATCTAATAATCAAAGACTTATAAAGAATGATGTTTTAAATCTGAGGCATTAAGTGTTGAGAGGATGAACGACCTACTCATTTGCTGAAAGGACTTTTTTCAACCTTTTTTAAATCTGCCTCATTATTATATTACACATTAGCTTGCCATAGTTCCCCAGCCCGGGGACTCTTACCTGTCAGTAGATTGTGTCTGAGAATGGCCTCTTTGATCAGGTCGTAGGTGACCAGTTCTGTGCAGTTCACCAGCGCGTTTCTTGTGATGTTGGGTAATGTTCCTGGAGAACACACACACGCTCAATAGTGTTATCATCGGTCCTGGTGGACCTTGTCCCCGCCTGACGTGGGAAGCTCTCCCCTCACCTTTCCACAGGCCCCGTAAGCCCTCATTGAGGAATATTTGCCTGTAGGCCTGCATGGTGCCGTTGTAGCGCCGAGCGACGCCGTTCAGGTTCATCTGAGCCTGGAATCGAACCTTGACCACATCCGTGGGTTGTGCGAACGACACGGCCATGGCGCCCGTTGTGCAGCCCGCCAGGATCCGTATCAGCACGCCTGGATCTGCAGAGGACGAGTTTGTAGTTAATCAGGCATGTGGGTGGGCTCAGCTGCTTTTTTATTGGGGTTTTACGTGCAGAATTCGTTAGAAAGGAAGACGAAGGATGAACGACACCTTGATGCTGCAGGAAGGCCGCAATTAGAGAAGCATCAGATACCTTTCACTAAACTCGTCTCTATTGTTGTGATTAATAGTGAATGCGATTTTTCTCCTGCAGCTTGTATGAAGCACCCAGAAAAGATGCACAATCTAGAACGGCCCGTCTCCGTCTTTCCCGTCAGGCAGGACTTACTTTCTTTGCCGCCAGTGTAGAAGTTTTTCACGTTGTCATAGAGGCCGATCCTGATGGAGGCGAAGCACAGCTGCCTCTGCAGCCCAGCCACCAGCCCGTTATACAGGGACCTGGGCCCCTCCGTTCGCACCATGGTGCTGATGGTCCCAAACACCCCTCTGTAGCGGATGCCTTCCACCGCTTGCTTCTCCCCTTGGATCTGAGGAGTAGTAGACATTTTTATGGAGGATAAATCCACTCAGAGGTGCAAACATCCCAATGAGTTCCCCTTTTTAGTTACACTATACGGCCCGCGGGCCGGGTCCGGCCCGCCGAACAATTTAGTCCGGCCCTGTGGCTAAATGCATTATCATTATAAAAAAAAATATTTTTTTTTTTTTTTTTTTTTTTTTTTTTCTCCAGTGTCCTGTTTGGCAATGTGGCAATAAGATGCCACAAAGAGCTCATCAGATTTGACTTTCACAAGTGGACAAGATAAAAGGAAGAGAATGATAAAACATAAAATTAAAAAAAACATGTATTTTGTTTAATTGAAAATATGCAGTTCCTATATTGTCCACTGTGTTTTAATTAGCAGATTAAGCTTCAGGTGTGGAAAAATTCAAATCATTTCTTAATTTTTATCTTGTTTGATGTATTTTGTCATGCAGGACTGTGTTTTTAAGTTCCAAAAAATGTGAATACATGTTTTTCAACATTGTATAATCACTGTGATCAGTTCTTATGCATAATGCACAAGTAAATGTTTAACTGAATAAAAGTATTGTTGAAATTGCACATACTTTTCTTAAAAACGCTGAGGTTATTCATAATTTATTGTGTAAAAGTGAAATTAACTTAATATAAAAATGAACAAGTCCATATTTATTAGTTCTATTTAATCTTGCAATGAGTTAACTTGTGTGGCCCTCTTGAGATCAGATTAAGCTGAATGCGGCCCCTAAACCAAAATGAGTTTGACACCCCTGCAATAGACGTAAGCTGGTGGTTACGATCAGAGCCGAGTGCGTTCCTACTAACGAGGACGTACCTGTAGTCTGACTTTGGCTGTGTCCAGAGGAAACGTGACGATGTCAGCAATGCAGGCCGCTGCTCCGGCGCTCGCCATCTTCACCCCGAGAGGAGGAGGCACGTCTGAGGGTTTGAATCCCACCATGTTTCCTGCCTCTATGGACCGGTACGCATCAACACAGACTTAAGGTGAGTTTCCATGAAGTCAGAGTAGGACGATTTTATCACAATAAATTTATTGATAATAATAATTATATCGATATATGAGCAAGATGAAAGCCTCTGAAAGCCCAAGAATGGTGCAACAGATGCCTGCACAAACTAATGGCTGTTATTTTGCCATGTTTATCAAAGTTCTTCAATATAACATTTTAGATATATTTGCTTTAAAAAATAAAAATCATAAAACAATACAATACAAATGCTGCAATCATATCACCGTTATTGAGTAAAGTTATATCACGATATATATTGATATTGAATTATTGTCCACCCCTAAGTCGGGGTAGGCTGAAGTCTCAGTTACACACTTACATTGTTTAAGTGATAATTAAAAGGTCTTTTTTTTTCTTTTTTTTTTTGGTCCTTGGATGTTACCAGGCAGGGTTTGAAGGACCAGATGGTAATCCTGGAAGGTGCCCCTCTAGCACAGAAAGGGAAGAGGCACCTCTCGCTCTTCCTTTATATATCTGCCGGCTGGCTTTTTATGGCAGCGTCACTAGAGGCGTCGCTGTGTACCTGTGTGTGCCCGGGTTCAATCAAAGTCCACTCACTGTGGGATAATCAGTGTTCCTCGCTGGGCAGACGCCTTTCATGAAAAACAACAGAAATAACTTCAGCTGTGAGGGAAAAATAAACGTGATTTCTAACAGTCTGGTGACACAACCTACCACTTTAAAGTGTTTTTTATGCTGCCTTTAACTATATATTAACACTATTTACATGTCTGCGTTTGGTCTAGTGGGTACAAATTTGTGTCAGCAGATTTCCTACATCTCCATCTGTCATAAATGTACAGTAATAGGTAATTATTTACTGCGGGAACAGGCGTCTGCCTTGAACATGGCTGATATCGGAGCGCTATCTGATGATTTTTCTGGGGGCTGGTCTGGGCTGTCAGCCAATGACGGCGCAGCCATGCAAACAGCAGCGTTACGCACCCATCAGTTCTGCAGACTTTACTGGGATTTGCCATTTGACGCTAAGTTTTGGTAGCTGTGTTACTCTGAATGTGTCCCTCGATTCATCCACAGTTCCTGGTCTTTGTTCAGTTTGTTTGTGTCAAATCAAACGTGAGGAATCATAGATGTGAGCGGTGACGCGCATCGCTGACCGAAGTTCACTCCAGAGAAGATAAGACCTTGGAAATCACATCGTGTTTGGCCTCACTGCAGCTGAGTCTGTTATATAATAATAAACGCATCCCATACACACCGCTTTGCAAAAGTATTCATACCCCGTAAACATTTCATTTTATTTTTTTCATGTTTCGCCCACAAACTTAAATTCAATTCAATTTTATTTATATAGTGCCAATTGTGATTTTATTTTTAAAGGAAATTCTTCATAGCCCTCACTGCTCCCAACGAACTCAGTAAGTTGTTCACATCCCTGCTGTTAATTGCACTTTTTTTCTATTTTTTATTTGCAGATAAATCTATTGTTGTTCTGTATGCACAGCTAATCGTGCACATTTTGCACATTTTCAGGTCAGGAATGCAATTTTTTAAAACAGCCTGTTGCCTTCAGCCGTCCATCTATCCATCCATCCTCTGCACCTGCTTAACCTGAGCTTGGTGTCTATCTCCAGCGGTCATTGAGTGAGTGGCAGGTACACCACGGACAGGTTGTTGGTCCATCACAGGACAAGCAACCACTCACATACCCAGGGGCAATCTGGAAAAACCAATATGGTGGGCGGGAGCCGGAGTACCCGGAGAGAACCCATGCATGTGCAGGTAGAACATGAAAACTGCATGCAGACCAGGATTCAAACCCAGGACCTTGTTTCTGCACTGCAAAAACTAAAGTAAAAATAATTAAAATTGTCTTAAAATTAGTGTATCTGTCCTTGATTTGAGCAGGTAAATAAGATGTTCTGCCAATGGAATAAGAGTTTTGCACTTAAAATAGGAACAACTCATCTCCATCATCTTATTTCAAGTGCAGGATGTCAAATTATCTTATTTTAGGGGTCAAAAATACTCATTCCATTGGCAGATAATATTATTTACCTGCTCAAATCTAGGACAGAAACACACATTTTAAGAACATTTTATTTATCTCTAGATCCGTTTTTGCAGTGTGCAAGCCCACCACGTTAGCAACTGTTCCACCCTGCAGTAAACAGCGTCCACCTGATGGCAATTTAGCCTCAGATTGAATGCAGCTGTTCTGTTTCTGCCCTCAGATGTTTGCTGTAGAACATTAGGGCTCAAACTGCATCATGGAGACCAAGGAACCCAGCGGACAGGTCAGGGAGGAAGTGGTGGAGAAGTTTAAAGCAGCGTCAGGCTCTTAATCAATGTCCCAAGCTTAGAAAACCTCACAAAGTTCTGTCTAAACGTGAAAAGATTACTGTAGACCAATATTAAACTATTCAGTCCACATGTGTGGTGGAAAACATCGAGCTGAGAACACCGTCTCCGGCTGTGAAACATACCGGCAGCATCCAGGGATGTTTTCCTTCAGGACAGACGGGGACAATGAAAGGAGCTAAACACAGGACAAAGTTGGAAGAAACACTGGTAAAATAATAATATTAATACATTTTATTTAAAAGGCGCCTTTCTGGACACTCAAGGTCACCGTACAAAAAATAGATAAAAACACATCAATGTCAGAAACAAAGGACGCCCTCCGGAGGTCACAAAGATCTTACAGTCCGGAAATAAATCCACCCGGGAATCTGCGGCGACACTAGAAAACCAGCGTTTGTTTTTTGTTTTTTTTCTCTGTGTGTGGTGAGTGGGGCACAAGGGAGGGATGGGGTGAATGAGTTTTTTTTTTTCAGGTATGGGTGTGGTCCGCTCCCTCTCCCAAGAACATCTCAAGTCTCCGATAGGTGCGGAGCCCATCCCCCCACGTCCTGCCCTCCTCCACTTCGTTGGCGGGCGCCTTGGCCCCCTGGCGCATTGGTTGGCTTCGGGTTTGGGGCGGGCTCCTGGGCGTGCGCCGGCCCACCCCCGGCGGCCTCTTCGCGGGGCCTGGCCCCCCGGGGGGCGGCCGGGGCCCTCGTCGCGGGGGAGGGGCGCCCCTGGGGCCTCTGGCCCTCAGGGCCCATGGCCGGGACCACTTCAGCGGGGCTAGCTGCCGGCGGAGCCCACGGGCTCGTCTCCGCGGCTCTTGAGGGCGTCGGCATTGCGGTGGCTGGGGGATTTCCTCGGGGTCGTCTCTGCTCCTTCCTTGGGGGGGGGGGGGGGGGTTGCAGATATCCTGTGTCGGCCCCTCCTGGACGACCTGCTTTAGGGACCCCTTTGGGAGTCCGGGGTTACGGGTCCCCTGACGCCTGCCTCTGTGCTCGGGGAAGGTGGGTCTTCGGTTCTCCACAATCACTATCAAGCTATTTCTGGATAATCTTCACCTAAACTAGTGCACTTTCACATCTCCCACTGGTGCTGGGTCCCAGGTATTAAGTGTTCACTTATATACAGTAATCTTATAATTTATTTATTTATGTTCTTTCACTTTCTTTTTTCAAATATCACATTACACATGTCAGCTTACATAATAATATATATGATTTAGCAATGGCATCTAGGTGTTATTAGAGTGTATCTGTTGCTTTATGTCTGTTGGTTGTGCTGTTCTTTTTGTGTCTCTTTCCAGGTGATGGAGCAGACAGAGGACATTTTATCATTCTCTCCCTTTTATCTCCTCTTTCTTTCACCTCTACTCTTTTTTTTCTTTTCTTTCACTTTTTGTTCTTCCTTTACTCTCCCATTGTCATGTCCATATAATTTGAAATTCTCCTTGCAGGAATCATAATAAAGCTATTTACAAGCATAAATCAAGTGGAGCACTATGGCGAAAGCTGTTTGCTCCACTTGTAAAAGCAAAATCTGTCGAGCTCTATCTGGCATTGAGATATCAATTCCTATTGCCATATTGCTAGACAGGACACTGGGGAGAAAAAAAAAACAAAAACAAAAAAAAAAACCCAGCGTTCACAGATTATCTCCATCTAATCTAAGTTTGAGCTGAAGTTTTAGTCTAGAGATCTGCTAAGGTGTCAGAGACGTACCAAAAAAGAGTCAACGTGGTCGTTGCAACTAAAGGTGGTTCTACAAAGTGTTACAAATAACAAACACACACCACACTTTACAGATCTTTATTTGTGACAAGATGTTGGTCTGGTGCATCAAATCCTAATACAACACATTGAAGCTTCTGGTTGTCATGTGAAAACCAGCAACATACAGCAGGAAGAAAATTAAAAACGTGGTTTATTAATGCACATCAATAAACCTTCATTTACAGGTTTAAATTTAGGTTTAAATAAGAGTCCTGGTGCATTCTTGTTTTTAAATCAGGTGAGACAGTTTGTGGGTCTGGCCATTTTTGTTACGCTGTTTATGTCTCGACTTGTTTTATTGCCTGAATTAACTGGTAGAAATTGGAAACAAAAACAACAGCTGCAGCTCTGTGGTGTCAGACGTCCAACCCTGCTTATGGGAAACCAAAATAATATGTAACCTAGCAAAAAAAGATCCTAAAATAATGCCTTTATTTGTGTCAACCCATCACTTTATGATGTGAGGGGAAAACAGTCCCCCTGAATTTCCCCATTGTAGCACAATAAAGGTATTTCTTATCTTTTCTTAAGTCCTCGTTTTATGGGAGAAGAGACGTAAAGACTCGCATAATAAATCTCGTTTTTCATGAAATCTCACACAAACTTGAACTCTTTGCACTGGATAGATTAATATTTTATAGCTCTGCCAGGAGTCTGATAAAGGCTCGTTTTAATCAGCCAATAGGCTTTTGGTTTGGTATCTAGCTGAGCTGTGATTGGACGCCCGTGACCACAGCCCCCATATGTTTGGACATTAGAGGCAGGCAGTGAGTGGAAATGACCCATGTCTGTTTTTCTTCTTCTCTGTTGTGCCAGTGGAAAAAAAAAACACATCCGAAATGAACTTTATGATTCTTAAACTCACTCCAGAATATTTATTGCAACATTTGACACATTTTAACTCCAATGACTCATTTGGCCAGAATCACAACTTTTTTTTTTCTTAATTTAAACAAATTTCTACAATCATTCTCTCTTGAATTCTTAGAAGTGTCACGTTTCTCTAAATGTATTGATTTCACTTTTATAAATCTGTGGACTTTGCAGCGTTAACTCAGGCGCCAGTCTGTGCCAGATTGAACTACCTGTGGCACTGAAACAACACGCGCATCCATCCAGGTTTTGTTTGCAGAGTGAAGGAACAAGCAGTAAAGCTGGCTGTGCGAAACGCTCCAGATCTTAAAGGGAAAGTGGATTTTTTTTTTTAAAGTTGAGGGTGTCTTCAGCAGTCATTGGGCAAGAGGTGCGGTAACCCTGGATAGGTCGAACAGAACCAGGTCAAAACAATAACAATGAACTGGTCTATAAAGGCAGGGCATGGCTCTTCCTTAGCAATCCCCCTGCCCCCCGGGTGTGTATGCATGGCTGAATTAGCCTTAGTGATATTAGGAAAGACTGTTAGTGTCTGTATGGTTTAGTAAAATGTACAACTGTGTGTCATCTGTGTAAAAATTGTAATATAAACTCTGAATAAGCTTACAAAGAAAATATATCAATGGAGGTTCGAGGAGGGGTGGCTGGGGTGTGAAGATGGTCTTAAGAGACCAGCACGCTACTGAAGTCAATGGGACATCAGCTAGAATCCTTAACACCGGAGTCTCTGGAGCCCGATTTGTGGTAACCAGTTGTAAAGATGGACCTCATAAATCTGTGTTTATCCCTCTGACCTGGGAACTCTTTCGGATCTCCAATGAGCAGCAGAAGACTTACTAGGATGTGTTGGTTTTCCTCTTGGAAATTTGACATCTATGACCCAATTTCATACAAGTGGAAGAGAAGAAACAAACTGATCTAAATCTCCAAGGGTGTGAATAACGGAGGTGTGAGTTCTTCCAGCAGATGGCAGTGACGCATCACGTACTGCAAACTCTGACAAAGTGAGTAAAAATCTAAAGGCAGCACTGGGAATTAATGACACTGATTTTAATTAGATGAGTGATATACACAATGCACCAGAATCCAGAGCAGCAACATCTGGTCAAACAAATGTTTATATATATGTATATACACGCACGCACACATACAGAAGTTGAAAAAATACAATAAAAATCCATGTAAAAATGCACAGAGAAAAAAAAAAAAGAAATCATGCATGGGTGGACAAAAATATAATAATAAAAAAAAAAAGGCAAGCAGAGATGGCCCACAACATATTGTAAATGAAGGCGACGAGGGCTCTTAGACGTATTTTAGTGTAATAATACTGACAGAAACTCTTGTCCAGCTTAAACAGAAATGTTCTAGAAGTTGATTGTATTCTTTTTCTAGGTAGTTATTGTACAGGTTGGTTTCTGTTTTGTCAATACAAAACAAAGAAAATAAATTCTCTGCTAAAGTGACGGACTGCATTAAAGTGAACCGGAGTGTTTTCACGACAAGACATTAAAAAAAAAATGGTTTCCCATCAGATCTCTGTTTTCTACATCTCTATAAAGAAATAGCAGCAATCAGAATTGCAACTAAAGGAAGCAACAGGTTGACCAGATGTGAGAAGTGACGATACGCACTGGAGAATATTAATAATCGACGTTTGAACTGTACTGTACAGAGCTGTGCAAAAGTTTTGAGTCACCCCTTCATTTCTTGATTATTTAGCTTCCAAGGAGCTGAAATCTTTTTGCCGTTTCAACTTCCAGAAACCTGGAAAAGCCGTCAAGCGAGAGCAGTTTAAAGTTTACAAGCTCTAACCGCTTCAAAGCAAAGTACAGAGGTGGTTTTGAACTTTTTTTGAACAACACTACACGTGTGGACATTTAGATCTACACAGCCTAGTAGTAGATATATTAGATTATTACCACTTATGCATATTGTCTTATAAAAGGTACAGCTGCTATTTGTACACACCGATTTCATCTGAGCAAACCATGAGTGAAGTCTTCTCTTGACAAGACAGGATCTGTTGGTTTATATAATTGGTTTTAAATTCCTGGTAAAATGCATCATTAGACGCAGTTTTGGTCACATTCTTTCAAATAAACACAATTTCCACTATAATCCTAAAAAAACAAAAAAAAAAAAGTCACTGAAATCCTCCAGAACCACTTCAGTCATTCAGCCAGAGAGAGAGATCTCATAGTCACTTGTGGAGAGCAGCGGGCGCCCGACTTTTCGCACGTTCTTGGCATTGGTGACGCGTGACGCCAGGTCCGCCGGCTTCTCAAAGTAGCGCACCAGGGCCTGCTCGGTGAGGACGGAGGCCAGGAACTGCTCGAAGGTGATGGCCCAGTCCTTGTCGATGCTGGTGCTGTGGGGCAGCCGCTTGTCGCCGGGATGGCTCCGCCGCTCGCTCTCCGGTCGCCTGCCGTCGTCGCTGCGCACCAGAACCGTGTCGTCGGCGATGTCTTCGCACTGCAGCTTCTCGTCCAACTCGTGGGAGCCGGCGCTGAGCACGGAGTAGGACGACATCGACGTGTCGTCTTTGGTTTCGTCGTCGGAGATGAGCATGGCGGACGACGTCCCCGTCTCTTTGGGGGACGAGTCTTCCAGCTTGATGTCCTGCATGGGCGCCAGCTCCTCAGCCGCTTCCTGTCGTTTATCCTCCTCGCAGGGGCTCGACTTGTCCTCCTCAGCCGCGGGGATGAACACGTCCCCGAGATCCGCGGCGTCCCGAGCGCATTTCAGATCCGATAAGTCTCTGCGGCACAACTTGGGCTCAGGCTTCTCCTCCTCGCTGGTATCCTTCCTGCTGCAGGAGGTAAAAAGCTTCCCCACTTCCCCCATTTCCAGCAGCAGGCTGGTGACGGTGGCGGTGGCGTGATAGAGGTCCTGCTCTGCCACATCCTCGCTGAACATGCTGTAAAGGGTCTTACAGAGCTCGATGAACTGGCTCTGAAAGACAGAAAGAGCGAGAGGGTGACTGGTTGCCCGCGGACCCGCTCCACACGCCGACCCGTGTCCGGAACCAAGTCCTACCTGGTTCAGCTTTGGGAGGTCCTTTGTGCTTTCTCGTTTAGGCTTCGTCTCCTCGTTCCACAGTTTCAGGTAATGACGGTAATCCGGAGTGCTCAGTTTCTTCACTGTGAGACAGACAGAAGGCAAAGGCAAAGGCAAATTTATTTATATAGCACAATTCAGTACAAGACAATACAAAGTGCTTTACATGATTAAGATATACCAAAATAATAAAATGTAGATAGAAAATAGAATAAAAGCAAGTAGGGATAGAATGTAGTAACAAAAAAAGAACATTAAAAACAGTAAAACTGTTTAACTAGAACAGTCAAAGGCAATTTTAAACAGATGTGTTTTTAATCTTGATTTAAAAGAACTCAGGCTTTCCGCACTTTTACAGTTTTCTGGAAGTTTGTTCCAGATAAGCGGAGCATAGGAACTAAATGCTGCTTCTCCATGTTTAGTTCTGGTTCTAGGTATGTGGAGTAGACTGGAGCCAGAAGACCTTAGTGGTCTGGAGGGTTGATGCCCTGATAACAAGTCTGTGATATATTTAGGTGCTAAGCCATTTAAGGATTTATAGACTAACAGAAGTATTTTAAAGTCTATTCTCTGAGATACAGGGAGCCAGTGTAAGGACTTTAGAACTGGGGTTATGTGCTCTACTTTCTTAGTCGTAGTGAGGACGCGGTGAGAAGAATCTCCTACATAAATCAATGTTTCCATAAACACACTTAAATTAAAAGTTTGGGTTTCAGTTTTTCATAGTTTGATAGCTCAAACCTGTCGTTTCAAACGGCATATTTAAAAAAAAAAAACAGACGTTTGGGCTAAATGCTAGAAAGAGACATTTTGATTAGGTTTTATTTAAAGAAACATACATTTTCTTTGAGTTTGAACTGCACGACTTGGGTCAAACATTTTGAGTTTCTCTCGGTTTGCTGGTGGAACCAGGCCTGCAGGTCGCCTTTTCAGCTCTGCCCACAACGTTTCTATTTGACTGAGATCTGGGTTTTGAGATGACGCGCATGGCTTTGTTGTCCTTTATTGGTTTTGTAACTGGCTCGGCAGTCTGCTTTGGGTGTCGTCTCTATGGAAAACCCATTAGTCCCCGAGCAAAGCACCCCACGTTATGACGCTGCCTCCGCTGTAGTTGGGATAATCTGCCCCTTTTTCCTCAAAACGTAAAAATTATCATTATGACCAAACAGTTCAATGTTATTTTTAGCAGAAAAAAAAAAAAAAAAAAAAACTTTGCTATGATTTAAGGACAGTGGACAAAAAAAAAGTTGAGTTCTCCTGTCCACGTGTGTTTTTGTTGTTTTATTCTCTAAAGAACAAATGGTAAATTTCACTTTGACCGTACAAAATTGATACTCTGCCCTCCTTTCAAAAAACATGTATTTTATATAAAACAATTGTACCATCTTACGGAGAAAAGTATAATACAGCTGTTGGAGTACGTGTCCTTCTCTGAAAAGCATTGAACATTTTTGGTTCCTCCTGACCGTTAACATGCCTAACTATCGCTCCTTTGCTCTCTTATTGCAATCCTGTGCTGCATGGACCAAGGGGTTTGGTTCTAGGGATAATAAGTTGACAAAGAATAAAACTTTTGGTTGTAAGTCAAAGATATGCAATAAACACGGATCTGTCAGAAACAAATCATGGCTAAAAATATCATCCGTCTAAAAAGTGAAACAAAGCTTGTTTCACAAAATGTGAAAATTCAAATTCAAAATGATCGCCTGGCCATGTTGGGCTGAACCTCCAAAGCTCTACACCCAATCTCTGAGTGAATGCAAGGCGTTACAGAAACGTTAGCCGACTTTATCAAACAACAAGTCGGTCATTCAGCATGCAGAGGTGAGTTAATCGTTCACTCTCAGAGGTTTTGTCTGCACTGATAAGGATTAAGTCTGCATGAGTGACGTTTTTAGGTTATTACTTGCAGTGGAGCCTATGTGCAGATACTAGAGCGCCCAAATCACAACACCAATCGTCGTGCTGGCCGGGTTTACCTGGAGATCAAGTCTCATATGCCGCAGCATCAGGTGTGCAGCAAGACAAGCATGGACCATAAGGCAGCTTATCTTCACACAAGCGAACCCCAAGCATCAGTGGGACGGGGGTAAAGGTTTACACTTTATTAAGCAACGTTTCTTATATTGCATGATTGCTCAACCAGACTGTTTTCTTTGCAAACGCCGCTCACCTTTCTCGGTCTTGAACGTAACTCTGACGAAGCCGTCGTCCTTATCGCCTCTGCCTTTTGAATCACGACCTGACAAGATAAAAAGGTCATTTTTTTTTTTATATACAGAAACATAAACCCAAACTGGAGACAGCTCACTTATCCACTTCTGGGATTTATTACTACATGAATTGAGCACCAAGTATTTTTCTGCCGTTTGAACATCGCCGTAACCAGACCGACATGACGTGTGGCATTTCTGTTTGACTTATGTCCAATTATGTTACGTTTAACTTATGATCCAATTTGAACCAATTAAAAAATATCAGGCAGACAAAGGGTGACAATTAATGTGGTGTGAATTAAAGCTGAAAACATCTGCTGGAGACGGTTTTTAAGGTCTTACACGTTCTACAATGTCCTTCATTTCACCAATACTTACTGCACAATGTGCCAAAATATCATGTACATTGCCTTGAATAATCACTGATATATAAAATGTATCACAATACAACCATGAGGCTCAATAATCTGAAAAGCATGACATGCAGTGGCATTCAGCACCTTGTAGATACCCTGAACCCAGCATGCCTAAGAGAAACATGGTGGTGGCACCATCATGCTGTGGGATGGTAGGTGGGGGCGGACATGATTTGAAGATGAGTGGGGCTAAACGGCACACGCATGTGTTAAAATGGCCCAGTCAAAGTCTAGACCTAAATCTGGGACTCCATGGCAAAACCCAAACATTGATACTCACACTTTGACTGACCTTTTTTTGCAATAACAATGGGTAAAATATCGGTCTGTAAAGGTTCAAAGCTGGGACCCCAAAAGACAAGAAGCTGTAGCTGCAGCCAGAGGTGCTTCACAAAGTATTGACCTAAGGAAGCCGGCGAAATTATGCAACGCTCGGTTTAACAGCTTTGTGATAGTTATTTGACAAAATGTAGAAAAGTTCGGTGGGAATGAGTGTAGCTGCATCTTGGAAATAGAAAACTGACTGAAAAAGCAGCTCCACTATAAAGAAAAACTAAAACACCTTCAGGAAAAACAAGTTTTTTTTTTAGTTGTCCGACTTTTGATCAGGGGTGGAGGGCTTGCCGATTTCCTCTGTCCTCCATATCGACTCCTCAAACCTGCACAAAGTTGCTCCTCTGCTGATGCTTTAATCAGTCTGTAAGACTTGGTGTTTGTGGTTGCATGGTTGACACTGCTGCATCCTTCATATGCAAATCACAGCGCCGCAAAATCCGATTTTACTCACTAAAGGCGCGATAAAAATCTCCAGTCCTCGTTGTAAATCTCTATCTGGATCTACTCTGACTCACACTGAAAATAAACATACAGGCAATACGAAGAAGTGATTCGTTAGGTTTGATCTTACCGATGGACGTTTCTGGAGTGATGTCTTCAAAGAAGTACTGAGTGGCTTCAAAGGCCGAGTCGGGCTCCTCTTGCTCGTGAGTGATCTCTGAGTGGAAGAATAATTATAGTTTAACCATCACAAAATATATTTTCTTATAAAGGACAAAGAAGGATTTATTGCTGTAACAAAGTAAAGACGTTTTAAGGCTGACATTTTAGGTTTAAGGGGGCTCAAAAAGTATTTAACATATAAAAAAAAAGCTGAATCTGTGCAGGTAACAATGCGGTTCCACCGGTTTGACGTATTGTTGGTTCCTGCACTGCATAAACCACATTAGAAATAAGTAAAAGTTTCTTGAAATTAGTGTATTTGTCCTTAATTTGAGCAGGTAAATAAGATGATGTGCCAATGGAATGAGTATTTTTACACCTAAAATAAGATAATTAGGTAAACTACACTTGAAAAAACGATGATGGAGATGAGTTGCCCCTTTAAGTGCTTATTAAATTTATTCCATTGGCAGATCTTGTAAACTTGCTGCTCAAGTCAAGGACAAATACACTAATTTCAAGAAAACCTTACTTATTTTTAGTCATGTTTTTGTAGTGTGGTTGTCCAGGACGTTCGTCTGTCTGCAGACACACTCACCAGGTAACACGTGCATCTTGTAGAGGAGCTTCAGCTTCTCTGTCAGATCGCCGTGACACAGAACACCTACAAAAACAAACCGAAGAGTTCAGACCAGACCAGACCAGACCAGACCAGCCAGCGCCAGCGCTATCTTTGGGAGAGAAGGTCAGTGCCGACGCCCGTCCCCGCTTACCCAGGCCGCTGATGAAGTCCCGGAAGTTGATGAGAGAGTCTCCGTTTTCGTCGAGCAGACGGAAGAAGCGCAGCGCGAGCGGGTCCGAGTGGGCCCCGTTGGCCCAGGGGAACAGCAGGGCGAACAGGCCCTTAAACTGCTCCACGTCGATGCGGTACTGCTCCAGGTAGGGCAGGCTGGGGTCGTGGCGCTCTGTGGGATTGCTGCTGCCGCCCCAGTAGCAGCTGGTCAGGTGCTCGGCCTGAAGCAGGAAGCAGAAGAGACGGGGAAAGACTTAACGGGACAAAACACCGAGTTTAGCGCCGGCTGCAGTTTAGCAGCGCAGTCGGTCTGTTGGTTTGGTGCAAAAACCTCAAGATCAAATGTTAGACTCGTTTTAGATTTGTGGGACTGTTTTCCAGTTTTTGGAAAGCTTTATAACTGCAGATAATTATTTTAGCGGTTACAGATTTCTTGGTCGAGGCTCCATCCTTGGCTCCCTTTTGTTTTTAATTTTCATGCTGCCGCTTGGAGCCGTCATAAACTCAGCGGCAGCTCTCCTTCCACTGCCACGCAGATGATCTATAGGTCTACTGTCCCTAAACACAGGAACGCTCTCAGTTCTCTACTGGATAACATTACTGCTGTCAAACCAGAATATTTTATTTTTAAACAAACATACTATTTTATTTGGCAGCAGCTCCATTTAAGATGACTTTTAGGAGTTAGAATTGTAAAACTTAAATTGACTGTTTTTTTCCTCAACTGCAGCGCAGTGTAACTTTTCGCCACTAGGGGCGCTAGACTTGTAGCTTCCAGGTTTAGCGCCGCTGCCAACCCTGCACTGGCGCAAAATTAAACAAAATTATTGTTTTGGAATCTGATAGCAGACCACTTTGGACCAGCAGATTGAGAAGACATGGCGTTAGTTGTAAAGACAAGGCCACATTCACCCCATCAGATTAAATCCTACGTCAGAGAACATTCATCAGACCATTCATGCTTTCATCAGCTCCACACTTGTAAAGCTCTCCATTTCCCAAATCACCTTCAGCTTCTCCAGAAAAATTTTAACCAACACCTTCTGATGTGCGCACGTTACCCCTGTTTTATATTCTTTACACGGCTTCCTGTTGGTTTTAGAATTTATTTTAAACTTTTAATGTTTGTTTTTAAATGATTTCTGGGTCTTCAAGCCATCACCAAGTCAGGCCTTTTTTAAAAGCAAATTACAGACACATTTGTTCAAGAAGGCATAACCCTAAACCCTAACCCTAAAAAAACAAACAACAAAAAACTCTTTTTGTCTCCTGTGATATTCTTTTATTCTTATTTTATTGCTATGCGCTTTGGTTTCCCAGTTTACATGTTTTAAAGTGCTTTATCAATCAATAAACGATGAATGTTTTTTCCCCTGCTGTGAGCATTTAATTATTTTACTTAGAAATGGACATCATTGTGTTTTGTAGAGACCACTTGCTCTCAATTCACTTTATAATTTTAAAAAGGCAGACAGAATGATTCTAAAGTTGACCTTTTAGCAGCTTATATCAGTGATTGGAGCATTTAGTGCAGCTATAACAGACAGTAGTGGCTATGCGTGCGTTTCCAGGGGGCAGCAAACATTTCCACGTCCAGTATGTTCCATGACATACCGAGGTTAAAAGCTCAAAAGCAAAAAACAGAGCAATGTGTTTAACTTTCTCCGTGTCTGCAGAGTCTCTGATTGAAGAAGTGATTTAAATAGCTTCCTGTACTGTCTTGACTTCCTCTGACTTTAAACACCTCAATGACGCAAAACGTTGAATCCTTTTTACTCAGTAACAGCATCCACGCCGAAGAGTGTTGCTCTGCCGCCCAGTGGAGCTTAAAGTGGTGAAATCGACTAACCTGAAAAAGATTGGATTTTTGAGTTCACCGCTGAAATGTGACTTAGACTTAGACAAACTTTATTGTCATTTTGTATGCACACAGTGCATACAGAACAAAATTTCTTTGGCATACAGTTGAGAATTTCAGTGAATTTTAGTGGATTTCAGAATAAAGTAACTGGATTTGTCTATTAGAGCTGAGATTCCAGTCAGTCGTCGATTCATCTCCATTATAAATGATTATATTTATATCATACAAACTGTAAAACTTACCTTGAAAAGCACATAAAGCTCCTCCAGCTCGTCGATAGTGAAAGCCGTCTCCGTTACAATAGTTCGAACCTGGAACAAAAGGAGGACAGTGAATGCAACGCAGAGGATCTCACTTCCAAGTTACTTCATCTAATTTTCTCGCCAAGCTACTTTCAGAGTCAGGAAGTCGCCTTTCTGCAGTCGCACTGACAGATTTAACAGGCAGCAGAGAACATGTTATGCGTGAGGAATACAACTGCTTCATGGTGGCGGGAGCCTCTTACCACATTGCGTTTGGTCGTGTCTTCAATTGTCTGAATGACCCTCAGTCTCTGTTTGAAACGCATCTGTTCAATCACGTCTGCACGGATCGAGCCAAACTTCTACGAAAAAGAAAAAGGGAAGACACACGAGGTTCAGCTATGAGAGGCAACACAGACACGCAGGGCGACGCGAGTGAGGAGACGGGTGTGGGCCATCGACAGGCAGGCCCAGAACGCCTGGAGCCGCTCTGTAGGCCCTTCAGAAACGTCTTCTGCGGAGTGAAACCAGAGAAAGCACGAATGGACTTGACGGTGTGGCGGGGAACAGGACAGTGGGCGTAGTTTTAGGTTTCAGGGTTTATTATTAAATGAGGGATTTGATGTCTGGACATAAATCTGCTGGGTGGAACAAATCAAGAGGGACCTTGGATGCACTTAGAATAATGTACGAAAAAAAAAATAAACAGCCATTCAGAGCAAACAGGGGGACGCAACTAGTATTCCAGATCTGTTACCTCGTAGGAGCTGCGGACCAGTTTGAAAATGTCCACCTCAGGATGTGGCTCTCCGTTATCGGTGAGCAGGGAGTGAAGGTGAGGGATGGGGGGGAGAGTGCTGTCCTTGTTGGTCACACTGTCCAGGTACCTGAAGTCACACAAAAAGGATACTGCATTAAAAACAGCCAACGATTGTGTCAGAAGCATAAGAAAGCAGACATGACCAGGGTTAAAGAAATAAGTCATTTTTGATACGACCCAACCGAAGGGATTTAAGCTCGAAAGCAAAGTGTTCACTTTGCTTTGGTTCTCATTAAGGTTTTTCTGAGAAACTAAGACATGGATATGGTATCCTGGCAGGGAAACGCTGCAGTAAACACGCAGTTTTAAACTTCAATCAGTCTCCTAGCAACCAATACAGCTTGGCTGAGGCACAATTTGGAGGTGTGTGTGCTGCTCTCTGCCACGCTCTATGAAAAATAAGCTAAAAACAGCTGTGGGAAGTAGAGATGTTTTTTTTCCCCCTACCTGACTGTCTTTCTAGGGCTCCTAAGACTCTGAGATGATTTCTGCATGCGTCCTTCTGGACATTTTGCTGCTAGCATGAGCTGCAAGCGTTTCACTGTACCTAAGCAAAGCTGATACTACTGTGAGATTCCCATCCCTTCGCCTCCTTGATGTTTAATGCTTGTTAACCTCATCACTGCCGCTGCACTTTCCTCTTCGCCATACCAACACAGTTTTTGGACCAAACACACATACACACATCCTGAACCAAACAATTTCATCTTTAATCTCCTCCTCCTCACCTGCCCAGGACAGTCATGGCTTCTCCGTCGTCTTTGCAGTCCAGCAGCTGGTGGATGTTGGCGTGCAGGACGGAGAGCGCCAACTGAAAGATGACCTTGATCCCGTCGTAGAAGAAGCAGTCCACCACCACCACGGCGCTCTCGAACGGCATGACGGAGAGGAACAGGGTGAGAAACCAGGAGAGCGAAATGGTGGATATGACCCCCAGGTCCTGCATGCAGTCGTAAAGCTGGGGCACGTACTCGCGGGCGAGCTCCTCGAACACACCCTGATCAACAAGGGCTCCTAAACGTGGAGGCAGGACAGGATTACGTTTTCACGGACAGAAATCAGGCAAATCAAACATCCAATTAGACGTTCTCAGACTGACCAACAACCCTTGTGTTGTAGTAGTCGGGCAGCATCCTCTCGCAGAGCGCCACCAGAAGCCAGAAGGCTTCTTCTTCTTTAGCATACAGCAGCAGCACAGACGTCACGATATTCATGGCCTGTCGAGTTACGCCGCAGAAAGATAAAAATGGTTCAGCAGCGGTCCAGGAAGGTGAGCTGCTGGGGATTCGTGTAGGATTTAACAACGCGATGCCTTCACCTGACAGTATCCGATGTTGGGATTCCTGAAGGCGTAGGCGGTCAGGACCCGGCGCAGCGCGGCGATGCCCATCTCGTTCTGAAAGGCCGGATGCTCCGGCAGGGAGCGGTGCAGATCCCGCTCGATCTCCTCGGTGGCCAGGTTGTACTTTCCCATCGATTTCTCCACCAGGTCTTCATAGTACCTGGGGTGGGTGGTCATCTCGTTGATCGCCCCTGTCCAGTGAAATTAAAAAGGATTTAAAAACTGACAGCAGGGACATGCGTGACATTTCAACTTATATATAAAAAAACCCAATTAAAAGCATTTTTAATTAGGTATGCACACTTTTTCAATAACAATATTCACAGAAATTCTGAGACCAAAAGGAAAACGCGTAAGAAGTTGTTGAGCCATGAAAAAGTAGTTCCATCGTTTTCTATTCTGTTGTGAGATTTAAATGATTCTGATCAGTTTTAATAATCAGACAAAGTTTACCTGATTAATGTAATAACTGGATAATAATTTTTTGTCTTGGAAGTACAGGCCTTCTAAATCACTCTAAATATGACAACAGCACCCCCTGCTGTTTGGTCTGTACCTGCTGCCAGTAGCACGATGAATTCTATTAATAATACTCCTAAAAAAAAAAAAAAAGAAGTACAAAACTTAACTGAAGTAACTTAAGTGGTTTGATTTTATTTTTGCCATGAGGCTTATAGATAGTCAGGCTAAAAGCCATTTATTTTGTTGGTATTATATAGTTTTAAAAAACAGGTGGCAATGCTGAAACATTCTAGTTGTTAGAAACCATTGCTATATGTTGGAAATGAACCTGAATATACGTTATACATTTTAAAAAGGGACTCTGGGTAATCTTTCAAATGACTGTTATAACAGCAAAATGATAAAAGTAAAATTTTTACAGTTTTACTGTAGGTGTTCTTTTTCTGAAATCTTTAATTTTACACTAGATGTAATGATATGCTGAACTTTTTCTCAGCAATCCCCAAAATTTCCACCTAAAGTTTTGAGGATGTTAATATTTTGGGTAAATTTGACAAATGATATGTAAGATTTTGAGTTCTTCTTCTTCCCTGGACATAAAGGCCATTTTTTATAGCAAGAGTGCAAATAAATAGTTTCAAACTAGTTTTGTACTGTTTTTTTAACAAATAAAAAATGTAAAACAAAAAGGATAAAGGGCAGGATTGCCAAAGAAACCAAATACATGGCATTGTGAATTAAAACTACTATAAACGTTTTATTTTTATTATTTTTTTGAGACTAATCATCCCTCCCTGATTGAAGGCTTTTTAAGATTTTGCAACAAAACTGAGTATTTCTAAATACACATCTTGTTACACAGATTTTTGCATTGTTTGGTGTAAAATGAGGGAAGGTTAGTTTGATTGAACCTCGGAGTCTGAGCACAGGGAAGTCTTCTGCTTTATGGTTTACTGGCCAACAGCTGCATCACGTTGTCTGACGCACCTTTACTCAGGTGATCAGCAGCTGCAGGCATGTAAGACAAAACCTCTGGATCGTGTTCGTACCTGCGGCGTGGCGGGGCGGCAACATTTTCCATTTCATGAGCTTGAAAAACGAAAAAAACTTCCTTTCCACACCGATACAAGTAAATCCAGTCATGTAGGATTAGTTTTGTTCAGTAGGAGAACTTCTGACTGTGTTCTTGCACATCTTTTTTTTTTTTCTTCCCCACAGTAATGTTTGACGTGTTTCAGCAAAGATTTTCACATGAATAAACAAAATGCACGCAGTACAGACATGAGACCATAGCAGAGGGAGACACTTTATGTCGTTTATGGTCTCAATCAAACAGTTCAGCTCTAATAGATTGACTCAGTTTTGTAAAACTGTAAATTTCTGGGCAAAACAGAGAAACCGATATGAACTAGAGCCTAACCTGTGGTTGGGTGTACAGAGAATTTGTATTTATTCAGCACAATTTTGTTTCTGTTCCTTCTGAAATTGTAAATAAAGGAGGAGGATATAAGGATGTGGTTAATATCAAAACTAATATTTATTTAATTTTGTGAATCATCAGAAACTGTTTTAGTCAGAAGAACACACACAAGTATTCCCACCTCTTGGCCTTTTCCACCTTTTCTCACATTAAAGCACAAATCTTGATGCATTTTACTGGGATTTTGTCACATAGATAAAAGCAACACACAACTTCTGCAACAGGCGTTTGTGTCCAGCCCGCTTTACTCCGATGACCCTGCATAGAATCCAGCATCATTGTGACCCAGGAACCAAACGGACAGCTCAGAGACAGCTGTGGCGACGTTTAAAGCAGGGTTAGGTTCTAAAACCACATATATAGGTTTAAAAATCTCCCAGAGCTCTGTCCAATCTATCATCTGAACATGGAGAGAGGATGGACCACCCGCAGCCCACTGAGAAATAATCAGGGAAACAGAAAAAGACCCTTGGTAAATCTGCACTGGACAGCTAGAGCTGCTCTGCTCCACTTTATCTGGGCGGCATAGACGAGTTGGACCAGGATGGCCGTTATTGAAAGCAAGCCATGTAGGGGACACACCCAAACACCCAGAACTGAAGCTTTTGGTGAGCATTAGGGTGAAAATTAACACTGCACATAAAAAGGTGATGGACATGAACGCTAAATAAAACATGGTGGTGGCCGCATCATGCTGTGGTGGAGTTAATCGGAGCAGAGAACCTGTCAGAGGCAGAGAAAGAACCTGAGGTTTACCTTCCAGCGGGACGGTAGAGTCAGAGCCACAATGGAGTGGCTTATTCATGTGTTGGAATGGCCTAGTCAAAGCCCAGACCTGAAATCGTTTACGCTTACATGAATTTGTGGCTTGAAAATTAGAACATTTATTTTCAGCCTCACTCTCCCACCGACCGGGATGTTTAATAAAGAAGAACGGGTAAAAAAAACACCTCAGTGTCTAGATTTGCATAGAGGTCGAGGCAGATCCCTGAAGACTTGCACCTGCAACTGCAGCGAAAGGTTCTACAACGCATTAACTCAAACTGACTGGACACAATGTACATATAGATAACCTCTGGGATTTTAATTTTGAATACGTATTTTTAAGGCAAACGCTGTTTTCCTTCCAGCTCACTACGCACTAAATGCTGTCGGTCTGTCACATTAAATCTCAATAAAAGACGTTGATGCCTGTGAGTGTAAGGAGGCAGAACCTGAAGAGGTTAAATAGGACTACTACTTTTTTTTAAAAATCACAGTAGTTTAATATATTTATCAGTGAAGCTGCAGAATGTGTGGAGCAGTTTTAGAGAAACTTCCTCCAGCTGTTGTTGTGTAAACTGTCAACAGGATGTCTTTGGTTTATACAACGTGCCTCAAATATGCATCAGGTTTCCTTTTCTCAGCTCAGCGTCTCTGCTGCGGGTGAAACGTCTGAATCCTCCGCTCACCTGAAAACAGCAGCCACAGCTCGCCCCTCATGCTCTCCGGGATGCCTTTCAGAACGAGCTCCTTCGTCTTCTCCGTGCGGTACATGCACACGCCCTCCCCGTACTCCGTGAAGTGGTTCTTCCACGCCTGCTCCTTCAGGAACTCCTTAGCCTGGGCGAGAAAAATGAAAGCCGCAGAGGTCAAGGCAGAGCAGACAAGATGAAAGGACTTTCTCTTTTTTTTTTTTTTTTTTTCCCCCAGGCAAAGTGTAACCGGACTCACCAGCTTGGGATTAAACTCCTCGGGCGAGCGGCGCCGGTACATGGTCATGAGGGCTTCTGAGGCGGTGGGAACGCTGTTGTCGTTCAGGTTGAAGGTGCGCTCCACCTCTGAAGCCAGACTTTGCTGTGGGCTGCAGGAGAGCAGGGAGCCAGGATGGGAGTAAACCTGCAGATGCACAACATTCAGGCTGTAAAAAACGTCTGACAGCTTCAGTCACCACTCATGAGTTTTCTCCTTCCTAAAAGCCACACTTTGTCATCTCTGACAGTGATGTTAATATTACCATTGATGGTCGTTTAAGCTAATATGTTGGTGTCCGTGGCTCAGCGTTTGAATTGTTTACCTCCTATGTGACAGTCGGTCTTTCCCAGCTATGATTAATAGCATCTTTCTCCAGTTTCCTCTGTTTTATGGGGTGCCTCAGGGTTCCATCCTAGGTCCCGTTCTTTTTCTGCTGCCCCTCGGAGCAATTCTAGCTCGGCTGATTAAGCTCATCTAGTGTCTCATAAAACAGTTTGATGTGACGACTTCTTCCCGCCGAGCAGTTTGTATATTAAACATTGAGCTCTGTGCGCATCTGTTTCGCCCGTACTCTCTGAGGGTGATTTACGACGAGGATTTTAAATGTAACATTCAGTATCAGGTATCAAATCAAGCCTTTATGGCTTTCATCTTTTAGCTGAAATTGAGGCTTTTGTTTTAAATTGTGCTGATCTTGAGAAGGCCATCCAGGCTTTTATCAGCTCGATAAGCGATTACGGTAACGCTCTTAATGGCAGCGGCTGTCAGTCGTCCCTCAGCAGGTTTCTCTTGCGGCTTTTAAACGGACACCTCCAGACGCGAGCACTTCACGCCGTTATATCATCCCCCTGCTGGCTGCTGTTTTAGAGTAAATTTTTAAACTTTTGCTTCTCTTTAAAGCCCTTAATGCTCTGGCCACACCCTACGTTTATGATTTATTGAGTTTCTGCGTACGTGGCGGGTCCCCGAGGGCGTTGACCCAGTTCTTCTCGAATGCTCCAAGAACTAAATATAAACACTGGGCTGACCGGGCCATATCGGTCACGGCACCAAGACCTCCTTCTGCTCAATCGCTGACCTGGGCCTTTTAAAATCCACACTTAAGACCCTTTCATTAGGAAGGCTGTTAATACTCTTTTAAAAGTGTCTTTTTTCAGATTTCTAACTATTATCTTTTGTGTTTCAACCTTTTAATGATTTTCATGCATTATTGTAAAGGCTTTTGGCTGTCTAGTCTGCTTTTGTAAAGAGCTATGGAAATAAATATAAAACAGAAAATTGAATACTTCTGTTTTATGTAAAGGCCTTCCTCAGACATTGGCTGATTTTATCACTTATTTCTAGTCTAGTACCGCACCATTTCAGGCAGGTTTTCTCTTAATCATGACCTATGAACAACTGAGGTGATAAAAAGGCTCCTAAACTCAAGCGGTAAACACTTTAAAAGATTTCATAAAAGGAAAATTCAAGCTCCAGCCAATATTAAATTGTATTCAATGAGTAACTGGTTGCTCGCTTTTAACTGCTAGCTAAATTGAATAGTGAGTCTTTTCTAGAATATTTAATCAGAGAAAAGGATGCATGAATAAAACGAGTTGCATTAGTTATTCTACAGAGAAACCGGACATCCTTCTACAAACTTTTTGTCAGCGGTTCTATAAATATAGGCAGGAAGGTTTTACCTCATCATCTGAGCTGTTCAGGCTGCTGTTCAGCTCCCTTTCCAGGTATATCTTGGAGGTGGTTTGCTGCAGAAAGTCGGAGATCCTCTGCACCAGGAAGTCCCGGTCCTTCAGGTTGGCAAACAGAAAGGTCATGCGATTCTTGGTGCTGATGGAGAGCGGGCTGGGAAGCACGTTGGAGCTGTCCGCCTTCTCCACGATGGTCACCTACGGGTCAACAGGACACGTTCCCAATCTCGTTCAAGTCAAATCAAAGCAATTTATTTGACAGGAATGAAAAAAAAGATTCATTTTATGTCGTAACAATTTTCAAATAAAACTTAAACAGTTCAGAACTTCCTTAATAAAATCAATCACAAGTTGCATTTTTGCTATTTGTGTCTTCCCAAAGCAGAGAGGCAGTGACCGGCCTCTGCATGCAAACCATTTCAGCGTAATCAAACCGTCTTTTCCTCTGCAGCTTACTGAACTTTACGGCCATTTTGCATCATTATTTTGCACTGCTGACGTAGCTGAACTGTTATACATGATTTAAAATTTAAAAGTACATGACTAAACGTTTGCTGCATTTTTGCACCATTAATATTTTTCACTACAAACATGGTTGAATATTCTTCTGCACCTTTTTTTTTTTTTTTTTAAAAAAAAACTGTTTTTTTCCTGTTACATTCTTATCACTGCTGCACCTTACATTGTAATGTTATTTTATTTCAGTTGCAATCTCATAACATTGTCGTAAGCTGTGCATACAAAACGATAATAAAGTCTGTCTAAGTCTAAGTGATAAAAGGACTCACCTCCCGCAGGGGGATGATGAGGCTGCACAGCGTCTCCTCCTTGCTGGTGAAGCAGATGTAGTTGGTGGACACAAACATCTGGCCCAGGATGTGCATCTTGTTAAACGGCGTCCACAGCGTGCAGTCGGTGTGCCCGTCCAGCTTTTCATCTTTGGGCAGACGGAAGAGAGCCCGGTAACGCTCGCTCTTCGCCCTCGCATCCAGATCCCTGAAAAGAGGCAAAACTCTCGTGTGACGTCTTACAGAGGGAACGTGCGTGCCGCCGTTTTACAGCCTGTGTGAAGTACGAGGGAGCTGATGGAAAAACGCAGCGAGTCAAACGTGTCTAGCGTTCTGTAGCCAGAGGGGCGGGGCGTCCACAGATGGCAGCCAAGCCAAATGTTTGGATCATCGCAGCTGCTTCCACTCACAAATTCACCTCTGAACATAGAAACCACTCTGGATTATTCTAACACATTATAAAAGTAGAATGGGAGGCAGATCCTTTAGCTATCAGGCTCCTCTCCTGTGGAACCAACTCCCAGTTTTGGTCCGTGAGGCAGACACCCCGTCTACTTTTAAGACTAATCTTAAAACTTTCCTTTTTGACAAAGCTTATAGTCGGAGTGGCTCATGTTACCCTGAGCTATCTCTATAGTTATGCTGCTATAGGCTTAGGCTGCTGGAGGACATCAGGGTCTATTTTTCTCACTTTACTGATTTCGCACGGTTCTGCTGGAGGTTTTTCCTTCCCGCTAATGGGGAGTTTTTCTTTCCACTGTCGCTCCATGCTTGCTCAGTATGAGGGATTGCTGCAAAGCCATCAGCAATGCAGACGACTCTCCCTGTGGCTCTACGCTTCTCCAGGAGTGAATGCTGCTTGTCGAGACTTTGATGCAATCAACTGGTTCCCTTATATAGGACATTTTTGACCAATCTGTATAATCTGACCCAATCTGTATAATATGATTGATTTTGACTTTGTAAAGCGCCTCAAGATGACATGTTTCATGAATTGGCGCTATATAAATAAAATTGAAATGAATTAAATGGTCATAATGAAGACTAGGCCGGATTTATCGTACCTCTTCAGCGCCGACACCTTCTTGGGCGACTTCTTCTTCAGCTTGGGCAGCGAGCGGTCCAGCTCGAAGCCTTTGTTGTCCAGCAGCCGCCGCATGGCGATGTTGGCCAGCTGCTCGGCCAGTTTGAACGTCTCGTTGATGTTGAGGAAGACGGAGAAGACGTGCTGGTTGGCGCGGGTGCTCACCTTGATGCCGTCAGGCAGGAGGAGGGTGGCGCTCTTCTCCAGCTGGGTGATGTCGGCCCAGCGAACTACCAGTTTGACTGAGAGGGACCGAGAGGAAATGGCTGTGATTAAACTTTTACTTCAGAAACCTGCTCACCTATATTTGCTTCTTCCATCTCACCTAAAATAAGTGAATATAGCTAATCAGGCAGGGGAGCTTCAACACAGTAATGACCTGCCAATGTTCCTTTACTGATTGGTAAAATCATCAGACAGCATGGGATACATGTCCATCATTATGCTGATATTCATTCAATTTTCCATGAATCCATGTCAACTACAGGCATATGTGGAAGATAAGATTTTTAGGACCTAATTTTCTTTCTTTTAAATCCAGACAAGACAAAAGTTTTAGTTTTAGATCAGAGCATCAAACAAAAACCTTTTTAGTCAATCATTTACTCTGGATGGCATTAAATTAGCCTCTTCTAATAAAGTAAAAATTCTTGGTGTCATTTTTGACCTAAACATGTCATTTAAATGACAAGTTCCTAACAGAGCACTTCGCTCTCAGACTGCAGGTCTGCTGGTGGTTCCTAGAGTCTCTAAAAGTAGAATGGGAGGCAGATCCTTTAGCTATCAGGCTCCTCTCCTGTAGAACCAACACCCAGAAGCTTTTTGGAGTTGGTTCAAACTAGCTGAGCAGCTGTTTTAACCTGGCGACACATTAATAGGCTTAAAATGCATCCAATACTGGGATGCATTTGTGTTGGGTTAAGGCGATAATATGCACCTTCTTTTCCCAGTAGATACGAATAGAAGCAGAGGTGGTTGATGCTGAGGTAAAGCCATCCCTGTCGGGGAACCTTCCCCTTCCAGTAGCTGCAGGAATAATAATTGACCAGCTTCTCCTCCTCTGGCATCCCGAACAGTTTCCGGAACTTAGAGCTCGCCTCCTTAAACTTGTCCGTGTCGTCGTCTTCTTTGACGTCATGATTCTTGTTGAACTCTGCGATGATCCCCTGGAACAAAGCGGAAATCCACAGTTTGAGGTGAGGAGCTGCTGCATTAAAAAAAAAATAATAAATCCACGATAACAAAGTCTGTGGCATTAGAATGTGTTTAATTTAAAAAAAAAAAATGAGAAAACGGGTTCCTTCCTGCTGGAAAATCATTTGTGAAGATCATCTTATTTATAAAAAGATTAACATACAAGTGCGACAAATGCATACGTTCAGATGATTTTGCAAGCTGAAACTACTTTATGAGGTCATTGTATGAAAACTCAATCTTCTGTGTAAAAATAAATGATTCTGTCATAAGAAGGCAGCTTTCATTCTAGGGCTGGACGATAATTCAATAACAATATTTATCGATTGATAGACGTATATCGATGATAGAAAAAAAAGGGTCTACAAAAAGTTCAATACAATAAAAATTTTCCTTCCTTATGCATTCTAGCCATGTAGATTATTATTACATCATTACATCCTCCCAACCAATCACAACGCAGACCCAGGATGCTCCGCCCCCTTCAAAGAGTTCAGAGCATGCATTCATTATTTTTTAAAAACTTGTAGTTTGGATAAAACGTTGGTTGAATAAAGGGTTGAGTTTGAGTGAGTTCTGTATCTAAAAATAAGTTGCTAAGCAACAGCATAAGATGACCAGGGCTGCACTTAAAATATCTGTTTTGACTTTGTTAATTATCGATAAATATGATTTTTATTGTATCAATATGCTTTTTTTCCAATATCGTCCAGCCCTAATTTCATTGTCATGCAAACTTTTTTTTTTTTTTTTTTTTTTTTTTTTTAACAATCCATTAACATTATGCACCATCCATACAGGCTTGTGCTAAATTTTAGTTTTACTAAAATAAAATATACTTGAAAAGAGTCTTCAGAGTGGAAGGCTAAACTGTGCAGATTGATTACGGTACCGATCTCTTTGAGGTTGGGAACATTCTCATATGAAACAACTTTTTAACATTTTACTAAAGAAATAAACATTCCATATTTAAAATTCCACATTTCCATCTAAAAATGGACAAATATCCATACATAAAAATAAAAAGGGGCCATTTTATCATGCAGACAGACTTACCTGCACTTTCCCCTTGACAAAGGTGGTAATGTCGTTCTCGTTCTCGAAGATGGAGAGCGTCTGCAGCAGGTTGTGTTCGAGCCACTCCCAGTGCTCCGTGATTTCTTTACGAGACGTTCCTGCAGAGGCGGCAGGATGAGAAGCACAGCTTAAAAAGGACTGCTGCAGAAATACAGCGGGTCTACGGTGCCGTTATGCTGCAGGGGCAGTTGCCTCTAAAATAAGTGCACTCCAACATAAATCATTTGAAAACTTTCGGTACGGATTAACTGTGAATGAGAAAATATGAAGACCTTAAAAAGCTGCAGCTGGATGCATTTCTATATGTTGATGAAAACTTTGCTGAAGCGCCTTTGTTTTCAGGTTCAGCATTCGGTCTTCCTGCCATTAGTGACAGTAAACCCTATTACCTGAAACAAAGTTCTGCCATCCTAGCAAGAACATTTCCAACCTTTAGCTAAAGCCGTAGCTTGCAGAGAGCTAACACAGGACCAAAATAATCTCACTTTGGGCAGGAACGGGCAGGAACCATTGGAGAAAATACCTGACAGCAATAACACTGGATGTTTCCTCAAAGTTTATCAAGAAAAAAACGTCTGAAACAGGTCAATGAAGCAGGGAAGAGCCCGACAGCGACACTGAAGGAGCTCCGGGAATTTCTCACAACTGCTGTTTGTTCTCTACTTAAACTAGACATAAAAAAGGAGACTGACACCTTTTCTGTCAAATAATCCAACTAAAATGTTCCCAAAGTTTATGGGAGTTATGGTTACGATAAGAGAAAAATGTAAAATTTTTCACTAATTCTGAAAAAAAAGAAAAAAGAAAAGGTATTTCTGGCACAAATTTAACTAGCCTGAACATCAGAGAAGGATCACCATCATCACAGTGAAGCACGGTGATGGCAGCATTATGCAGCAGGATTACTTCCTATAAACAGATCTGTTTTTACCTAAAACAGTCAGATCTGCTGCTATAAAGCTGCCTCCAGAGAATAGATGTCCTTATAGCCTGACAGACGGAGAACTTAACGTGGTGCCGTGCTCAAAAGTTGCTAAAACTAAATGAATTGTAGAGGATAGGTGTCACATTCAATCTGAAACAAAAATTATTCATCATGGTGTTGCGCGTGCCCCCCCCCCCCCCGTGTTAGACACCTGAGATTTTAAACTAGGGAGATGTTTACATCGAAAAATCTACTGTGAATCTGAGATTCTGAGTCATTTTTAGACTGATCTTAATTAAATAAAGGGGGTGCATTAAAATGGCTGTAATACGTGGAAAAATGGGGGGAAAAAAACATTAAACCAGCAGTATGTTCATAGTCTGGTGCCATGTTTTTTTTTTTTTTTTTGTAAAACAAACAAAAGAGTCTTTCACAGGAAATTTAATATCTGGCTTTTAAAACAGTTCAGCCAAGAAAACCAGACGGTTGGAGAGATCCCCCCCCCCCCCCCCAGGCTCTGAGAAACAGTTTGAGAACAACAGAGGAGCCAAACAGAGAGCTGGGAGTTCATCTAACAGAAGAGCCGAGGCTAAATCACCCTGCAAGTCAACAACAAACTCCTCCAACTTGAATTTTTAGTCATTTTTCCTCTCATTGCTTTTTATTCAAAAGTGAATTGAGCCAACGCTGAGCTGCGACATTAAAACTGATTATTTAGGTAGGAGCTGATCCGAGAAGACCTCAACACTGCAGCTAACAGCCCTTTGTTTAATGCACTCTGACTCCAGTAAACAAGTCAGATTACTGCGAGGAACAAGAAGAAAATCAGCCAGCTCTATTTTAGAGTCGAGGTGGGAGGTTACAAGGCCTCCGTTTCATTTAAACCGACCAAACTCTCACAGACGTCTACATTTTATAACACATGGTGGCTCACCTTTATAAATAAATCCCTCTTTTCCTGCATCTCACAGCAAAGTTACATTGTTTAATTTAAGAATGTTGGCTCATTAGAGTCACAAGAAAAAGGTCTTTATTATTGATTTATTCGTATTCTACGAAGTTTAGTGAATGTTTGGTTTATTCATATAAAAAGGAAACAGAATTTCCACCAGTTGGACACAAAAATCCAATCAGGGATGCGAGATCTCAGGAAACCTACTGATGAGTTTAGTTTACCTCATTATTTGCTGCTGAGTTGCCGAACTGCTCAGAGGAAATAGACGCTTCAGCAAAAGGACTTAGAAAACATTTGAGACATTTTCTTCTATTGAGATTTTTTTTTTAGAAAATTGTTAAATTTCAAAATAAACTTTTCTGTGTTCCACCTAATGTCCGAAGTGTCCCTGTGGGCCATAACCTTTTATATGGTTTATATGCAGGTGAAATCACCATTAAATAGATTAGCTTTATATGCACAATGTGCAAACAAGTCAGCTTTTATTCAATGTGTGTTAAGACAGCGACTAGGAGGGAGATATAGGAATGTGATTCAATCATTTCTCAGAATTAAACAACGAAAAACCTTTTAGAAAGAACACACTGAGCACAGAACATGAACAGCACCTGCGTTAACAGATAAAACTACCTCTGATGCGGACTTTGAGCCTCCAAACGTGTATAAAACAGGCGGATGCATTTTATGACTTCAGTAACTGAAGAAAACCTGACGTGAAGCGAGATCTTTACTCACAGAACCTGGCTTGAGCTCAGTCAGGGAAACGCAAACAGCAAGTGATTAATCTCCAGCTCCAACCGCTCGGAAAAAGACAGAAGGTATTCTCGGTGTGAAACTACCAATATTTATTTATATCTAATTCAGGGCATCAACATAAAACAAAGCCACATTAATGATGATGAGGATAACTAACCAAATGTTGCATGAATTATCATCACAGGCCGTCTGTCCAAGATGCAATTCTCACACCCAAGACGGGGGAGAGGGCGAGCTCGCTCAATACGGCCCTATAAATGGCACTAAGGCCAGATAGATAAAAAAAGGAAAAGCTACGACCCTCTTCTGAAACCAGCAGAACATAAGATATACCATTAACGCGGGAAAAGAGGTGTTGTAATGAGGGTTGTGCACGGATAAAATTACAGCATGGCTTAAAGGCCCTGCAGTAAGACGTGCGCTGTGTGCATGAAGAATACCAGAGATATGCTCAGGAGTACCTGCGTTAAATCACATCCATGTTAAGAGCCGGTCCTGAATATTGCAATTTCTATATTTATTCCCATAAATTTCCATGGATATATAAAAAAAAAAAAACAGATTTCTGCAACCCTAACTGCCTCTGAGGTTTTTCATCGTACCATGAGCGATGATCCAGTACGCTAAAGAGTCGGGGGTCTGGTAGAGGATCCTGTAAGGGGCCATCCGAGCACTGGAGTCCAGAACCACGTCCAAAGTCCCGACAAGCAAACCTGCAAGGGCAGAAAATAAATCTTCTTAAAAAAAAAAAAGAAGTAAAGATCTTAAACGTCACACGGCATCGCAAACAGGATAGAAAAAATAAAACCCTCTTTTTTTCTTAAGGCAGTAAAAAAAAAAAAAAAACCTTTGATGCAGATTTATGACATTGTAAATTACATGTAGACAAAAGGATTTGCAGTGTAAAAAAAAACAAAAAAAACTTAGATCAAAGACAGAATTACCCACAATAAACCTGCTGCAGTTTTTTTTCTATGCTTCAACACAAAGAACTCAGTATTTAAATTTCCTAAAAACCATCCTGTGACTTGAGTCTCCATCTTATGTTTACTTACTAACCAGGATAGAGAATCATCTTCTGCATGGATCAGTACCGTTACTGCATCTTTAAAATGAGTCCTTAAATTTTACATGAGCTATAACTAATGGCCTTATTAATAGTTAATAACCCCGTTAATAATTAATCGATTAGTTGTAACCGATTAGCATGAATCCATTTGCTCCTACCAAACAGGAGGAAATAACCGACTGCTCATCCAGCTTTGGGTTTTGACATTTCAGTGCTTCTGCTCAGATATTCCAACCTTACGCGCTAAAAAACAATTAATGTAGCGCCTTCTTAAGCAGTATTATGCAGAAAATTTACATTCAGCATTCAGTTTGATTCAGCTCACACCTGCCATCAATTGTAGCGAATCTGATTAACCTGAAATAAACTTTAACTGTCCTAACGTTTGCTCATTTGTATCCTTCAGTTAAAGCCACAGGTTGAAGAGATTAAAAGGCTGTCATTGCACAAAGGTATCAGTCAGGATAAGACCAGAATTGAAAGGAGGCCGACAGCAACACTGAACAAACTATGCGGTAACAACAACAACCAACATCAGAATTTTGGAACAAGTAGTGGGTTTGCTAGACAGGATCCCTTTGCTTCCAAAAAGTCTTCACAAAACATTCCGGCCATCAATCTGCAAAGGACTCCAGCCAATCATAAATCAGCTTCGCTAATCCCAAGCAGGATGTTTATACGCTAAAAGATAAAGGAATTTCTTTGCTATTAAATACATCAAATTCTTAGTTATTAAATTTTACTGTAAGTATAAACTTCCTTGCACAATGAGCCATGGCTGATGCAGGCCTTACTGCTGTTCTTTTATTGTTAATATCACTTTATTCCCTCGTCATTTTGTCTACAATCTTAAAGCCAAAAAGAAACGAAGATAAAAATACTTCCTATTGTTTTTTTTCTCTTCTCCTAGTGACCTTAAATACTTCCGAGTCTTGTTTACGCTTTCAAATCCTGCGGCTGGCTGGTCGCACAAACCACATTTCACAAGTTCACACCTGTACTCAGCCCCCGCTAGTCAAATCACCCACAATGCAACTTCAAGTCAGACTGAACCGGGCCTGAAACATGCTTCTCAGCAGGTATATTTGTATTTCCATGCTGCATTTTTAGGTTAATGAATCATATGAAAACCTTTTGAGCAACGTTCCATGGCTTACGGAGTGATGAACAGCTAAAGATTCTGCAGAAAGCGTTGCATTTCTGCAGACTAGTTTGTGCAGCCGATGCCAGTAAATGTTCCTCCTGCTGCTGCTTAGCAGAAATACATTTAACTGACAGCAAGGCAACAGGTTATTTTTGTTGTAAAGCTGCTTTGTGGCAAACAGCATGACTTGCGAATTAAGTGAGTGGGGGAGGATAGAAAAGACAAAGGAGGCAAAAATAAAAAGGCTTCCTTGTTGTTTATGTAGGAAGCAATTGGTTGGTGGGGGGTGGGTCCTACTCCCATCTTACTTTTAAGGTTGAGCACCAGTTAATCCAGACTAAATGCAGACACCATCCTGATAAACATGTCCTGAATGCAAAAACAGCTTCCTCTTTGACTGCAGAAAAACTGCAAGGTAATGCAAAGTCACGCTTCCCTGAAGAACAGAAAGAAGAAACGAAAAAATAACTTTAACCCTTTAACGGTCGGCCTCGGCTGAACCCTATCGGCCCCTTAACCCTGGTGGGCCCACCAGGTGTCAGTCATTTTACATAAACGTGTGAAAATCAGATGCTTCCTTCAGAAACCTGGTGGTGAGGGTTTGTGAAAACCAGCGGATCTGGACTCACGTTGCCCTGTATGCACCGATGCGTGGTTTACTTGAGGAAACTCAAGGATTAGCTTATACACTGCAAAAACAGAACTTAAAATAAGTAAAATGTTCTTAAAATATGTGTATTTGTCCTTGATTTGAGCAGGTAAATAAGATGATTTTGCCAATGGAACAAGGTTTTTGACCTTAAAATAGGAACAAGTCATCTCCATCATCTTATTTCAAGTGCAGGATGTCTAATTATCTTATATTAGGGGTCAAAATACTCATTCCATTGGCAAGAAATCTTATTTACCTGCTCAAATCAAGGACAAATACACTAACTTTAAGAACATTTTTAGATCTGTTTTTGCAGTGTAGAAACACAACCTGCTCCCACTCACCACAACCTAAAAACACAAAGACCACAAACTGTCCAATTAAGGGGGAAACTCCTCTTAGACGCCGCTGACCCGAATCAACCCCAAACATCATATGATGCTCTGTGTTTTTCTAAGAAACGAGGACAATCAGATGTTCCTGCCCTGTCAGAGCAAAGCGAATCACATTCTCCGACCGCGTCTTTCCACGTGGTGGAGGCACAACGAAACCAGGCACACGGCATGTAAACAGTCACTCGGTTAACTCGTTTCTGTTGTTACCATTTTCAGTCCTCCCCCACCTGCAGCTCTGAAAACAAGGGGAATCTGTAATGGGTAACCACAAATGTCAACAATCACCCCCCAGACCCTGAAACCGATACAGAAACGGATGCAAAGAAAAACCAGATTACCATCAGCACGGTAAATATACTTTCCCTGTCGCCTCCACCCAGTGACACCAGCCTGGCATTTACAACCAATTTACCTACAGGACATGTCTGATCCTCTGCAAACCAGAAATAATCTGCATTATTAAACGTCACGCACAGACAGATTGTGCAACCGTACGCTACGAGCGTCCTCGTGCCGAATCATGCAACAATGACTCAACAACCTGTGACTTAAAAGCATTTACAGTAAGATTGAACGAGGTCTTGTTGTAAAGTGAAGAAGAAAAAAAAGAGAAACTAGAAATTTGCTCCTGCAGCGGTAGGTAGGTTTTCCTTCCACACCAAACCTAGAATATGAGATAAACATCCAAATTTAACTGCGCTACACCTGTAACGATAAAAAAAAAAAAAAAAAGGCAAATGAGATCCTTTAAAAATACGCAAATCAGCATGGCCTACCCCCCTGGTAGGACAAGTGGCGTGTCTGTTAGGCAGCTGACGGCAGGTATACCCGACATACACGAGCAGATAGCCAGACCCACTAATTAACCATCTAATATAAGCTTTTTGTACTCGTGTCACTCTATAAAAAGCAGAACAGCAACAATACATATGCTCAGTGCGACAGGACGGGTGTGACCGTGAAGCCGTCTCCAGGAAGGGACGGAGCCGATCGCACTCGTTGAGGAAGCTCGGATCCTCCGGCGTCTGCAGCAGATCTTCTACACTGAAAAAACAAAACTAAAAATACGTCAGATTTTCTTGAAATTAGTGCATTTATCCTTGATTTTAGCAGGTAAATAAGATGATTTGCCAATGGAATGAGATTTTTACACTTAAAATAGGAACAACTCATCTCTATCATCTTATTTCAAGTGCAGGATGTCTAATTGTTTTATTTTAGGGGTGAAAATACTCACTCCATTGGCAGATCATCTTATTTACCTGCTAAAATCAAGGATAAATGCACTAATTTCAAGAAAATTTTTACTTATTTTTAGTTCTGTTTTTGCAGTGTTCACGTCGTCATCGTCACGCTGCGGAGAGCGTGACGATGTCCTCCGCCATCATCCGGCGGGGTAGCAGCATCAGAACCAGAAACTTCAATAAGCTTCATGTAAAGAAGCAGAGTTCTGTTCAGGGGACTCCTCTAGAACCTCCGGTGAAGATTGTGCAAAGAAGGATTCCTCGAGACAGGAAGAACTTTAGGGATAACCCTGAGCATCCTCTTCCTCAGCCTGTCGTCTTCAGTCAGAGGCTTCTGAGGAAATATCAGCTACAGCAAACGTTATTTTCCCCCCGTGGGTTAATAAAGTTTTATTAATTGAACTGATGAGATTCTCGAGGAGTTGGAGGATCAGAGCATCCCGTAGGAAAAGCTTGAGAGCGGAGCCGCTGTTGCTCAGTAGCGACCCAGCAAGCCCGGCTTTTACATAACGATGACATCATCCCCCCCGACACCGCCTGGCACATGTCATGTTGCCAAAGCAGGGACTGGATTTGCCATTCGCTGACTGTTTATTAGATGAGGGGTAGATACTGTAGATGGTTTAAGGGGGGCAGGAGGGGGGGGGGGGGGTCGTCTGGTTCCTGCCAAACGAGAAAAAAACAAATCCACAACAGAGAAGGAGGCGTCAGATTTCAGCTTTAAGAACAAAGAGTCCAGCATTGAGCCTGATGCCCCGTCGGCTTCACACCTTCCCGCAGGTGACCAAATGTCTGTCGGTGAGCCGGGCTGTCGATCCACAGAGCGCCGCGGCCCAAAACAGCTTAAACGCTCGCCTCTTCTCCTTCACCAGCCCTGAAAGGCCAAAGCCCTTCGGATGAAGAGCGAAACGTCTTCAGCTACAGGAACTGAAGTCCAGTTGTTTCGCTTCTTAACCAATTAGAAGCGGTCACTTGGGCGGTCTCCATCTGGCACCTGAGATCCTTAGCAAAAACTAAACCTGTTCACAATCATCATTATTGGCAATTCCTCGTCATTTCAGCCCCAAATCCGCTTCAAATGACATTTAACGGGTCGGTCAGAGGTGGAGGTTGACCGATAAGACATATTGGGACAATGGGGAGTATTCTACACTGATTATTCTTAATTGCACAAGGTCGACGTGTTTCAGGTCAATTCTTTGAGCTGCGAACAGAACCTTGCCTTCTTCTCTAAAGAACGAAGGACGTGTGTCCGAATAATCACTTAGCTGCATCTGACTAAAGGTTTGCAGTTAATCTGACAGCGGAGAGAGACTGCAGCCCTGCGCAGCGTCCTCTGGGGTGTGCTTGTAGCCGTCTGCCAGAAGGTCGGAGAGCTTCACAAGGATCAGCTCTGCTCTGCAACACCGGGCCGCACACCGCCACAAACGCGTGGCTGATGGATATATTCAAAAAATATCGACCCAACGGACCGGCTGGCGAGGTATTGCCCTACCTCCAGTTTAGGACTAATTGTGCTGAGAGAACGACGTCCGGTTGTTGAGTGATTTAACTCTAGGATGAAACTGCACAGACGACACGTTTAAAAATCAGCGGTAGGAAAGGAGAGAGAAAGGCCTCAGCGGGGAATCCACGCGTGTTCTGTGGATTTATGACCCTGGATGCTGCAAAGTAAAGGGTTCAGATCATCTGCAAGAGGTCAACCTTGTTCCTACATCAGGTTGGACTCCTCCAGGGTTCCTCAAAAGCTAACACCATGATTCTGAACCACAAAACGCTCGGAGGGAGGTCATCAGTGGGAGACCTTCCCAACCCGAGGAGTCCGCTGAAATGGTTCAGGGGTCTGGTCAGGAGGCATCTCAACATGTCCAACTGGGGAGGAGATGGAGAGTTATAACAGAGTCCTTCTGACGTGAGATACTCCAGAATGAAGGCAGAGTGGGTTGGTTCCCTCCACAACCCGGTCTGTGAAAGGCAGAAGAAAATACCTGGATGGATGCATTTAACCAATTCAAGGTGTCCCGATTGGAGGAAAAAAAAATTGGTGCTAATGTATGAATTACTCAGATAACAGAGGCTGTTTTCATCAGGTCTCCATCTCAGTGTGTGGACTATAGGGATGAAAAGACAGCATATGAAAGATTTAGGTTACCGCAGTCAGTGTTAAGAGGAAGAAAAGTCTGAAAAAAAAAACTCTTCTTCTAACTCTTCTAGCCTGCAGTCTGAACTTGAATCAGTAGGCCTGAACTTCCTCATAGCTTCATCCGGCACACCAGAATCTACGCACCGATGGTCCAAAACCAGCACCAGCTCAGAGAACCAGCACCGTCAGCTGATCCCAGGTCAGCGAAACCGACTGCGTTTCACAACTTCACCAACATCTCGGTTTGTGGAAGCCATAAGTTGAGACTGAAACCTGCGCACCTCCAACCTCGCATCCTCCTCTTCCTCCTGCCGCCTGATCCATTTTAGATGGAGAATGCCAAATAAGGAATGAGGAGGAGGAGTGAGGCCAAGATGAAGAAGACAGAGAAGAAGAAGGAGGGATGATTCAGCATGAGCAAGCACACAGCCGGGCTCCCAGGCTATTAGGCAAACAGATTCCCTGTTATTGAGCCTCCATGGCTGCTAGCAGCAGCAGCACAATAGAAAGGCATCGTTGTTCAGGCTGTTGTGGCTGGAATCTAATTTCTACAGCAGACAGGAATATCCCCCAATCACCTGATTAGATACAAATAAGTTATTTTGTTAGGAGGTCTAATGATCAGCAGATAAGATCCCCCCCCCTCCTCCTCCTCCTCTCCCTGTGGGTTGGTTTATTTCCACTACCACAGCTGAGCGGATCAATCAGCAGCATGATTGATCTGCTCCTGAAGGTGAAAGGTTCCACGGCTGATTGATCACGTGGTCAATCACCCCCCCACCCCAGCTCCAACCTGTCCCACGGCAGCAGACATCTTTAATCGGCCACAGACACGCGTGACTGTTGTTCCCGTGAGCAGCGTGGACTCACCGGCCAGTCCTCCGCCTCCATCCCCGTGGCCCTTCCGTCTCTGCAGGATGAAGTACGGGTTGGCTCTCTCGGTGATCCACAGCGCGCCTGCCAGTAACACGTCTTCGGGAATGACCCACATATTTCTGTTTATTTTAGATTGCTACACAACCATTGAACGCGGTCTGCCCAACTAGAAATAATGTCAATTAAAAAAAACGAAAAAATAATAATGATATAGGCCCGGTTATTGAGGCAGAATAATAATAATAATAACAATAACAACAAAGCGCTGTTCGGCCTGTGAACAGCGCCTGTCCACCAGAGCTTTAAAGAAAAGCCTATGTCTTTAAGGGGCCGCAGGCAGCTCGGTTCGGTTCGGTTCGGTTCGCTGCAGCCCGGAGCTGCGCTGGATTCAGCCTTTGTTGTCCATGCTCCGCGGCAGGTGCGAATCCGTCCGCGCCGCAGCGCTCCTTCGCGGCGTCGTTTAAATCACCGGCCGGGCGACGTATCCGCGGCGGCAGAGCGGGATGTTCTAGCGCCGCGGTACCGGTCCGTGCGCCGAGGGACACCCACGAAATGAACGCCGAGAGCCCGGTCCTGACGCCGCGGTGCACCCGCTCCTCCTCCTCCTCCTGCTCCACAGCTGAAGACGCGCCGCCGCTCCTGCTGCGCGCAACATAAAGCGCCCGAGTATGGAAAGGCGTTTGAGCATTTATTCGATGACGTTGCCTTAAACGTGGATTTCCCTGCGCTGGTTTCGGGAAATCCTTATGAAAGTTCTGCAGGGGGTGGCCACGGATGTTTACGCTCCTCTTGTGGAAAAATAGCTCTTACTATGTTTTTTTTTTTTTTTTTTTACAGTTTTTTTTACAGGTTTTTTTTTATAACAGCCTTTTAGTGCATGGATATTCAAAGCTCACAATAAACCTCTTGATAGGCCTTTGGTTTGTGTAATACTACAATAGTCCTTTAAAGAAAAGTGAATGTATGGTTAACTCCTTGTTTAGTGCTCAGTTTCACTGGTTTCACAATCCCTGGCAAACCACCTCATCCAGTTTTGGGTATCTTGCTTGTCCCAGTTAATGAGGACAAAGCTGGAAAAGTGAGTTGCCTGGATAATTATAGGCCCATTACACTTAGCCTCGTGAGACCATCCTGATCTCGCGAGCTTTCAAGGTTTCACTCGCAGATCAGTCTGGCTACTCTCCGTTAAAGAAAATTTGGAGCCGTTCACCAAACGAACGTCCAATCAGCGTTGGCTTTGAGGCGGATTGAGGTGTGACGCAACGGGAAGCGCGTCAGTTCAGTCTAAAGAACATGGCGGCTTCAGCCGATGAAACTAGCGTTAGCGTGGCTATCGAGCAAGTTTTATCGGAATTACAGAGTATTTCTTTGCTGAGCTAACGAGCCTTTACCTGCAGCAGCAAGAGTAGCTTGGCTTGTGGTTGTGTTTTCGTCGTCGCTCGTAACAGAGTGACGACGAATCTGATTGGTTCATTTGGCCCGTCTATCACCAACATAGGCCAATCAGCTAACCAGTATTTTCGCCCCTTCCCAAAATTACTTCAACGGAAGGTTTCCAGATGGATATGCTTAGCAAATCTATCTGGCAGAGTCAGGTAACATTACACTAGCCAGCATCTCACAAAAGGCTAAAAAATGAGTCCTGTTTGCACAGAAGCGTGTAAATCCCTTCCCTTGCTAATCTCTTTGGTTTCTAACCAAATCATGGCACTGGATTATTGTTCTTGTGGAAGTTGGGGTTCTAGGGCCAATGTTTTTACATGGGGGCACATAACAAAAGAATAACAATAATAATAAACAGGGCAATATTTTACCTTTTAATATATTAATTAAGTGAGCTACAGAGCCAAAAAGCCACTTGCGGCTCTGGAACTGCAGGTTACAGACCCCTGGTCCAGCAGATGAAAGTTGTGAACCTATCCCAATATGGCTGAAGCTATGAAAGTGTAACACTTTAATTTTTTCATATACTGTAAAAGTAAAACATGAAATGTGTCTAATGGGCCAAATAGTTACGGTTTCTATTTGAGTGTATGTCATGATAAGAAAATTATTTAGTATAATGACTTATACTAAGTCATTATACTGTGCCATAACAGGGGCCAGGGTCAGTTCTACAGGGTCACTGGCCCCTGTTATGGCCCCTGTCTAGAACCGCATATGGTTCCATGCTTTATACCAGCGGTGTCTAAACTTTTCCGCTATTGGGCCAAACTTACTAAATCGAAAGTGCTCGAAGGCCAAAAAATGAATGAAAAAGACAACATAACCAAAAATACCATTATAATAATCAATATATCAATATCAATCAATATAATAATCAAACTGTATTCAGCCTATTTTATAAAATTATAAAATTTAATTAATTATATTTAATTATAAAAAAGTGGCCCTATTTACTTTTAAATTAAAGCGTTAATTAAAGAGTTAAATGCAGAGAACAAATTTCATTGAAATGTATGTTGCAATCACAATAAAGATTATTATTATTATTATTATTATTATTATTATTATTAAAAGACAAATGTTTTATGTTGTACCAAACATTGAATTAATTATTCAATTGTAAGATTTTAACTTGTCTACAATAATTTTATCCGAATTAAAAATGAAAAGTTTCCATCTGCAAAAAGCCACTAAATCTTTTTTGAAATTCAGTTGGAGGGCCGCACAAAATCAGCACAGGTGGCACAAATGGCCCCTGGGCCCCACTTTAGACACACCCCTGCTTTATACTCTAATGAACCACTGATCCAGCTACCTGGAAGACTGATATTACGATGGCTTTAACACTGATTAACTATCTTATATATGCAGCTGACCTGGTGATTTTCAGTCGTGCTTCTCTCCATCTTAAAGAGCACCGTAGCAGAAGGAAATCCTTACCATTGTCAAGTTGAATAAATGCTCAAACAACTTTCCATACATGAAGCTAGCGTGTCGTCAGCGCGCAGGAGGCAGTGGAGCGTGAGCCAAATGGTTGTGTCTCCTTTAAACTGACCCAAACTGAGCAGTCTTAAGTGTTTCCTCCAACCTCTGTGCTCCAGAGGGAACATCGTGTTGTTTGTCTATCGATGCAAACCAAGCGAAGGTCGCAGAGATAACAGACTCTCATGATGTTTCTGAACGTCATGCTGCGGTTCCAACGCTGCGGGGCCAAACTTAAAGATTACTTCTGTAACTGCGGTGATGTCCACCCGTTAATGCATTTCCCAGACTTACGCGCTCATGTCGCCAGTCACAAGTAGACGTCTTGTGTTGGCTGAAAGGCCGTGTGTGCGGATTTGTGTTGTGCAACAAACCTTTGGTGAGAAATTTGCGTCATTCTTTGGATAATTGTTGGATATGACGTTGTTGCTAAAAAACAAACAAACAAACAAACAAACACATAGAAGCAGTTTTATTGAACACGTTTATTTGTTTGATGTGACCAGGGACGACGCACGAGAGACATTAAAGTGTAACCGAGTAAAGATGCTGGACCAGAATCTGCAGCCCCTGTGGCAAAAAAAGATCAAGATCAATACGATGTTAGCACATAAACAATGATAAAATATCATCAAAATGACACCAAACCTAAAAACTTCCAAAAACAGAATGTACAACATGAAAATTTCCTATTATTATTATTATTATTATTATTATTATTATTATTATTATTATTATTATTATTATTATTATATGTTCGTTGCTGCTTTTATTGGTAGTAATATTGTTCCTTGTGTGTAAATATAACGTATCATGTATTATATGTAAACCTATCAATAATATTAAAAAGAAATAGCGCAAACTTTTCTTTATGTAACTGGGAACAGATCAGTGTGAAAGTCTTATTTTTATATTTATATATTTGTTTTTTTGTTGTTGTTTTTTTTTCTTCTCCTCACCCCTCACAGCAATTTTGTACATTTCACCAATTTTTCTTTTACTTTCTCTTGAACACTAAAAGGTGAATAAATGAAAATAAAAATAAAGAAATACATCCAATGTTGCAAAACATACAAACAATGTTGCTCAGAAAATACACAAACATTCATCAAAGTAAAAATGTATCCTCAGAAGAATTAATGATCAAATCATCGGTTTCTTAAAATCCATTTAATCCATCTCTCAGTTTCCATAAGAAAGGTTTTATTTTCAAGTGAGTTCATTAAAGAAAAGAAAGCAGATTGTCCAAAGGCAGGTTTGCGATAAGGGATGCTTTATATCCTTATTGCTCAGAAGTCCAGAAAACAAATAGATTGAGACTTGTCAGAGATTGAACCGAACCCAAAAGAATTTCTAAACTGGATAAACATCTTTTGATACAGCAAATGTGCAAAAGTTTTGGATCTAATCCCTTTCCTACAAAAGATCTGACTGATTAATTTATTTAAAAGAGTGGAGAAGGAGGTTACAAACAAATCATAATGTACAAAATTCAGGTAAATTTTTTAGTTTTTTAAATAATATTTTGTGGCAGTCGAGCACTTTTGACTTGACAGTTTTGGCCCACATGACAAAAAAAATTTGGACACCCATGTTTCATATCAATGGATATTCAGAGAACGGCCTAGTCAAAGTCCTGACCTAAAGTCAAATGACAATCAGTAGCCAGCCTTGAAAGGTAATGTGAAAATTTGGAAAAAGTTTAACTTTTTTGATGTGCATAGTTGGTAGAACTGCTGTAGCTCTATAGTTACACAAAATGGTTCTAATGTGTGTTCTAGTTTATGTAATATATACACACACAACACTTCTGCTTCACTGTTCTTCACGCTTAGGTTGTCGTAACAAAATGACGAACTATGGAAAAGCTCCCTTGCAAGGAAACAACACATAATCTTCTGTTTGGATGATCTGGAGCTTCGCTGTGAGGCGACGCTGCTGCTGACCACCAGAATCAGACATGTGTCTACAAAACTCTGCTTGAACTAAAGAATAAAGTCAGAGTCTGGGAGCAAAGCAGCGCGAACACCACACCCGCACACATCCTGAGAGCCGCTCTGCTTTGCTTCCTTTTTCTCTGTGGCCTCAAAAACAGGATACAGAGACGGCGGAGCGGCAGTTTACTCGTCGGTTGACTCAGCTCTGGCCTCAGGTGGCTGTTTACGAACTTTCCCCTTCAGTGAACCGCAGCGCGTCGTCACGCCGCAGACTCTCAGGGGTGACACGGTTACAGCTGTTGCCCCTGCAGGGGTAGATACAGGAATGACTGGATCACTGTACAGTACCTCGGCTTTGCTCTCCCCCCCGCTGCACTGTGGGCTGGTGGGAATGACAACAATATCAGTTCCCGGCCTTTTAATATCATCAGCAACGAGGTCACATTCTGTTTGCTTGGTTAAAAACATTCAGCTTATTCAAAAGGGCAATAGATGTTTTATTGGTGGAACAAGCAGCACCTCAGAGGGCCGGTCTGTATGTGTCGAGGGGATTTCCCCTTCATTTTATTCCACGCAACATAAAATAATAATAAAAAAGATTTACTCATAAAGAAAAAGCATGACAGCATTGACTGTGAGCTGTTTCGCATCATTAGATGAGAACAGATCGTCTCAAGCTATTTGTTCCACTTCTTGGTTCCTAAATCCCTGTTCGTTGCAAACACTGGCTCGCTTCTTCTTTTAAAAAGAAGGGAAGACAACTTTGCTGTGTTGTTTCGCTTTTTGTTTTTTGGATCAAACCAAAGAAGAGGAATTCACAGTGTTTAAAAGAAGTACCTGGATTCAGAGGAATAGAAAACATGGCTTTCAACCTGGACACAGCTTTCACATTAGCGTCCTGCCATATATGGAAAAAGGAAAGACAACCTCAAAATAAATCTATCTTTCATTCTTGGATCATGATCTCATCAAATATGAGAAATATACAACTTTGTTTTTTCTTAGCAAATTTATGCAGGGGGTTAAAAACCACATTAATAAATTGTCTTTGTAAAGATCACGCAGAGCTCTGGATTTGCTCTGACACTTTTCTCTTCAGCGCCCCCTACAGGAACCCCAGAGGATTGTGGATCTGAGGACTGAGAAGTTTTATTTTACGTCTAAGAAAATCCATTTCTGTATTGGTTTGGCCAAATATTCTGGATGCTATAAGACTCTAGCCTCGTGAGACCATCCTGATCTCGCGAGCTTTCAAGGTTTCACTCGCAGATCAGTCTGGCTACTCTCCATTAAAGAAAATTTGGAGCCGTTCACCAAACGAACGTCCAATCAGCGTTGGCTTTGAGGCGGGTTGAGGTGTGACGCAACGAGAAGCGCGACAGTTCAGTCTAAAGAACATGGCGGCTTCAGCCGATGAAACTAGCGTTAGCGTGGCTATGGAGCAAGTTTTATCGGAATTACAGAGTATTTCTTTGCTGAGCTAACGAGCCTTTACCTGCAGCAGCAAGAGTAGCTTGGCTTGTGGTTGTGTTTTGGTCGTCGCTCGTAACAGAGCGACGACGAAGCATGTTGACGAGTACGTCATATGCTTCGTTGATCTGATTGGTTTATTTGGCCCGTCTATCACCAACGTAGGCCAATCAGCTAACCAGTATTTTCGCCCCTTCCCAAAATTACTTCAACGGAAGGTTTCCAGATGGATATGCGGAGCAAATCTATCTGGAGGAGTCAGGTAAACAAGACTCAGCGACCACTAATTTTTAGTGTCGTTTTCTCTCATGTATAATTTTTTTTTTAATCATAGCTCTGACTGCATATACGGGAAAGTTTCAGCCAGAAACTACTATCTTGAAGCCATTTCCGGACCCATCAACCTACACCTACCATAACTGAATGACATGCTCTCTCGTCTTTCTTATTTTGAGGACTGGTTAAGAGAAATGTGCTGCAGAGAATCCTGTGTTGTAAATCAAATGTTCCTAGACACTCCAGTCAGCTTCTAAAAGAAAAACATCAAAGAAAACATGCTTCAGTTAAATGTATGTAATGGAAACTTTTAGGGGTGTCACAGTTTGTGCAAAAATCAATCCCTTTTCTCTGCTTTTTACTTCCAAGCAGCCGATTTTGAGATTTTGTTTTTATCTTTTAAGATGGTCGACGTAAATTTTCATCAAGAGAACTTTGCTGCTTTTATGCTCATTTTCAGTCCAGACCTTTCATCATAATTGTTTTTTAATCACAAGGTAATAACAGAAGGAGAAAACAAGAGCTGGGCTTAAAATCTCCTGTGGATAATGAGGTGAATCTTTTGTTTACTTGGTGGAGAACAAATCGAGATTTTTGCACACAGTGCCCCTTATACACTGAGTCAGATCCATCCTCAGAGTAGAAATGGTTGTCATAAACTTGAGCAAGCATGGAGAGCTACTGTTGAGGACAATATGAAAGATTAAAACACAGCTTTTCTGCTTCAAGAGGTGGCTTAAAATTTTGCATGGGTACCATATATGTAAGTAAAAGCTTGTTTTACATCTTAAACAGACAATACCAACAAAAATGTGTTTTCTAGCTGAGGAAGAAAGTTAGTTTGCCTTTAAACTGACACGTTCTCTGGGTTCTTCTTGGATCCGTCCACCAGGCATCAGTTTGGAGCACGTTGAACATTTTCAGGACGTCCTGATGTCTGAGGAAAACATCCTCAGACATCAGATCTACACCGCAGGACGGTACTGGAGAGACTTTTCCTCACTACTTTCACCTCTCAGCAACTCAAAAGGATAAAGACCTGGACTGTCCATTGCTTCATTCCCAGCCTGTCCTGGGTGGATTTACCGGTTTAATTTGGGTCATTGTCATTCTGCAGGGTCCGTTTCTACCTCAGGTATAATTTCTTTTACATCTACGGAGCATCTGATGTGCGACAGAAATCACGGAGGATTATATTATAGCTGGCCAGGTCCTGCTGGAACAAAGGATCCCCAAACCATGACACTTACACCGCTATGCTTTTATTTACATTTCCAAAGAAACAAAGGATTATTACTGTAAGAGATACGGAACTGATAGCATATTTATCTTGAAAGTTTTAACAGATAGATTTCACTGTTGAGAGAAGAGAAACTGTTTAAAATTCCCTCCTCTTTCGGGGGAATTTGCTCTGCTGGATTTCGGCCTCGATTCTCTGGAAATTACATTTACCATCAGGGGAAACATTTATATTTAATAATAGCTCCGAATCAAAAGATTCTCTGAAAGGGCTTTCCTTCTGTTTCTCACCTGACAGAAAGGGACCACCACTCACCCTGACATGACCACAACATCGGCAGTACTGCTTCTTTAGTCATAAAGGGCAGTGGAGTAATATTTATCTTTATGAGTAGCTGAATTATTACTACTATCAACTAAACCCATGGGGTTATTGACACATTTATATCACTAATCACTCAAATTGTGGCCAACTCTTTTAAGTTTTGGTCCATCTTCTGGTTCCTGGCCTCTCCAGTCAACATTTTGAACCACAGTGGGCTGAACTTTAAAACAATGTCTGTCTGGAACGACCCATTTCCTCACGTTTGCAGACAGGAATGATGAAACATATTCAACATCTGCTGCCTTTGCTCTTAAAAAGGTGCAAGAGTTTGTCCATAATCAGCATGCCTCCCGCGACTGTTGGCTCTGCTGATTTTCTATTCGTCTATTACTCCATCTGATGGATTATTTCGCATTCGTTCGTTTCATACACCAGTTTCTCCATGCGGGGGAGGCGGCTGCCCATCGGCAGAGCTCACAGGGCGAGACGCAGGGCACGTCCTGGACAGGATGCCAGTCCACCACAGAGACACACATTCAGGACTCTGGAGAGACCAATTAGGACTGTGGGAGGAAGCCGGAGTACCCGGAGAGAACCCATGCATGCACAGAGAGAACATGCAAACTCCACGCAGAGGCATGTATATTATGATTTCTACCAAAATGTTGACCGATCAGATTAGTGATGTTGGACGGCTCTTGCTTTAAACACAACTGTGCCGGTTATCAGACTGAAGGTAGTCATGTCTGCGGTACCTGGGAATCTCATATTAATCATACCTGGGAAACAGAGAAAAGTGTAAGAAAAACAAACAAACAAAAAGAAGAAAAACTGATCAGGATTTATTTCAAAATGCATTCAAACACATGCACAGAGCGAGGCACGAGAAGCCGACACCATGTTGTTACACTGTGAAACTGAGCTACTTACGTTGGGTCTTATAATCTGTACCACAGAAGACAGACAGGCTCATAATATGTTCATATGCATCAAACCGTTCTCCACGTTGACTAATGCTTCATCCCCACCGGCTGTACGTTTACAGCTCAAGTTCAGCCTTTTAAAGTGCAACACGAGTGTAAAACCAAAAGTGCAAAAAGGGAACTAAAAATAAGTAACATTTTCCTGAAATGAGTGTATTTGCCCTTGATTTGAGCATGTAAATAAGATAATCCGCCAATGGAATGAGTATTTTTGCACTTAAAATAGGAACACCTCATCTCCATCATCTTATTTCAAGTGAATAGATCTAATTAACTTATTTTATGGGTAAAAATACTCATTCTATTGGCAGATCATCTTATTTACCTGCTCAGGTCAAGTACAAATACAATCATTTCAAGAAAATTTGACTCACTTTTAGTTCCCTTTTTGCAGCGCATCCATACGGACGGGCGGCTCGTTCTTTACTGGAGCCCTTTTAGGCCCTTTTTCTCCACCCAGAGGTGGTTTTCCAAATGCCTTTTATTAGTAATAGTAATATAGTAATTATTATCGTTATTTCCCAAAGAGAATAAAGGTTTCATAAATCTCATTTTAGATTTACGAGCCAGAAATGATCAGATGCAGTAACGACTCATTTAAAAACTTTTGAAAATGCGTCAGAAGCTGGTGGAAGTGTACAGCCATGTTGTCTTACATCACTTAAATAAAACTGTCACATACATGGGGGCCCCCCAGAGCCATGCTGCCCTGGGCAGTAAGCCATAGAAACCATATAAAAAAAAGCCACTCTGTACAACAATTTTTAACTAAGAGCAAAACCAAGTAGGAGAGCCTGTGGTTATGATAAAACAACGATTTAAGGCTGAACTTTACAGGCCTATGAATTTAATATAATCTTTAAAACACTTTCTAACATCTCATTGAAATTAAAAGCATAAATAGCTTCTTATTTGGGACTTTTTTTTATTTGACCTGTGCACTTTCTTTCTCGGGCACTGACACTAATCTGGAGATAAATAACCAGTTCCTCCCAGAGGGAATGGTTTGATGGGGGCAATAATTTAATCCACATGAAGACCAGAGTCAGCTGTGTGAATGGTTTGATCGGCAGAGAGATCAAACTTTTAAAATATGCTCCAGGGTGGGGATGGGGGGCTTACGCAGTGGCGCCGGAGTGACAGTGGGTGGGCAGGTATCAGGCAGTTTCTGACAGTCAGTGAATTTTAATGAATGCCACTTTCTGCTCAGCAAATCTAATTTTACAATCTTTATATAAGACAAACAGTGAGAACATGATTAGAATCTCCATCAATAAAATTAATCGTTGCAGAATAAATAAATGTGGAAAGAATGTTAAAAAACCTTTGGTGGCTCTGCGATAAAGTCTGTTTTGTATACGCTGAACTTTTCAATAGAACCTTAAAATAAATCTCCACTAACAGTAACTTTATTCCCCGCAGCCATTTTTAGAAAAATCCAATCTTTAATTAAAGGACATTAACTTAGTGAGGGAGAAAAATCCATGTTAATTGTTTTTTTAAAATAAAATTCCAGATGTTGTTTTACATCAAACGGTTTCTATAAAATCTATGTAAAATTACGTTTTTTTTAAAGAAATGGCCTGTTTGTCATTTGTTTAAGCTGATCCAAGTGGCTCTCAAGCATCTTCATCAGGGACGGCAATAAATGTGGAGAAAATGTGCAGGATTGACAGTCAACACAAATCAAAGCGGACCATAAACCTTTTCCTCTGTAAATCATGTTTTTTATAGATGAAACACCGTCATTCTTCGGGGACTTTTTAGATGTTAAACACGGATAAAAAAAATAAAATAAAATAAACTGTGTTCTAGGCAGAGAATGACAAGAAATGTTCCAGGTTGGGACAGTTTGAGAAAACCTGATTAAATCTAAATGACTTTCACACAAACCTGGAACAAGAACACATTTTTTCAGAAAACCTACAAGCAGTGTTAGATTTTGGTGAGAATTTTGGTGTATTTGGCTGATTTTTAACACAGACATAAAGAGATTTAGTTCAGCTGATCCTCACACATTTATGATCCTGACACTGTCTGACACACGTACACGCGCTGGTGTGCAACCAAAAGAGAAATCTCCAGTTTCTTAGGCAGCATGTCAGTAAAGTTTTGCAACCAGAATGTCCTGACTGAACCAGTCGTCAAGTGTCCAAAAAGCTAAAAGCAGGAGACAACAACACATGTGGAGGATGACAACTGAGCCAAGCTCAAACGGGGGGGGGCAAAGGTTCCTGAAACAGTGAGAGATGTGCAATAACATGAACCGCCTGACCCAAAAACAGCTGTTACATAGCAGAGCCCCGGGCTCTGTAGAAACACAACGCCATCAAAGTCTTCTTCACTGCTTTTAATTTGTCACGAGAAACAACCACTTCTGAGCAAACTCCCTAAAGCATACCAGGTACAAACCTGGAAGACCGTATAAAGAGTAAATTAAGTGTAATGTGCTCTAACAGTCTGACCAAACTAAGCAACTTCTCTTAGCCCGGCTGTAGTGTTTAAAAAAACAACAACATCTGAGCATTTCTTTAACGTATGTTATTACAAAACCCGCAGCAGGCACAATCATATGATCCAACCAGCAATAATAAAGCTTCACACCATTTAGATCTGCTGAAACGAACCACAGGAAAAAGAACTCACACCCTTAGCTGCGTTTTTTTTTTTTTTTGGCCTCTCTTAGGTTCTGGGAGGAATTTCTGTCTCCAGCGGATAAAAAAATAGCCGTTTGTGCCCTTTAGTCGTTTGCCGATGAGTAAAAACGGCAATAAAACACCAGGAAAAGTGAATGAAAGGCTATTACGCTCTAAACTCCTCATAAAGGTCTTCAGAAAGGACTGCTACATTATTAGATGAAAATGACTGATTTGAATTTGGACAGCAGATGCTCTGTGGTGTCAATATGAGCCGGTAGAAGCTCATTTTCCCTTTGCAACGCTCTGCGTTTCCAAACGACACATATAGAGTGGCTGTTTTGATTTGTAGTGGGTCCAGAGGCTGCGTTCATGTCAGAAAATTACATTTTAAAACAATCAATCTGCTTTGAGAGACAAGGGATTGAACAATGTGATTCACTTGGGTTTCAGTTTTGAAGTTTCCTACCTCTAACACATATTTGTCTTGAAACATTTTACTGAGATATTCTATTTCTTTTTCCATTTTTCTTTTAACCTGGTGCCTTCATTGTGTGTTTAGCTGTTATATTTCAGCACCGGACGAGTTGATGTGGAAATGCTGGAAACAAGTGTGACAGGAACACTGTCTAGCTGCCCCATAAGTCTGTGCTTTCATTGAAAAAAGGTCCAGAGTGCTGACACCTGCCGATAATTCAACAGTCCTGCAGTCACACGGCTGCCAGACCATTCACGCCCGGCGGTGGAATAATTAGCAGCACTTTCAGCAGGGCAACGGAGACGTCACTTCACGACATCTAAGGACGGGAAACGATTGTCAGAGGTGAGGACAGACGGAGAGATCTGCTTGTGCTTGGTCATTTCCACAGCAGGCATTTACAGTAAGAGACGAAAAGCAGAAGTCAAAAATCCAGAACATTAACGTCAGTAAATGCAGAATAACCTGTGCTTGGATCTAACGCCTCGTTTGCTACCCTCTAAACAAACGAAGTCCCACGTTTTCAGGTGATCTATCAACTCATTTGGCGTGGGAACTCTTAGCAGCTGATCTGGACTGAAAGGTCCTGGTATGGGAGCTACAGAAAACCGATCTCTTTCTTTACAGGCCGCACAATCTTTAAATGTGGTTGTGATCATTAGTTCTCCAGCATTTCTGAATCTATCTAAATATTTAGCAACAACAGCAGATAAAGGAAGAATTGTGGGGTTTAAAAAAAAAAAAACATCTACAGCAGACGCACCGCACGAGAACTGCATATCTTTAGATAGGAAAAAAAGTGCAGCAGAGACCTGAAAGATACCCCATCAGAAAAGGTCCAAAGAAAATCTTTAAAAGGCATCAGAAAGTCTGGGGAACTATTGATCCAGATCGCCTCAAAAGATTAGCAAAAGTGCCGGGCGGCTTGGAAAGAAACGAGGGATAAGTCGACACCTTTTCCCCACCGTGCGACGTGTGCACCGTAAGTTGTTGGCAGTGATCTTTGACAAGGTCATGCTGACTGAAGCTGCACACATGCATTAGGGAGGCCATGTTGTGTCCTGCAGGAGGATCGGTTTGCCTCCAGCCTCCATCATCATCAGTTTGTCTGATGCTCCACGATGTGAGAGCTGTTACTCACTAATCGGTCTCCATGAAGCACGACAAGCGACGCGACCGTATCTCTGTGGACAAATCTGTCCACAGTGAAACAGAACTGAGGGCTTTTGTGCTCCTGTTGTGATCGTCTTTAGTCCCAGACATGAACAATCGCTCCATCCCTCAGTCCTGCCTTCGTGCAGCTCCTCTGCAGAAACGTCCTCTCAACATGGATTGTTCCTGGACTTTGGGTCGTCGCGCTCCGGCTCCAGAGGAAAGTCTGTTCCCGACATGCTGGCAGCAACGCTCACGATGGCGGATGTGTCTGAATCGCTGCTCATCGCATGCTGGTTCTCACCTGGAGGACGAAACAAAGGTGAGTGAACAGGGTTTAATCATCGGGTCCATCCACAAGCAGTTTGCATCCGCTCATCGTGGACATGCCCTTCTAATCTGGAGCGTTAAATTATTTATTTGAAGGGCTTTTTTACCCATCAGGAAACAATAAAACAACAAATATCAACGGATTTTATCCAAAATACTTACAGCCATAATTCTGGGCGGATATTTGATCCCTATTAACCACCAACAATTGGCCAAAGGTCCTGGTAGTTTATTTAAACTGGCCTGTTTCCTGCCACAAATTCAGCTGTAAAGTATAATCCACTAATTTTAAACTGGGTCAATGTCAGAACCTCGTAGCTAGAATGTTTTATCCATTTCAAAACTGGATTTAATGGAAGTTTTGGACCTGCTGAAACGTCCAACTGTGTCCAACATGTAAATACTTAAGGGAAGTTTAATAAAAAAAAAATCTTTCCTTCTTTCTTTATTTTTAATCTTCTGGCTGGAACTATATATTCAGAAATAAAATGTTACCGCCACAGCTTGCTATTAATACTTTTGGCCACTTGGTGGCAGCAAAAAGTAATCTTTTCAACATCGCTGACATTTTCAGGGACAAAACCTACTATCACTCATTGTCATTATGAGTTCAGGCCCATCAATCAGATTATGTGAGATAAAATATTAATTTCCAGACTGACATTTTGGTCACGCTTTGAGCCAGGTGTGTAACTTATATACGTACAGCTTGCAATATTGTGCATCTGTCCCGCCTGCGAAGCTGTTTCGAGGTAATGATGGAGCTGATGCAGGTCTATCACCCTTCCTGCAGGATCCAGCACCACTGAGCTCTCGTTAACTGTGATGTCACTGGCGGCGCTGATGGGATTGGTCAGAGGACCCCCGGCACTTGTCTCGTAGTCTGGAGGAGTCTCGTTTGAACAGTCGGCACTGAACTGGAACACAGACATATCTTTACCGCCTTACCAGCCTTTAAATAAGAAACAACTGGCTCAATGACCGGCTTAATGCGGCAATAAATAATTAAATAAACCTAAAAAAGAGACTTACCGGGATTCCCAGGGCTTTGAGGATGTTTATCTTGCACATCGGACACGTTCTGTGGTCTTGCAGCCACGGATCGACGCAGTGTTTATGGAAGACATGTCTGACCAAACAGGATGAAAGGCACACAGCATAAAGAGCGGCTCAGGTGATCAAACTGAAGTTCAGGCATTGGGTGCACAGAAGCCTCACCTGCAGGGTAATATCCTCACAACGTCGTTGGGTTTGTAGCATTCAATGCAAACTGCACAGTTGTCAAAGTCTGGTTCCGTTTCCTTAAACACAAACAGAACAAGGAGGATCAATTCCTTTCTTTTAAATTTAAAAAACTTACACTGAGTTCAATCAGTGCACACACCTCTGTTAAAATACCAGGTTTTGGTGACATTTAAGGTGAAAAAAGAAACTATCGCTACTGAAGGGGAAATTTATCCTATACAGAAACTAAAAATAGCTAAAACTATTTGAGGGGAAAATATAAAACAGAATAAAAAAAAATAATAAAACAACTGTAAAATGCGCACATTCTTGATTTGTCCTTTGTTCACCCTGTCTTGCCAAACCTCTCTGAATCTGGCCAGTTGTGAGGTGACGCCACAGATTTTCAGATTTAATCCCAAACGTTAGATTTTTCTCTGGTCAAGCCATTCTGCTGTTGCTTTGAAAGTATGCTTTAGTGCTCAGAGTTGCTGAAAACTAAAATCCATCTTCATCATCAGCTTTCAAGGAGCTACCATCATCTGATTCAGGTGTGTTAAAGAGCCTATGTCATTCAAAATTGTCCTTTTTGATCTTATAACTATGTTATGATGCTATTTCTTCATCAAAATTGTGTCCAAGGGTGAGTTTTGCTTGATTCATGCATGTCTGAGTAATCTTGGTGAATTCTCTGAACAGCAGTTCCTCCCTGTCCTGGAAAACAAGAGGCCGTGACCCGGTCCTTACCCACCAACCTTGACCGTGCCGCCCTGCGCAGCAAACAACACGCCCAACGAGCGATGTTGTGAGGCAGAGCTCCATCATTTCTGCTCAAAATTGAGGCAAAGTTTTTGGTTTTGAATCTGCACAATAATAGCAACAACTCCTTTTCAGCTTCGGCCACTAGAGGGCGTCCCCACATGGGGAGAGGCGGCATCGCAATGAAGGGAAGCGTTCTTCTTTCGTTGGAAAACAACTAATATTTCATAACAAATGAATACTCCATGGTGCCAAAGGCAACAATTAATCATGTATATGCCTAAAGTTGACTTTGGAAGTCTTAATAAAGCAAGATATAGAACCTTTAAAACAAGTAAATGATCCATAATGCGTGGGATGGTACAACAATCCACTGGTCTAGTTCCTGGTCATGATGCAGCCATTACCGTGTACTTTACTACAATACCAATGTACCTTTAGCAATCAGAGCCAAAAGTTTAAGTTTGGTTTTATTGGACCATGATACTTTCTTCCATAAGGTTTTAGGAGATTTTATGCAGGCCTCGATGCTTAATTTGGAGACATTGTCTTTAATGCCCAGATATATTAAGAATACAGGAGTCTGTTATCACAGCCACTAGTACTGGCCATAATTGAAAATGTCCAGATTTAATAATATAAATGTTGCTCCATATATATTTAACATATTTAAATCTGTTTGTCTGCAGTGCAAAGCAAGCCCAGATATCAGAGACAAACTGGAGCTGTTTACAGCCTGTTGGATCACATTTTAAATGTTCATCTGGTTTAATGATGTTTAATGGACATGATATGTTGAGACATGTAGACTCAACATATCCATAATATTATAATGAGTTCAACTCAGTCTTCACCAGAGATCTCGACAGGACTAGTCATAATTACTGGTAACGACTCTGATAAAAATCCCAATCAGAACATAAACAGTCAATGCAGGTTTTAAAAACGACTCACAAAAAAGGGCTAAGATGTCAAACAAATATTATAAAGGGAGAAGAATCTGATTTACCTTGTCTCCTTTCTTTAAAGTGCGCACTTGAAGCTTACTGAGGGCCTTCTTAGCAGCGTCTCCCAGACGTCTCTGCAGGCAGAGAAACAAACACAAGGAAGCTTGACACAGAAATGGTCACTGGCTTCTTTCTGTGACTAAATCTGTTCAAAAACGATAATATTAAAAAGCAACAACACTCCCGCTGCTCTCAAAAGGGACGGTTGTGCCCTTTTATCTCTTGCAGAGAAAAATAACTGCATCAATGCTGAAATTTAACATAAAGGAAAAACACCAGGTCTATATCACAGCAAGACCAACAAAGCAGATTTTCATCAGACTTAAGATGAATGCCAGGCAATAAAGGGACAAAAAAAACATTTTCTTTTAAGAGAACTGCGGGAACTGCATGTATTTTTATTCAAGATGCACAAAAAATAAAACAGACAATGACCGAAATCAGACAAATTTTGGCTTGATCTGCCCAAACCCCATGGCAGGCCGGTCAGAAACTAAAAGCTGTTTCTGCGATCATGGCCACCAGGTCACAGTAACAACACTCTTCAGTGTAGAAGTCGTTACTATGAAAAAAGGACTCCATGTTAGGTATTTAAAATGAAGGAGAAGATAAAAAGGTGTGAGGAGCTATCGTAGGTTTACAGATGAATGTCATTCAGGATGCTGCGACAACAAGCTTCTGCAGAGGATGGTCCCTTTTGCTTCTTCACATTGACTTTATTATTCAATGCAGGATTTCATTCCATTTCTATGCAGACGACTGTCAAATCTACATCCCCCTCATGCAGTCTGACTCTCCCTCTATTCAGCCCCTTCATGACCGTCTTCGTGCTGCAGCGCTTCACCGCATCTCGTCCCTCAGATCAGCCGACCAGACGTTGGCTCCTAAATCACAGCGGAAACTAAGAGGCGGTGGAGCGTTTCCTTTTGTAGCCCCAAAGCTTTGGAATTACTGCCACACTGAATTGTGTTCATGCTGCCGGGGTTTCTGATATATACTTCAGCGTGAAAAGTCAACATCGTGAGTCTGATGGCCTGCAGAGGGAGCCTCTGGTTTGCTTTTCTGATCGGAGCGTGAACAGTTGGATGAATAGGCGTGTTTTGGCCTTAAGCCTCATCTAAACGCTTGTTCCTCTGACTGAGCTGCACAGGAAACAAGGTAAAACCGGTATTTGAATGTGCCTGCTCATGAATGCCTTTGCATTTTGTATTTTATTTATTTGTACAAGGGCCAATGCATATTGATGAACATATGTAAAAATGGGAGATTAAAGCCGGAGGGACTAATGTTTACGTAATGAGGCTCTTATTTACCAGAAGAACTTCAGTGCTGTAAACCGAAACAAAAACTTTTAGATTCTTCCCCCCCTGTGGATTATTGTTTTCCTGAAGCATAAATTCTAGTTGTCTGACGTGTTCATCCTGAGGGGTCCGGCTGCTACACACATCAGAATAGGTTGCCTTCAGTCTCAGCTGCCCTTTTTCTTTGCTTTAAAACTGACTATAAACAATTCAGGAAGTTGATGCTATTACCAACAAAGTAAAAAGTTAATGTTATGTTGCTCGTGCACCAATGGTTCTGCATGACCCCAACAGCAAAGTGCTGCAAGCATGGTCACAAAAAGAAATGCTGCTGAGATGGTAAATTTAGTTCAGACATTTAGGAGCTGAACTAGTAACTAACAATAATTTATTCAGTTATGCCCAATGTAAGACTTTATTTACAATTTATATCAACATAGGCGGAACATTAAATACTTTTACGTTAAAATAAATCACATGTTTTCCTGCCTAAAGGCCATTGAAGCGATTCACATTATGCCTGGTTAGGCTCTTTAAAAGTTCAGCATTGCTGGTGGTGAATTCTTCCACATCTGGGGTTCCTTCAATGATTGTCCAGATTATATTTCCATTTTACTGAATTAAAACCTCTGCTTACACCTCTCCTGATAATGACTAATGCTTTTGTTTGCTTTTAAACAATTTCCCTCATTAAAAAGTCAATTTTAGAAAAGATGTCTGTCAAAGATAAGATTTTACTTTTTTTACATTTTAAAATGACGGCACTTTATTGTGTTATGATCTAAAACGCTTGAAGCCTGTTTGTCTGAAGATATGACAGCCTTTAAAACAGATTAGTTAGCTCGGTGCCACACAGTCGTGCTTTAAGAAAGAAGTGTAAACGTGAGAGCATGGAAATGTGATGTAGCAGCATCTGTGGCCAAACATGAACTCATCCGACAAAAGGAGTAAAGATACATTTTAAAGGTTTAAGACATTTTCCAAATTTGAGCATCAAATATCAATTTGGAATCCAAATAAGCACCCAGGTGTTTGAGCCGATCAACTTTTTGACAGAGTAAAATTACTGACTTTGCATCTGATCATGAAACACTGAGAGAGTTCAGGCCCTTCTGAAACTATGAGATTCCCACCATTTCCCCATGAAGCCTGTAGTTTTGCGGCTATATTTATAACATTATGATCTGCATATTGAGTATTTGGCATTGAACATCTTTGCAACTGTCAGGAAATTCATTAATACTGTTTATAGCCAGAAGAGCAGGGGTCTTAAAATGGTTCCTTGTGGGACACCCATTTATATTCACTAAAAACTCCAACATAATTATTTATATTTCTTAAATAGGAACAAAACCAATGAGGAGTTTGTTGTGAGAAATGTAACTTTTTAATTTGCATACAGCAATCTCATTGTTTATCCAAGCCTCTCAGGTCAGCTGTGAGCAAAAAAACAGATACGGGCCTTTACAAAAAAAAAAGAGATAATAGCAAACTGCTGCTCAGAACGCATGCTCAGTGCCGTTGTGTTGGTTCATACCTGGTTGCGGTCTCGCGCGTTAGCGTAGCGGAACCTCTGGATGTAGTAGAACACCAGCCAGGCCAGCGAGATGATCATGAGGACGATGAAGGAGATGGAGACGAAAACCACAGAGGTTCTGCTCACGTATTTCTGCAGGTTGCGGGTTCCCACACTGATGTGCATCACCACCACAAAGCGCCGCTCCAGCAAGGTCACAATCTCCCGACCTTTGGGTTCGGGAATCATGATGGCCACCATGTCCCCTGTATCTGCACAAAACACACGAAGCACACAAAGAGCCAAGTTAAGCAACACTGCGGCGGGAAACGTTATCTTAGTGAAAATTTTTACTGGGGAGACGTTATGCATCAAAGTTACGTCTCTGAAACAGGCTTTCCAAATTAAACTCTGTTTTAAAACCCAGGCATAGCACTGGAGGAAATCTTGTGCTTATTTCTGGGAGCTTAGGTGGGAAAGCTGAACCGAATCCTCTCTCCGGCCTACAGCCATATGTTGATTAATGCACGACAGGCCACGCCTCCTTACAGAACTGCTGTAAGTCAGTCAGGTTTGTAGGCCCACACTCTTTTTCAGCTCTGCACACTGATCGTTCATGGGAAAGGGATCGGTGCTTTGTGATGTCCTGATGACCTCTAGTGAATATTATAAGATGCTGCTACAATATTTCTGCATAATATTCTTTCCCCATGATGCCGTCTCTTTTGTAGCGACGACATCATGGGGAAAGTGCCTCCTGCAGCAGAACACCTAAATAACAGGATGCTTCCTCCGCCGTACTTCACAATGACGACGGTTTCCCCAGGCTTGCAAGCTTTTCCGTTCTTTTATCCAAATGTAAGGATGGCCAAGAAGACCAAAACGTAAAATTTTAGTTTAATCAGACCAGGACATGTTTTCTAAATTAAAGTCTTTGTCCTGTAGCGCATTTGCAAACCGTAATCTGTGTTTTTATTACGCTTTTTGACACAATGGCACATTACATTTCCCTCTAGGAAAACAGATATTGCACCCGAGGATGAAATCAGCTTTTGATTGTTCGCTATTCTGTTCTTGAGGCAGTGTGTTTGAGGTGTGGCCTTTAAAAAACATCCACTTGTGTGCCTCCAAACGCTGCTGAGCAATCAAATAATTTCAATAGTTTATCAAAAACCAGAAAAAGCCAATAACAGTCATAAAGCTTAAAACTGAGCATTCCTTTTATAGAGGCATTAATCTATCTGGTTAGGTTAATTTCTATTGAGAATTTTTCAATTCTTTACCATCAGGAAGTCCACAAAATGCAGTTCAAAGTCTTCAGCTGATTCCAAATGCTGCGGCAAGAGTTCTGATGAAAATCAACAAGAGGGATCATATTTCTCCAATTTTAGCTTCCCTTCATTGGCTTCCTGTTAAATCAAGAATAGAATTTAAAATTCTCCTTCTAACATATAAAGCCCTTAATAATCAAGCTGTATCATATATCAGAGCTCTGATTACCCCGTATGTTCCTAACAGAGCACTTCGCTCTCAGACTGCAGGTCTGCTGGTGGTTCCTAGAGTCTCTAAAAGTAGAATGGGAGGCAGATCCTTTAGCTATCAGGCTCCTCTCCTGTGGAACCAACTCCCAGTTTTGGTCCGTGAGGCAGACACCCTATCTATTTTTAAGACTAATCTTAAAACTTTCCTTTTTGACAAAGCTTATAGTTAGAGTGGCTCATACCCTGAGCTATCTCTATAGTTGTGCTGTGATAGGCCTAGGCTGCTGGAGGACATCAGGGTCTAATTTTCTCACTCTACTGATTTCTACTGTTCTCCAGTTTTGCATTGCATTACATTGAAATGACTGTCGTCATTTCAGCTTTTAACTTTTTGCTCTCTCTCTTTCTCTTCATAGAAGGTACACCTGGTCTGACGTTCTGTTAAGTGTGACATCATCCAGAGAAGACGGCTCACCCGCTACTACCATCTAATGTAGAACAGATTACTAGATCAATGTGTGCTTCTGTGCTTTTTTGTCTCTGCTCTGTCTCTGCTCTGTCTTCCGTAACCCCAGTCGGTCGAGGCAGATGACCGTTTATACTGAGCCCGGTTCTGCCGGACGTTTTCCTTCCCGTTAATGGGGAGTTTTTATTCCCACTGTCGCTTCATGCTTGCTCAGTATGAGGGATTGCACCAAAGCCATGTACAATGCAGACGACTCTCCCTGTGGCTCTACGCTTCTCTAGGAGTGAATGCTGCTTGTCGGGACTTTGATGCCAACAACTGGTTTCCTTATATAGGACATTTTTGAATAATCTGTATAATCTGACCCAATCTGTATAATATGATTGAACTTGATTTTGTAAAGTGCCTTGAGATGACATGTTTCATGATTTGGCGCTATATAAATAAATTGAATTGAATTGAATTGAATTTTGTGTTGGTCATGGATGATGTAGAGGGGTACTAGTTCGTTTTTTCAAAAAGATCAGTTCACTTTTTAGTATTTGGTTACATTATGACTACAAGTTTCCATGTATTTTATGGGATAATTGAGAAGTGGAAGGAAGATTATACCAAGCTCCAAACTCTTTTACTAATGCAAATCCGAAACGTTTTGCATTCATTCTTCACTCTGAAGTCCTGAATAAAATCCAGGCTGGACAAGGAGAGCATTAAATACAAGAGGGATCCAAATCTCAGGTGGGAGAATCTATTGACAGGAGAACCTCGCCATGCACCTCATAAATCCGTTCTTTATGGCAGAAGGACCAGAAAACGGCAAACATTGTAAGCAAGCCAGAGAAGTTCTTGTTTGCAGTTTGCCTCAACCCATTTGCAAACATGTGGAAGAAGGTGTTCTGGTCAGATGAGACCAGAGATGGTTTTCTGAAGCATCAGAGATGATGGGAAGATACATGCAAGCTGAACACAGGATAATCCCAAAGGAAAACCTGTTAAAGGCTCCAAAAGACTCCAGATTTTTGTTTGCAATACATTTAGAAAAACCATGTCCTTCAACTTCACCGTTATCCACTAATATGGGTTGGTCTATAATGTATAATTCCAATAAAATAAAGGGACATTTGTAGTTTTATTGTGAGCCAGTGATAAAATTAAATAGAAAATGTAGGCATTGCAAATCTGAGGAGTTCCGTCAGTTCAGTTTGTATTTTAGGAAAGTCACACTTGAACCCAAAGCCTACATTTGACACCATATTTACTGATTTAGTTTAAGAAAATTACTTATATTCATTGTTGGTTACATAAAAGTAACTAGTTATAGTTACTTCTCCCAAAAAGTAACTTACTGCACAATTAAAAAAACTAGTTGTTGGGCAAAGCGACTATTCAGTTACTTTGTTCTATTTAAAATGTCAAGAAATTTGAATGACTTTCCTGTTATTGGAACTTTAAATACTACTAAGTTCAAATATAAAATGCTAAATATTTAAAGGGACCAAATATCTGAAAACATTGTAAACTAATCTATACCAATTTAGTTTGTGTGGGAGGACAAACCAGGGTCAAGACACTTATCAATTGCAATATACTTATATAGATATGATTATTATATTCAGCTTTTAGAATAAAATAACTAAATGTTTTAAAACCTAAATATTATTGCAAATTGATAGGCTCAACTGGGTATAACATGGGTATAGCAATAACAAAATCATTCTTTACAAGCAATATCAAAAAATTAAATAGATTTTGTAGTAAAATTAAATTAAATTCAATTCAATTTTATTTGATTTAATGGATCAAGTTGTAGTAACGCGCCACATTATATTGTAAGTAACCTTTAATATGAGAAAACTATCCAGATTACTCAGTTACTCGTTACTAATGCCATTATTAACAGCACTGGTTATGTTACACACAGTTTCAAGGGCTTCCCCAAATTAAGAGATCAGTCGGAGATTCAAAAATCTGCACAACGGCGTTGAACATGTGATAAAAGAATTACACAGAAGAAAAAATTCCTGAGGGACTCCATGCTTTTGAAAGAGACGCATCAAAGCTCTTCTCCCTCATCCAGAACTGGGATTAATGATTCCGAGTACTGTTTAGCGGTGGCAGCACAGTTACATCATGCTCCCTCTGCTGCCTGTTTGTGACAGAGTTGCAGACGGCCTGGGAGGCTCCCTGCGGTGTTTCATCCATCTTTCACTCCCCGTAAACGGCGTCTACATCACCAAAACAAAACCCCCGGTTCACACAGATAAAGATCACGTCTCTGAGGCATCGGAGCCGAGAGAAAATATGCTTCCTGGAGAGTTCAAGGCTTTGAATCTGACACGTTAGCGACGTTAGCAGCAGCTGTGGTGCCTTTTGTCTGTCTCACTGATTATTCCCTTTACGTAACAGGTGTCTTGTAAAATGTTCACAGCTGCAGCTTTTGTCTGGCATGTTTTATCAAAAAGTGCCGCTGATGTCATGATTTGTTTTCTCAGAGAACAATGAAAGACGACTTTGATGGAAAAAGACGGTTTCTTTTTCTGAGATGGCACAAGTTTCCAAGGTAAAACTTTAAAACCACAGTTCAACTCAGGCATGAATTGGAAACTGACGTCACTGTCCACCGTCAAGGCTCTTCAGTAACAAGATGGACTGTTAGGGTGCAAACCTGAAAAAAAGAAAAGAAAAGAAAAAGCACCAATACCTTCAAGCTTGACCGGAGCTTGTAGCTGTCTACACAGACAAAATTAAGACAAGACACAGACAAAAGTAAGTTGTGCTGATTGGCCACAGTGACAAGATGTGTTTAGGTGAGTCAAGCATGATGGTGGCGGCATCATCACAATTAATTTTATTGTCTTTGTGCAAGAAAGCACACCGAATTTTAAATCATGTCTCACCATATGCACGGTATGCTGATGATACATCTGTATGTTCCCTGTTTCACTGCATGATCATCCACTACTGTCACTGAGTCAGTGTGTCAAAAGTATTGATGAGCTAATGGTCCAGAATTCCCTCCAGCCATAAATATAAGACAGAAGTATTTGCACTTGGTAGCAAAATGCACAGATAAAGATCAGCCGTCAGCTAGAGTCAACAGAGACCAATAAAGACCAGAGAGCATAGAAGAGACCAAGCTGTTGTTTTAGACTCAGACCTGAATTTTAACAATCACTTAAAGACGGTTACTAAAGCAGCTACCATTATATATATATATATAAAAAAAAAAACATTGCCAGAATTAATGGTTTCATATCAAAACAGGACAAAAAATTGATGAATGCTTTCATTTAAGCAGGTTAGATTACTGTGGGAGTTTCTGTACTTGGTCTTTGTGAAACAAATTAACGAAGCAGCTGCACCAGAACTGGACAAGGCGAGGCAGCATTTAGTGTTTATGCTGCTCAGCTCTGATACAAACTCCCTGAAAACCTGAGACGTTCAGAAATTGTTGTTTCCTTTCAATCCGGACAGAAACATTTTTATTTATTGCAGCCTTTCATCAAAGAATCTCTCGTCACTGAGGAGTGAATCATCTGTTATTACCATCTAACATAGAAAGTACTCCTGGGTCAATGTGAGCTTCTGTGCTTTCTGTGTCTCTGCTCTGTCTTCTCTAAGCCCCAGTGGGTGGAGGCAGATAAGCGTTCACACTGAGTCTGGTTCTGGTTCTGCTGGAGGTTCTCCTCCCTGTTGAAGGGGAGTTTTCCTCTCCACTGTCGCTTCATGCATGCTCAGTATGAGGGATTGCTGCAAAGCCATCAACAATGCAGACGACTGTCCACTGTGGCTCTACGCTCTTTTAGGAGGAGTGAATGCTGCTTGGAGAGACTTGATGCAACCTGCTGGGTTTCCTTAGAGAGGAAACTTTCTGACCAATCTGTATAATCTGATTAAATTTGACTTTGTAAAGTGCCTTAAGATGACATGCTTGGCGCTATATAAATAAAATTGAATTGAATTGAATCGTGAGACTGGAGATTAAATTTAAATTTGCATTTTAAATCTCGGGTTTAACATTCGTTTCCTCTCATGAAATGCTTCTAAGTGTTTGACTTCTTGAACTCTCTTTTTAGGCAAAGCTTTAAAGTGTTACATGTTTCGTTTACCATCAAGAAGGCAAAAATGACAGCAGAAAAACTTACAACAAAATCAGCTTTATTTTCAATAAAAAAAAAAGAATTAAGTGGCTCACAAATACTTTAGATTCGAAGATTTTCGCCACCATGGTAAAAGTTTAGACACCACTGCTGTAATGTGTTGAATAGTTAAAATTTTATCATGATATATTGTGGTACTATTGTGACAATAAAACGTTATTTATAGATTCTTGCAGTTTTTTAGGTAACTGTGTGGCTGTGCCTGCATATCAATTAGCCCAATAAATGTAAATACTGCGCTTGAAAAACATTTAATAGTGTAACGTATAACATATTAAGACAAAATTTGAAATGCGTGCCATCAGGACAGCAGTTATAGAAATGAGCGTGATTTTTATCACCAAACTGCCCAAAGTAACTGCATTTAATTAGATTTTTTTTAAATGTATTGTTATTTATGATGATCATCTCAAGAAACCAGCACCGAAGAAAATAGCAAAAACAACAATAGTGACTGTTTTGGGGGTTTTTCAGACACCACTAGATGGGATTTATCGTCATCACGATAAAAAAAATGTTCCCGATAACGATAAAACGATACGATAACAGCCCAACTATAGTGTTGAACATCTCTGCTTTGTTCCAGGTTAAGTGTTGGGACACATCCACAGCCAGATTCAACATCCTCCATTTAAACAAAAAATTCTTTTAACACCATGACTGGTTAAGCATTACGGATCCCTGACACCGTTTTCACCTTTGCAGCTTTAAACGTTTCCACCTGCACATTTATGGCTTTATTAGGGTACTGCCATATGGTTCTGGGGGAAATTATTGCATCTGCTCAGCTCAACAGAGTAAATATTTTAAAGGACAAACTCGCTGAAATACAATACTCTATATGCTGACTTCGATCCTCATGGTCAACAGAAATAAAAAAAGAGTCATTAAGCTAGGAGGGATTTCTCTTATCAGTAGGAGCAGACAAATAGTTGCCTGTAAATAAGAAAGAAAACGTCTGAAAGTGACACAAAACTAGTGAGAAAATCTGAGTTTTGGGATTAATTTGGATAAAAAAAAACATTATGATTGATTGATTGATGATACTATCAGGAAGTCCACAAAATGCAGTTCGAAGTCTTCAGCTGATTCAAAATGCTGCGGCAAGAGTTCTGATGAAAATCAACAAGAGGGATCATATTTCTCCAATTTTAGCTTCCCTTCATTGGCTTCCTGTTAAATCAAGAATAGAATTTAAAATTCTCCTTCTAACGTATAAAGCCCTTAATAATCAAGCTCCATCATATATCAGAGCTCTGATTACCCCGTATGTTCCTAACAGAGCACTTCGCTCTCAGACTGCAGGTCTGCTGGTGGTTCCTAGAGTCTCTAAAAGTAGAATGGGAGGCAGATCCTTTAGCTATCAGGCTCCTCTCCTGTGGAACTAACTCCCAGTTTTGGTCCGTGAGGCAGACACCCCGTCTACTTTTAAGACTAATCTTAAAACTTTCCTTTTTGACAAAGCTTATAGTTAGAGTGGCTCATGTTACCCTGAGGTACCTCTATAGTTGTGCTGTGATAGGCCTAGGCTGCTGGAAGACATCAGGGTCTAATTTTCTCACTCTACTGATTTCTACTGTTCTCCAGTTTTGCATTGTATTACATTGAAATGACTGTCGTCATTTCAGCTTTTAACTTTTTGCTCTCTCTCTTTTTCTTCATAGTAGGTACACCTGATCTGACGTTCTGTTAACTGTGACATCATCCAGGTAAGACAGATCACCCGCTACTACCATCTAATGTAGAACAGATTACTAGATCAATGTGTGCTTCTGTGCTTTTTTGTTTCTCTTGTTGTGTCTCTGTTCTGTCTTCTGTAACCCCAGTCGGTCGAGGCAGATGACCGTTCATACTGAGCCCGGTTCTGCCGGAGGTTTTTCCTTCCCGTTAATGGGTGGTTTTTCTTCCCACTGTCGCTTCATGCTTGCTCAGTATGAGGGATTGCAGCAAAGCCATGTACAATGCAGATGACTCTTCCTGTGGCTCTACGGTTCCCCAGGAGTGAATGCTGCTTGTCGGGACTTTGATGCAATCAACTGGTTTCCTTATATAGGACATTTTTGACCAATCTGTATAATCTGACCCAATCTGTATAATATGATTGAACTTGACTTTGTAAAGTGCCTTGAGATGACATGTTTCATGATTTGGCGCTATATAAATAAAATTGAAAATTGAAATTGAATTGGAAATTGAAATGATGGTGATAACTGCAGTCTGCATAAGGTGTGATACTAACCCTTAAACATAAAAGAAATTAGCTTCATGCTGTAAAACACTATGACATAAATTGCCACACCTTTGTTACACTGTCATGTAAAAATCCGACTGAATTTTGCTTATAAAATGTTAAACATCCATATGAAGATCCTGAGGCAGCTGGTTTGTAAAAATGTTCTTGCAAAAGATGAGATAGAGATTGACATAACTGAAATGCAAAACAGGACAGAACATTTTAACTTTCACAAAACATCCTGGCACTTTGTATCACTTCACATATTTGTTGTTGAAATATTTGACAGCGCTCCTCCAAACATTCGTCAGAACCACCCTGATCCTTGGGTCAAAACACGCACAAAGCCCCGAGTTTCAGTTGGAGCTGTTGGTCAGGATGGCCGCGCCTTTATGAAAAGTACCAACAGGTGGAGAACACGCTTATAATGGAAATTCTATTCAACAGGAAAATAAGGCAACAAAGTAAGACCTTCAAGGTCAAACCACACTGACAACAACAGCACCAGGAACAACAGAGGCAGGCCTGTAAATGCCACTGGGTGGACGAGTGAAAAACTAACCCCTGTGTCTGTGTCTAAAATCCTTCATTCCTGTTAAAATTATTTTTTCAGGAGTAAGAAATATGATCACAATGAGCGATTGCTTATGTTCAGCAATCCTTGTACATGTATTTGCATCCAGAGTTTTCAGGGGGGTTAGGTTGTGCAAAAGTCAGGACATGAGTACAAAAAAAACATCTACTGCACTATAAATATATAACAGAGAGTCTTCACAATAAATGAAAAAGAAAATAAATGGCCGTAGGTAAAATTATGACGGTTGAACATTATTAATTAAAAGAAAACATATTAGGGAGGATGCAAGGAGCCTGACAGAAAAACCGAGGGAGCTGCAAGAACTTCCTCCAAGTACTGAATTACTGAGGAGCGACTACTCATCCCACTCAGAGGCATTTCTGGGAGCTAAAATGAACTGACGTCTTTTCTGTGGATTACTGAAGGCTATGATGAAAACATTTTTCCTTATTTTCAGGTTTTCAGAACATGAATAGATAAAAGCTAGCTGACACTGTGAACTAAATGACTTTGGAAACTGTTGTTAGTCTTTGTCAAACTCCCCCTTAAAAAATAATTATCACAACAAACGAGGAGCTCAATTACCTTGAGTTTTTTTAGTTTATTTCACTGACTTTTGTTATTACAAAAACATTCGAAATGATTTCAAAACTGAAGGATAAAAAAAAAAAAACGTCAAATTCGACCTTAAAAGAGGATTGTTGTAGTGATCAAGATTAACCTCAACCATCTGTTTGCTTTTGCTCATGTTCACCTCACAGTTTGCCTGCTCAAGTTACTCTTCGTCATACTGACGGACCATGATGGCAGGGTTTACTGTTACAATCCATCAAATCATTGAGCATTTGACTATCAAACCATGTGAGCTCAGACGAGTGACATTAATCTGGCTGTTGCTCAGACGGCGTCTGAAGGGTCGCCTCGGTTTTGAAAGATTTGATCAGAAATATACAGTTTCTTCTGCCTTTTGAGCTAACAAGTGATTGTCTAAAGTATCTGCGCATCCGTATGGACTGCCACCAGCAAACAAGGAGGAAACGTCCCCCGACAGGCCAGTCAGGAGTTCTGTGTTTTCAGCCGATTCTGCAAGGAGACGACTGTGTTGTTTCAACTGCTGTAATACATACAGAGGGGCGCTGCAGCTCAAAAGACGGCAACATTCATGGCCAGATTGATGTATGGAAAAAAGTATCTGTAAAAATTTAATTCTCTGTCATAACAGGCTACAACTGTTCACATTTCCAGAACAAGAGCAACCTCAGAAGTCCAGATGAGCGCAAACAAGAATGCCGTTGGAGTTTGATTCATGTTAAAAGGAGTTGTTCCTTTCCACTTTCACCACATGCTTGCTTAGTAGGAGGAATTGCAGCAAAGTCGATGACTAAATGCAATCAGTTGGGCCTCCGAAGATCAAGAACTTTTTACCTTTTGGCATTTTAAACACAATTTGACAAAGTTGTATTATAAGTAAAATAGAATTAGATTGTCTGCATTGGAATTTAAATCTGTGCCTATGATAGTATTGAATGGTATTGATTTTATTATTAATTAGATATATGATATAGATTGAACCCGTTTGTCTTGTATAATGCCTAAAGAAGATGATTGCTATTAATTCAGTCCACAGTGCTGTGAAAAATGTAAATTTTCTCACTATGAAAAAACATTTTTCATATCACACAAATATAACCTGAGTAAATACAAAATGTAGTTTTAAAATGATAATCTAAATTTTAAAAGGTAAAATAATCCATCTAAACCAACATGGTGCCATGTTAAAGAGTAACACCACAGCTGATTAAAGAGATCACTTTAATTTCAATTCAATTTAATGTATATAGTGCCAATACAAAACACATCATCTCAAGGCACTTTCCAAAGTCAGACTCCATCAGATCCTCCAGGTTGGTGAGAAAGTTTCCTCTCTAAGGAAACCCAGCAGGTTGCATCAAGTCTCTCCAAGCAGCTTTCACTCCTCCTGAAAGAGCGTAGAGCCACAGTGGACAGTCGTCTGCATTGTTGATGGCTTTGCAGCAATCCCTCATACTGAGCATGCATGAAGCGACAGTGGAGAGGAAAACTCCCCTTTAACAGGGAGGAGAACCTCCAGCAGAACCAGAACCAGGCTCAGTGTGAACGCTCATCTGCCTCCACCCACTGGGGCTTAGAGAAGACAGAGCAGAGACACAGAAAGCACAGAACCTCACATTGATCCAGGAGTACTTTCTATGTTAGATGGTAATAGTGGATGATCTGCCTCCCCAGGATGATGTCACAGCTAACAGAACACCAGAACAGGTGTACCTACCATGAAGAAAAACATCACTTTCTGACAACATGAAGTAGGTTCAAATATTTGAAAAAAGAAACGTGTCTGAGCTACAGAAATTTCACAACCGGAGAACCAAATTATTTCACTTGTATCAGCCTGGGATGGGTTCCAAGGCGGTTCTATTCTTTGGACTTCAGAGAACCGCAGAGAGAGAGAGCCTGGCTACAAAATGAGTAAAACACGGAACAGAGGATCAGCTTCCCCTGAGGAGAGGGAATCAACCAAAACCACTCCAAGAGAACATCAGTGACCTATCCAGGTGAAGAAATAATATCTAAAGCACTGCATGCCTCACTCACCTCGGTTAAACCTAGAGTTCATGATTAAAGAAAGGAGACAGGGCATAAATGGCCTCCACGGGAGAGTTCCCAGGCCAGAGCCACTGTTTTACCCCCCCCCCCCCCCAAAAAAAAAAACCCAACACAAAAGCCCATCTCACTTTTGCTAAAGAAACATACAAAAAGAAACCATCTTGACTGACGTTCTTCAAAACCCTTAGGAAATTAATTCTGTGGATTGACAAGACAAAAGTGGGATTTTAGACAGACAGACAGACAGACAGACAGACAGACAGATAGATAGATAGATAGATAGATAGATAGATAGATAGATAGATAGACTAAAAACCTTGAGAATCAAACCCACAGTCAAACATCGTGGAGGTAGTTTGGTGGGTCTGGGGCTGCTGTGCTGCAGGTGTTGCTATCTCAGGGTGGTGGTGGGGTGATCACTCATGAAGCAGGATGGTTTGGAGAGCCCCCCCCCCCCCCCCCCCATTCGTCATTATTTGAACAATGTATTTTGTGTTTACTCATGTCATATTTTCTGAAATTAAAATTAAGTTTTAACACCTGAAACAAGAAATCTGTACAGCTACTGTTTCACTCCACTGTGTAATTAACCGACCTGACCTTACAGACTACATGGTTAAAGAAAACGCTTCAGCCATGCCTCCAGCAACCTGACTCCCAGCTCCAGTCAGCAACTGAAGTCAGAGGAAAGCCTTCCCCGGGGATCCAGGTCATTGATTCTGCTCTTCAGCCAAATCCTTCACTCATAATCTATCTGGATGCTCTGGCTCCGGAGAGCTCGCAGGCCTCCAGGATCTAACCATTAATCGGCCTCTTAAGTTGCGCGCAGTGATTAGTGCGCGGCGCCCGGAGGCCTGCTGCAACCAGCTGGCCACCTGTAGCAGGAATCCGACCCGTCCGCGCCAGCAGGAGCCGCATCGACCAGAAACAGGAGCGCTCTCCGCCTTTCTGGTCCCTCTTACCCGAGTGGGGCATCGTGATGGTGTCGTTGGCGCTGTTGTACACCACGACCGCAGACGCGTTGCTGCTTGCGGCGTTGCGGATCTTCTCCCTGAACGTGCAGTTGCCCGCAGCCAGCAGCGCCACCCAGGCGGTGTTCGGGGGCACCGGGGGGAACCGGACGCTCGGGTCGCAGCCCTGCCTGTCCTGCGGGAGGCCGGGGACCAGGACCCGACCTCTGGCCTCTCTCTTGGGCGAGTGCTCTCCGTAGCGACCGCACTCGGTCTTCTCCGTCCGGACCTCCAGGGTAACGGGGTCCAGGTAGGTGATGTTGACGAAGGCCGTGTACCACTCCTCCTTCTCCGCGGCCGTGAAGTCCAGGCAGAGCAGCTGGACGACGCAGAAGGACAGCAGCCAGGTCCACAGCGCCAGACTGCGGCAGGCGCGCAGCAGGGACGCGGCCATGGTTCGGCTGGCGGAGGGCGGCCTCAGCCTAAACCCGCACCGCGTCTCATTCTGGGGGATGCGCGGTCTACAAGTGCCTCCATGACGCCCAGCGGGCTGAGAGAGTGGGAGTTTGTGCGTGGAAGCGTCCACGGAGCATCGCGGGGAGGCGTGCACCGTGTTGTTGTTCAGCGTCAGCTGGTGGGCCGTCCTCTCCTGCGGGCCTCTGCTGACCGAGCCGACGGTGCGTGCCGGATCATTTAGAAGAACGACTGGAACCGGACAGTCGATTTTATTTTAATTTTTTAAAATTATTTTTCAGATAGAATAAAGCCTGATCACAGCTCTCTATTCATGTCATGTGACCAGTGACGTCTCTGGCATGACACAAAAACTCAACATCTATTAGCAGCAACATTTTTATTTTTTTGTGATTCATACAACCTGACTTTGATGAATTTTGAATTAGACAGATTAGTTAGCATAAACCATCATCCAGGAAAAACCCTTTTATATAAGCTAAATGTAATTTTTTATTCATTTTAATTAATAAATTTTATACATAAATTACGAATAAAGGCTCACACATAGTGTTCATTTATTGAACAGAAAAGATTCCCATCAATCCTTCACTGAGCCAGCAAGAACAACCAACACTATCAATATCAAAGCGCCTTAAGAGGATTCAATCTACTGAGCTTGTCAGTATTGTGGCACACTTAGATAAATAGACATAAATCTTTATGTTAACAGAATTTTATTGGTAATGGAATGAGTCTTTTTCACAGTATAGGGAACGATCATGTCCCACTGTCCCCAAATGCAGAGACGCCACAGCATGTGACCAACCAATCAAGAGAATAACCTGAGACATCAGTTGCTCATTTAGCTCCATCCATCCTTTCATCCTGTCTCTTTGTAGAAGACAACCATCCCCACATCACTATGCTGCCACCACCATGTTTCACAGTGGAGACAGTGGTGGCACCACTGGAGGGGTGGGGAATTTGACGCGACTATTAATAGTAATATAGATATGAAGGATTTACTGATCCCAGGCTATAATGGGTAAAAAATGTGAAATTAACTAAAGAACTGCTTTTAATGATTCAGCTAATATTGAACAAGAAGCTCAAACTAAGTAGAAACAAACCCCAGAAAACCAGTGGAAAATATAACATCATTCCTGGACCTTCCTTGGAGCCTCATCTTTGTCTTATTATGAGTATTGATTATTTCAGTGACTAATTCTGTTTAAATAAAAATGGTAACTGTGTTTTATTGTGGATAAACTGGAACTTTAATTAGTTTATATAACATTATGTATTGCATATATTGTTCAGAGAAACAAAGGGATTAATTAATGATAAGTTTTGTGATCAAAATATATATATATATATATATATATATATATATATATATATATATATATATATATAGATAGATAGATAGATAGATAGATAGATAGATAGATAGAGACATTGTCTATCAGTGATGTTTTTTTTCTTCCAGTCCTTCTGTCTCCAGGAGGCATCCCAGGACAGAGTTCATCCTCCTAATGAGTTTATCCGGCCACTTCCTCTCAGCTACAGATCAACTGCTGCTCCAACAGACCTTAGAACAGAGGTGTCAAATTAATTTCTATATGGGGCCACTTTGGCATCATAAAGTCATTAAAAGGGCCGCTTGCATGTGTAGAGACGATACTTTTCATTTCATAATTTCATTCCAGTTCACACAGTAGTATAAAAAACACACAGGAACATAAAAGTAGCACTCTTAGGCCCAGTTTATACAGTTTATCTGCAAAAAAAGTTGATATTGGGGTGAGTTACACTTACAGGAGGCACAGTTTTAGCCACTTTATACACTATAAAAAGATATATGCCTTTTTTTTTGCCTCTCGAGGGCCGGATAATTTACCTTGAAGGGCCAGATTTGGCCCGGGGGCCTTGAGTTTGACACCTGTGCCTTAGAAGATGCCTGATGCAACCACAGAGTTAAAGATCAGGATCGCTGATCTTTAACTCCCTCTGCAGGGAGAGTCTGCTCTGGCCCTTCTTGCAAAGGGCGTCAGTGTTGTGACTCCACTCCAGTTTTTGACCCAGGTACTCATGAGAGTCCACTATCTACACATCGGCTGCTTGGATGTTCACCTGTGTCAGTGACGTGGGTCTACGTCTGTGAAAGTCCACCACCAGCTCCTTTTTCTATTTGTGTATGCTTACAAACCAAAAAGTGCGCTGATTATAAATACCAGAAGAGGGACTGGCCGACAGTTCTTGCTCGGATCATTTGGCACAGTTGAGCCCAAAGGATCCGGCTCCTGAACAGGAACCGGAATTCCCACCAACCGGCTTGCCGATCATGAGCACATGACCTGGCCACGCAGAAGGGACACTGCAGCTGACGATATCATTAAATAAATATGATGGATCTAAAACCTAATAAAAGTTTAAAAATGTGTCAGTTTTTATTTATGATTCGTGTCATTCTCCCACATTGATTTATGGACCATTACATTCTTCTCCCCGATGATGACCTGGGTGATGTGTCCCGCAGATTAACAGATACATGTGACAAGGTGTGAGGCAAGTACTTCATTTGCTGTTAACAGTAAAAAAACAACCGTGCGTAATGCTGCGCGGTGGATGCATTGGTACTGCTGGAAGCCCTTGGATATGGGGGAATTAGGAGGGAACGCGACCAATGATGATGACAGGTTAATATACCACTTTAGGCTCCCATTGCATTTTGATATATACCTACAGCAGTAGTGTTTTTTTAGAGTACAGCATTTTCGTTTTTTTTTGGTGTGCGTATTCTTTTAGTATGGATTTTACACTATGTTTTATAAATGAGACCCCAGGTATGTCATTAGAAATCCATCGCATTAGACACTATTACAGCTGTGTGTAGGTGCCTGAGAGTACGGAATAAAATAGCAGATGTGGTCACAAAAAAAAAAGGTTATTAATAACAGTTTGACTGATGCAGAAGTTCAACTGGACAGAAGTTATGACCATTAGGCAGAGACTGAGGGAAAGATGGTGGGGACTATGGGAAGAAGAAAGGAAGGACTGTTAGTTTTATAGGAATCAGAGGGAAACAGGAGAAAAGAGAAGCAGTTGAAGAAGGAGAAGTGAGGAAGAAGTGATATCACTGCTCAGGTTTGAGCATACAGAGTTAAAAGATACATTATTTCATTACAGGAAAAAAAGAATGCAGGCAAATGCAACAGTTGCAGATAATCTGAAAATATAGAGCCCATTCTGTAACATTGATGGAAGAATTCTGTTCAGTTTATGTTGTGTCAATTCACAACAGATGTCGTCTAAAGGGACTTTACAAAGTCGAATCATCCAGACAGAGTAGTTTGAAGAGTTTTAAAAGGAAACCCAGCAGGTTGCATCGAGTCATTGACTTGTAACATTCACTCATGGATGAGCGTGTAAGCCACAGTCGTCTGCATTGTAACATTGGCTTGGCAACAATCCCTCATACCGAGCATGCATGTGGGGAAAGTGGAGAGGAAAACTCCCCTTTAACAGGAAGAAACCCCCAAAAGAACAGAACCAGGCTTAATGTGAACGGTCATCTGCCACGACCGACTGGGGATTTGAGAAGACAGAGCACACGCACAAAAAGAGCAGAGAAGCACTGATACAGGAGTGCTTTCTATGTGAGAGAAAAGTAAAAAGGCAATGGCAGCAGCAGCTCCATTTGTAGCTTTGTCTAGGAGAGAAGTACAGCTGGGGGCAGTAGACGTTGCTCCCAGTAGCTGGGGGCGAACCAGGCAGCCAACAGGGGCGGCACTTTTTTTTTCAATGACATGGGGGCGGCACGAGCGGTAAAAAAAAAAAAAAAAAATTTAAAATAATTTGCGCCTGCAAAGCGCTAATACCCTTGCAGCTGCAGGCATTCTGCTTGCTGTGAGAAGATGCTGCAGGCAGCCCTGCACACTGCATAGAGGCTGACAGGCTGGAGGCTAAAAGAGACGAGGAAAGGCCATGGGGAGGGACAGTTCACCTCTGGGTCTCTCAAATGGACCAGACAATGGGACTGTGGGGGATCCACCTCACAGTGCACACTTCGGAATTAGTGCACACTACACTTTTGTTACGTTCTGGGTTGATATAGGAAGTGGGAGAAGTCTTCAACAGAGAAAACAGGAGCGCACAAACCTGTATGATCCAGTTCTTGTCTAACACAACTCCTCTCTGAGTCCTTGGTTAAAGATAACACAATAATTCACTCTGTAACCATGTGAGCTTCTTTCACACGGGAGGGTTATGCAGGTGCATCTGGACCAAATATGATCAGTGATTACACACATTGTTACATTTTCCACAACAGCTTCTATAATAACTATTTTTACAGGCCCAAGAAAAATAGAAAGAAATTGAATAATTCCCTCACTGTGTTTGTGTGTTTAGCGCTTTCCTAATTTTTTTTAACATTGTATTTGTGTTCTAACACTGTACATTCTATAATGTTTATTATTGTTACTGTTATTGGAGGAAGAAGAGGAGGAGGAAGAGCAGGAACCACTTAAAAAGTGCTAGGTACAAGTGCAGGGCTAATAGGTATTTGCCTTGAGTCACATCAAACCTCCAAGGATTGCAGTCCAAATCACGGCTTTTTAACACCTTCTAGTTAATAGGCTGAAAAGGTTGATTGATTTCAGGTCTAGCTTGTATTTCAAGATATACCTATAGTTAATATTGGCTTTGATGTATATGGGGGTTTTCGCCCGGGGAGTAATTCAATGTAGAACCACCATTAACTAGGGGGGTGGTGGCCTAGTGCTTAGAGCAGGGCGCTTAGGTCCTGGAAAGGGCAAACCGTGGCAGTTGACTGCTCCCTAAAAAAAGGGGATGGATTAAATGCAGAGGACACATTTAATTGGAATATATGTTGCAATGACAAATAAAGATTAGGATTATAAAGCAGGTAGGCCTTAGCTCTTAGCCCATTTTCAAGTTTAATAAAATTAAATAAAAATAAAAAGGAAAAAGGAAAGCTTTTCGAGCTCCGACTGCAAATGGAATGCCATAGACATTATATGAATGCAGCCAGACTTCAATGTTTATTTAATTGAACTAAAGCATTATTTTCATACTATTCAACCCTCCTCTCACCAAAAGGCACAAAAAAAAATAAAAAAATAAAAAAAACATATCAAGCTGTTACCAACAAAAAATTCTGGACAACTTAATCTTGTAGAAGATAGGTTTATTTGTAGAATATATGAATGTATGTGTATATATACATATGTATAAATATGACACTCCTCAGCACATGTGTTTGTCAGTTTATTTGTCTTTCCTCCTGACTGTACTTGTTTATTGTGGCATACCCCCTGGCATATTTGTTTATTTGTATATTTGATATATTATTGTTGAACTTGTTTATTCTTTAAGTGAAAAAAAGACACTTTATGAATGCGACGCCGTTGCCGTCCACACTCCACACCAGCTGGTGGCGGTAATGCGCGAACAAAAACGAAGAAGAAGAAGTCGTTCCCCTAACGGAACCTTCATCTGCACCTCGTTTGGCCACGGACACCTTTTCGGGACGGACTTAAGCCTTAGCTTCGCCGGGATAGGTAAGAAAATCTCAGTCATCTTTTACATCTGAAACGATATTTTAATTAAGTATCCAGGATGGCGTTTGTGGTTGTATGGCAGCAAAAATTAAGAGTAACGTGTAGCTTAGCCTGATGGTGAGCGCCATTAGCTTTCTGATGCCGCTTATAAGCTAAAATCCCCGTTAAGTTTCCAGTTTCCTTCTTCCTACCGCAGTTATTCCCAGTCGGATGATTTATTCGCATAAACAGTGGCAGATATCGCCGTTTTTCACGCGTGGTGAAAAAGCCCTCACCGGAAGTGTTACGGAAGCCGCTCTCTCTGCCCTCCGTGTTTCTCCAGCAGAGCCAGAACCGCTCGGTTCTAGCGCAAAAGGGACAGCGAAGATGCCCAAGAAGAAAACCGGAGCCAGGAAAAAGGCGGAGAGCCGCAAAGAGCGAGAGAAGCAGAGCCGAGCCAACAGGGAGCACGTCGATGTGGCCAAACACCCCTGCAACGTCAACATGGTGTGTAGCCATGCCGTGCAGTGTGGCCTTCTATAAGCCCACACTGCACCGCGTTAATCCTCTCTGCTGCTCTCCTTTTTTACAGGAATGTGACAAATGTCAGAGGTAAGTCAGTTTTTGAAGTAGGCTGATCGGATTCGGACGAAGCAGTAAAAGCATCTTTCCGCTGATTGTCTGTCAGGAAGCAGAAGAACAGAGCGTTCTGCTACTTCTGTAACTCCATGCAGAAGCTGCCTGTCTGTGCTCAGTGTGGTGAGTATCCTCAACCTCTACATCCAAACTCTTAACTGGCAATAAAAAAATAAATAACACCTGAAAACACAGTACTGTCAATCAGCAAGGTGCTTTCAGACCAATCAGTGTTTTTTCAAAATTCTTGTCAGATGTAAAGCCACAGATTCATTTAAAGATTAAAATCTGTCAACTGTGTTCGCCTAGTCTGTAAAACCACCTTTCTGTGCATCTGCAGCTTAAAGTCTGTTTGCGTTTGCCTCCATTCCTGCATTTCCCCCCTTTTGACCCGTCTGGGCTGTTTAGTTGGTTTCCTTGATGCTGCTGGTTCGCTGGCATTTGCTTAAAAAATGTGCTAAAAAAAACCACACAAGTGGATTCCTCATTTTATTCAGGGGTATCAAAGTGGTCCCTTGTGTTGATGTATCACCCTTTATCTTAATTAAATACTGTGCCTTGCGACAGTATTCACCCCCCTTTGAGTTTTTCGATCTTTTGCCACATTTCAGGCTTCAAACATAAAGATATAAAACTGTAATTTTTTTGTGAAGAATCAACAAGTGGGACGCAATCATGAAGTGGAATGAAATTTATTGGATATTTCAAACCTTTTTTTAACAAAGAAAAAAACAGAAGTATTAGGCATGCAAAATTATTCAGCCCCCTTGAGTTATTACTTTGTAGCTCCACCTGTTGCTTGGGGTTTGTCTCTATCGGTTTTGCACATGGAGAGACTGACATTTTTGCCCAGTCCTTCTTGCAAAACTGCTGGAGCTCAGTGAGGTTGGATGGAGAGCGTTTGTGAACAGCAGTTTTCAGTTTCTTTCCACAGATTCTCTATTGGATTCAGGTCTGGACTTTGACTAGGCCATTCTAACACCTGGATATGTTTATTTGTGAACCATTCCATTGTAGATTTTGCTTTATGTTTTGGATCCTTGTCTTGTTGGAAGATAAATCTCCGTCCCAGTCTCAGGTCTTTTGCAGACTCCCAACAGGTTTTCTTCCTGATTGGTCCTGTGTTTGGCTCCATCTTCCCATCAATTTTAACCTTCCCTGTCCCTGCTGAAGAAACGCAGGCCCAAACCATGATGCTGCCACGGCCATGTTATAAAGCGGGGATGGTGTGTTCAGGGTGATGAGCTGTGTTGCTTTTACGCCAAAGATAAAGTTTGATTTTGGTTTCATCTGACCAGAGCTTCTTCCACATGTTTGGTGTGTCTCCCAGGTGGCTTGTGGCCATGGGACCTTTTATGGAGATCTTTAAGAAATGGCTTTCTTCTTGCCAGATTTGTGCAATATATGACTGCTTGTTGTCCAATGGACAGAGTCTCCTCCCTCAGCTGTAGATCTCTGCTGTTCATCCAAAGTGATCATGGGCCTCTTGGCTTCATCTCTGATCAGTGTTCCACTTGTTGTTGATTCTTCACAAAAAATTGCAGTTTTATATCTTTGTTTGAAGCCTGAAATGTGGCAAAAGGGGCCGGATACTCTCGCAAGGCACTGTACACAGAATGTTTTTAGTTATACCATGACAAAAGGAGGAAAAGTTCAAAAAGTTTGTTCAGTTATCAAATCGGTATAATAAGTGTTAATTTGTCTGTTTTTAGGTAAAACTAAATGCATGAAGGCTTCAGATTGTGTTATCAAGCACCCAGGGATCCACAGCACAGGCATGGCCATGGTGGTAAGTTTATGTCCTTGGATGGATTACTCTGCTGTTCTGATCTGTTGTTTTTTTAGACGTTTGATGGTAACACGGCTACACGCTCTGCTTAGATATGCTGTCCTAAAAATTAGCTGCATTTAAGTGAAATCAGTGAATTTATGAAGGTGTTGTACCTGCTTTATATGAAGCTATCAGGAATTTTATCCAATCCAAAACCTGTACATGAAAATGCCCTCAATTTCTGATATTAAATGGAATGAAAAAAAAATAATTATTTAAGTTCCTCAAACCTATTAATAATGATCTTTGTCAATATATTTTTTTCAATATAATTGGCAGTTTGACAGTTTTTATCAGTGTTTTGAAAATGCTAAACATTGCTGTTAATTATGTCTGACTGGCAGTAAAAACAAGGTACACCGTTTTTAACTGTAGGAGTGGACCAGTCTGTGTCAAATATCAAGAATCTTTATTGTTACCATGGTGCAATTTCCTTTGAGGCAGACAGCGGCTTAGTATGTACTCGGATAACATGTCCCATAGTCCTAGTATTTATCCCAAAAATGGTGAAAAGCTCCACCGTCGCCTCGTTTCTCCAAAAATGCTGAAAAGCCGCAGCTCCTCGTCAGTCTGGGAAAGCCTCCAAACAATCTGAAGTGCTTCAGTGAGAAAGATGATTCACAAGTGTAAAACACTTCTTAGTGGTGAACTGAAGCTCCGCCCTCACACGCTGCAGACCTTGTTCAGCTTTTAGAGGACAGTTTGAAAAATACCAAACATTTGAGGCTTTTTTGGAAGGTTTGCTCCAAGGAAGCTTCACTGTTAAAAGAAGGCAAGGCAAATTTATTTGTATAGCACATTTCAGTACAAAGACAATGCAAATTGCTTTACATGATTAAAATATAGGAAAATAAAACGGAATAAAAGAAGGTGACCCCACAGCTGTCCTGGTCAAAGTCAACCAGATGACCCGTTGGAGAGACGAGACCACGGTGGAGCTTTTCACCTTTTTTGGGATAAATTCAAGGTCTCATTCTGTCAGACGTGACGGTAGAGCAGTGATGGTTTGGGATTTTTAGCAGCCACAGGCCCCGGAAACCTCTAGTTACCCAGTACTCCTCTGTAGGCATGAGCTGAATGGTTTAAGCTCAAGTAAAAAGACCAGAATTGGAAAGTATTTAAGCAAAAATCAAAAAAAGAAAGATTTACACTGCAAAAAGGGAACTAAAAGTAAGTAAAATGCTCTCGAAATTGGTGTATTTATCCTTGATTTGAACAGGAAAATAAGACGGTCTGCCAATGGAATTAGTATTTTACCCCTAAAATAAGATAATTTGTGTTGGCAAAATTATGAATTAACTGATATGGTTCTACGGATGCTGTCTGATATTTTATTGTCATTCTACATGGACAAAACTTAAAAAAAACAAAAGAGATTTAGATAATGCTAAAAGCTAACATAATGTTAGCTTCCCCATTTTAACAATGTTCACTTAATATTCTAATGTTAGTAACATTAGAATATTAAGTGAACATTGTTAAAATAAGTCAGAACTTTTTGAAGCAAACATGCTCATTGTGCTGAATGTTGCTGATATTTGCCATTTAGCTCCTTTTGGAGCAACACTGTTAGTCTGACTAGCTGATATTGGTTTTGAATTAGCCTGCACTCTGCTGCTTAACGCACAATCAGCCTCTTGGTACAACATGTCTACTCTCCACATAATAATATTCTAACGGCACCGATCGGCAGCGATTCTTTAGCGTCTATATTAGGCCGTGGGCCAGAATCTGTACGATGACTTTTCTTATGAACTGTCAGGGGGGCAACTTTCTTGCACTTGGATCTGTTGCTACCAATGTTCCCACGTTTTCGCTTGCACATTAATAAGTTACAGCCGATTTTTAAAAGTGTAAACTTTAGCGCTCCGGTCCAAGAGGTCACATAATTGGAGTTTTGCTGCTCAGCCAATCAGGTCGCTGTATTGTCAGCTGTACGGGTTCAACCAGTTCATCGTGGCCGCCAACGTGAGATGTTGTTTGCATCTGTTTACCGACGAAGAAAGCCCAATAGTAGCATTTTCTGGTGCCAGTTGGCAGAGATTTATTAAATGTTGCAAGTCCTGGATTGATCTGGATGGCGAGGAAAAAGAAATAGCTCAGTCTTTTGCCAATTTGACCGTTATATCGCCAAGACCTGCTGTAGGCTGTGGGAGGACCTTAAAGCTATTTTTATATTTTTTTTTATTCTATATTTTATTTTATTTTTATCTTCAGTATTTTTTATTCCATAGGAGAAAAAAAGTATTTATTTTAAGCTATATGATTTAAGTAAAACGGAGATAAAACCTAGTAGTCTCCTACAGATTCTGGCCCACAGACTATATACTATGACTTTGCAGACAGTCGACTTTGTTCTGTGTAAATAAAAGCTGCGTATCAAAGCAGCCGACATGCTGGGGATCAGTGTGAGGCCGTCTGTCTGACAGCTGGAGCTTGTTTTCCGAACTGGAACCATCAACAGGACAAGGATCCAAAACACCGCAGCAAGTCTTAAACAGAAAGGGCAAAAATGAAAGAATCAGGGTTTTCTGCCAAAGTTCCGACCGCCGTGGTGCTGGGCTGTTCAGTAACAACGGCTCTGCAAAGCCTCGGTAAACTGAAGTGACAGTGGAAAGAAGACTGAACCAGAATTCCTCCACAATTATGTGAGGGAGTGAAGTCAGACCCAGAACAGCTACTAAGAGTTGTTGGTGCAAAAGACGGATCAACAAGCTGTTTCATCACAGGGAGCCTATAGTTTTTTTGTTTGTTTGTTTCACACAACTTTTTCATGCTGGCTTCATCCTTCTTGTATTAATGATTGTGGGGGATATGCTGCCAGTTTTTGTCTACTTGCAGTTAAACATTATTAGAACCTGATAAATCAAAGATTTTTTTCAATTCAATTTTATTTATGGCGCCAATTCCTGACACATGCCATCTCAAGGTTCTTTACAAAGTCAAACTCAATCAAAATCTTCAGACAGTTTGGTGAATAAGTTTCCTCTCTAAGTCATACCAAAAAAGTAAAAAAAACAAAAAACAAAAAAAAAAACAACAACACTGGACCTTTTTCCGAAGTTTGAAGACGTTTCGCTTCCCATCCAGAAAGCTTTCTCAATTCAAAATGTCTGGAGTAATGTCAAGCAACATTCACTCCTCCTGAAAGAGCGTAGAGCCACAGTGGACAGTCGTCTGCATTGTTGATGGCTTTGCAGCAATCCCTCATACTGAGCATGCATGAAGCGACAGTGGAGAGGAAAACTCCCCTTTAACAGGGAGGAGAACCTCCAGCAGAACCAGAACCAGGCTCAGTGTGAACGCTCATCTGCCTCGACCCACTGGGGCTTAGAGAAGACAGAGCAGAGACACAGAAAGCACAGAAGCTCACATTGACCCAGGAGTACTTTCTATGTTATATGGTAATAGTGGATGATCTGTCTCCCTTGATGATGTCACAGCTAACAGAACACCAGACCAGGTGTACCTTCTATAACGAGAAAAATGACAGAAAACATAAAGTTAAAAGTTGAAATAGCAACAGACTATGCCAATTTTTTTTATTCCAAAGTTTCACTCTGGTTGCATAATGTCAATAAAGACTCTGGACTCTTGAAAATATTCTGTCATGATATATAAAACTCTTTTGCCATCCACAAGGGGGCAGTGTGTGACTTCTGTGAAGCCTGGGTCTGCCACGGTAGGAAATGTCTGAGCACCCACGCCTGCTCCTGTCCTCTGGCCGACGCAGACTGTATCGAGTGCGAGCGTGGAGTCTGGGATCATGGTGAGACACACCTTTTTCTTTTTTTTTTTCTTTTGTATACAATTCCCATCTGGTTCGTTTCACCGGAAAACTGAAAATCACCACAGGAATGATCAACTTCCTTTGCAGGAGGGAGGATTTTCCGCTGTTCCTTCTGTCAGAACTTCTTATGCGAGGATGATCAATTTGAGCACCAGGCAAGCTGTCAAGTCCTCCAGGCAGAAACCTATAAATGTGAGTCATTTGGACTAACAGCCCCATTATTAACGTGACTGATGTAGTGTAAAAAAAGTAAATTGTATCTAATGTATTCTGCAGAGCAATACTTGAAAGATTTGTGCATCGAAGGGAAAGTCAATGCATTTTTTTTTTGTCTCCCCCCCAATGTTTTATTCTAGGCGTTTCCTGTAACAGACTGGGGCAACATTCGTGTCTGCGCTGTAAGGTGAGAACGCTCAGCATCTAATCTTTTCCGACATGACACTCAGTTAGAACCTAAAGGTCTCAGGAAATTTCATCCGTCCTATCGGCCTGCGTTACGAAACAAAGACCGGCCCCCATTCCATTGCCTCGCGTTATGGGCTAAAATTAGACGATCGCATTTACTTTTAGTTTGAGTTTCAGGAAATGTTGCGTGTATACAGAAGTGGAGCTAATGAAACCGAAGAGCAAAGCCTTCCCGTCTGAGAAGCTGCACGAAAACACTGCGATCTGATAAAAACTGGACCTGCGGCTACCAGAAACTCATCCGACCTCCTCTAATCAAGTTAGACTTTAAACATAGGCAGTGCAAGACCCACTTATTATCATGGTATGAAATCAAAGTGTTGATTAGACGGAGCTCATTACGGTAAATGGGACGCATCACAGGCTGCAGAAATGTTAAAAAGGATCAGACGGGAACGACAAACTTTCAGTCTCTAGATGTGCAAAGAGAAACGGACCCGAAAAGTCCTGCAGCTGTTGCTGCTGCAACGGTTCCACATAGTATACAAACGTACGCCGTACTTTCATAAAAATATATGAAAGTACGGCATTTGTACAGTGACAAAACAAGGAGAAGCTTAAAGGGTATTTCTGCAAAGCGCTTTGTTTTCAAACAGTGTGTTGCATAGCTACCATTATTTATAAAATCATCAAGAGTTATGCTGACTCAGTGTTCTTTATGGCCACAGACTTTTACGTAGGTGCTGCTAATGCGGCGGTGTTGCACAACAGCGGCATGGCAGGAAGACTTTAAATACAAAGGTTGCAAATTAAAGTGCGATTCAACCTTTACAGCACGGAGAGCTGCGTTATCAGAGCTGTCTTTAACTTGAACACGCAATACTCGGGGAAACAGCAATTCAACGCAGGACAAATTTGCTCTGCAGTCTTTTGCTGTTGTACTCAACCACCAAGCTTCTCTCTGAAGCCGTTTTGCAATTTAAGACGATGAAGCAAGAGGCTCTTACAATAACTTGAAGCTGTAGCAGCAGAAATTATTGGGCTGCGCGACAAAGCGCAGACAATATGGACGCCTTTGATCTCTTTGTTGATTCATGAAAATCAGCTCAGGAAGCTGCAGTTTCCAGCTTGGCTTAAAGCAAACTGTTGGAAGCAGGTGGGAAAGTTTGTTTGCCAGACTCTTTGCATTTGTCGTGAACAGGGTAAACAGAATGAAAAACGGTGAAATTAATGGTTGCTGGTGCAATTACTGTTTTCATGACGGTGTTACGCAATATCAGCGTGACCGAGGAAATCCGTTTCCCCAGACTTTGGATTTTAACACCCAGTAAGGCAAGGCAAGGCAAATTTATTTGTATAGCACGATTCTGTACAGAGACAATGCAAAGTGCTTTGCATGATTAAAATACAGGAAAATAAAACAGAATAAAAGCAAGTAGGAATAAAATATAGAAACAAAAAAAGAACATCAATAAACAGTTGGACTAAAAAAGTTGAACTAATGCTGTTTCAGTAGAACAGTTTAACTAGAACAGTCAAAAACAGTCCTAAACAAATGTGTTTTTAATCCTGATTTAAAAGAACTCAGGTTTTCAGCACTTTTACAGTTTTCTGGAAGTTTGTTCCAGATCAGTGGAGCATAGGAACTAAATGCTGCTTCTCCTTGTCTGGTTCTGGTTCTGGTTCTGCAGAGCAGGCTGGAGCCAGAAGACCTGAGTGGTCTGGAGGGTTGATGCCCTGATAACAAGTCTGTGATGGATTTAGGTGCTAAGCCATTCAGGGATTTATAGACTAACAGAAAATGTTCTCCTTGGTGTTTACAACCTTTTTTTTTTTTTAAGGAGTTTGTTAATTTTTGTGCACTGATGCTGTGCAAAGAGCTGACCAGGTCATGGTAACGGTCCTCTGGCCAAGCCTATTGTTTTGATGTGTGCACCAATACTCGTTCCGCGTGGTGATAAGAGACACTACACCCACATGGTTCTGTATTTCAACATGTCCTCATCCTGCCTGCATGGACGGTCCCAGCGCCCACAGACCATTGTTGCTGGTCCCTGCTGTTTGGATCTATGCATAAATACTTACAACCTGTGATTGTAAACTCAATCACTTGGTGTTCTTCAAGGCGACATTCTTGGGCAACTTTTATTCCATATCTACGTGCTTTCCCAGCTGAAATTACTGCGTATTACAACATCTCTTAAATATTTATAGAAGCCAACTGCTTGAAAACCTGACATGCTCAGGTCTCTTTTTTTCAAGGTGGTCTGAAGAAATTGTTTACGGTGACTTTCACTAAATGGTAAAGCTAATTTTTAACTGTTTTTTATTTTGATTCTCATACATTTCTTCTCGTCTTTCCAGAATTTTCCATAGAGCTTTTTGAATTTGTTTCTGAATAGTACTATAGAAGTAAACTCAACTATCTCCACTTCCTAATCTAATCAGCATGACTTTCTATTCATGAGAGGAAAAAAAACATAAATAAATATTACTATTTTCTGTCTTTTGCTGAGATATTTATTTTAACGCTGCACATGCAAAATGTTTCCACCTCTCAGCATCTTTTCAGCGGCCCAGGCGCTTTGAGTTTGTTCTTTAAACTGTGGGTTGCCTGCTCGATTCCCCGCTCCATCAGTCTCAGTTGTTTTTTTTTTCCTTGGGCAAGACAACAGGTGAATGACTGTAAATCGCTTTGGGGTCCTTGGACTTTACCATTTAAGAAAAAAAGACATAGCTGAGAGGATAAACAGGCTTAAAGTTTTTATTCACTTCTTTCTGAAAATCCTATTACCTGCTGTTTAAGCCCGTTTGCTATTGACCCGGACAGCTCAGAATTTGTACAGGCATAGATAAAAGGACTAAAACAGGAGCATTTGACTGACGTTTTTTTTTCTTTTGTGTCTGCAGGCTTGTTACTGTGATGACCACGCCAAGAGTAAGGTGTTCAAGCAGGAGAAGGGCAAATCTCTGCCTTGTCCGAAGTGTGGCCACGAGACTCAGGAGACAAAAGACCTCAGCATGTCCAGTGAGTTTCACACAAGCTCGTTTTAGTTCCTGTTATTTCCAACAATTCAGCAAGTTGCAGCAGCCTCTGCTTCCTGGTTCAATGCTTTTGAAAACGAAACTTATTCACAGATGACTTCTTGACAAATGAGCTAATGTCTCATAAAAACGTCAAAAGAGAGGAGGAGTTTAATCTGATTTGTTGAGCTTGGTCTATGATCTATGGTCATGCAGACAGTTGTTGTTGTTGTTTGTTTTTTTTATCTGAAGGTCCGGACATACTTTTCATAATTGCTGTGTAAGCAAAGTCTTTTCCCAGACGTACAGCTTCTTTTTGGTTGTGGGAGTACAGAGAATCTGTCTGACTTGGATCTGTGCCACTCTAATACTCTAATACAGGGGTGGCCAAATGTTATTGTTGTTGAAGGCCAGATCATTGGCTGAGCACAACTTTTACAACATAAACTATAAGTAGTTTTATGGTTGTTAGACAGCAGTAGAGATCTCAGCCAAACAGTAGAAATGATCCACTGACTACTGAAGCTTTAGAACAGCTGGTGGAGGTAGCTGCAGTGTAACATGGACACACAATGCTCTCTACAAGATCACCATAGAGAGCTTCTCATACTTATTTACATCACTCCTTACCATATGTAAAACATAACAAGCAATCTAAAACAAAAACCCCTAAATGTTTGTTTTAGCATTAAGTCTTTTTTTTTTTTCCTATCTCATTTATATTACAGGGACTTTTTTGCCTTGGTGTGTCAAACATTGGCATCATCATTGATTTAAGACTCTTTATTGTCATTAGGGCTGGACAATAATTCAATAACAACATATATCGATCGATAGACGTGCGTTTCAATAGAAAAACAACGGGTAAATTAAAAGTTCAATACGCTTCATCACCAAGCTTCAAAGAGTTCAGAGAGCATGCGTTCTTTTTTTCTTACAGTTTTGGTAAAAAGTTGGTTGAATAAACGGTTATGTTTGAATTTAGTGATCTTTATTTAAAATTAGGTCACTAAGCAACAGCATAAAATGGCCAGGGCTGCACTTAAAATATGTTTTGATAATTATTGATATCTATCAATACGATTTCTATTTTATCGATATGCATTTTTTTTCTATATCTTCCAGCCGTTATTGTCTTGTGCAGCCATAATGAAATGTTTAATTTAACTGGGCTGGTGGTTTATTTGATTCTCAGTAGGGTAGCACCAGCCCTCACAGCTTTGGGAAATCCAATTCTAATCAGTTTATTTAGAGTCAAAGTCATCTTTGTCCGTTTTTTTTGTCCTCGCATATGTTGAATTTGGTAGTGCACTAGAGGTGAGAAATATTGTAATTTAGTAAAAAAACAACAACAATTTATCGTGAAATTTTAAACGGATTTCAACATAAAAAATTCTGACTGGGCCCAGATTGCTTTATTTAGTTTAAAGACGCTGTTCCGAGGAAACTGTGGACTTAAAAACCTGAAAATTTGAACAAGCACACCTTACAGACCCCCATTCATCTTTTACACTCGTTTTATTTCAGGCTCGCTCTAATTCTTTTTAGCTGGTGACACTCGAGCAATTGGTAGCTTTCCAATCTGCTTTCCAATCTGGGCTAAATCAGAACCAGACATTCCTCCTGGCTCTGATTGGTTGGGTCTGACCGGGAGCGGTGTATTTCTACAAATGGCAGGAGGACCACTGGGAAGAGCCAGAGGACAGATTTTCTGTCTCATATTTTACTGCCAGGGCAAAGTAACAGTTTTTAACAAATATGTAAAACTAAAAAAAAAAAAAAAAAGTTTACAAAAGTTGCCTATGGCTGCTTTAAAAGGAATATGACACGACTAATTAAAAGTCAGTCCCATCAACTACACAGACAAAGACAAGACAAATTTCCAAAATACAAGCGCTATATTTACATGCACAAAAATGTTACCATCGAATTGAAATGTATTCTGATTAAAAAAAAAAATAATAATAATCAGATTGTACCATTTATATGGGCACACAATGAATTAATCGTATCATAATCTGCATTTGTATGCGTCTGGCTTTATTCAAAATACAACCACTGACATGCGCAGTTATGAAATTCACTTAAAAAACCCACAGAAGAAGAATTACTTGCGTCTTTGCTGAACAACAAAAAAATAGACTGGACCAGCACCAGCTTCTAATTACGGTTGAAACGTTACTGAATAAATACATTTTTTTTTAGCTCTTTTCATATTTTAAAATAGAAAGGTTTTATCGGGAGCCCCGACAGTTTTGCTTCCCAACGTATGGCCGCCACTCAACAACGCGGAACTATGTAATGTTTGTGTTGGGCGTACATGCACAATCAGAATAACTTGAGCCTGACAAGCGTTTTATGCACGTTTATCGAATTATCAATCAGCATAAACCACCCCTCTCATTCGGAATACAATTTTATTCTGATTGAGCTTATTCCGATCACAGTATTCTGATTGGCTTGTTTACATGATGCGTTTTTATTCCGTTCGGCCCTTTATTCCGATTCTGTTTGTGTCCGTCATTAGCTACGTTTACTTGGACCAAGTGTCTTTTACAAAACCAACTGAGCAAGTTTTACATCCCTTCATGTTTATGGTTATAGTTTAAGTTGTAATTCCTGAGAACAGCTCTGTTTTCCATAAACAGTGCAGTACTTAAACTTTTATAAATCAATATTGAGGTCAGGTCTTAATAGAAACTCCACGTTTTGTAACAGGCTTTCTGTTTTCTTTCTTTTTTTTATTTTCAAGAGTAAAATGAGTGTGCTTATGTACTGAACTGAAGATGTTGCCTTTCAAAAAAAGAAAGTGTATTCAGATTCGCGCACAGTATTAACATTTTGTGCATTCTTGATTTTTATGCAACCATGCGAGGGCCAGTTGTGGCTCACAGGCCATACGGTCTGCTCTAATACACGCAGGCGCTTAAAAACCAAAAAGTATTGTGGTATGTGATCTGATTGGTTCAGAGCTGACGTCACACCCGTGTGTTCTCTGCAGCCCGTACCTTGAAGTTTGGTCGGCAGGCCGGTGCCGACGACGATGACTACGAAGGAGCATCAGGGTACGACGCCTACTGGAAGAACCTGGCAGCTGGAGGAAGCCAACGAGACGACTACGGAGATGACGATGATGATGAGGAGGAGGAGGAAGAGGAGGACGATGGGTATGAGGATGAGGACGAAGAGGAAGAAGAGGAGGATGACGAGGAGGACGAAACTGCTTCGGAGTCTCTGGCTGAGCTGAAATTAGATGGCGCGGCAGCCTAAACTAAGACTGAGGAGTCGGTGGTGCTGTTGGTCAGAGTGGATTTTAACTGAACGTACGGCGCTGTGCAGAAGTCGAGAGCATTTTTCTACTCAACAAGCTAAACATTCTTGTGATCTTTCAAGTGGTCTTGATCAATAGTTTTCCTGTGCTTTCTGATGGCCTGTCAAAGTTTTTATACATTTCTTTGCTATCTTTAAGTTTTGTTGCGATCCTGCTATCTGACTGCAACACATTGTGGAGTATTGGCAGTGGTCAGGGCGGAGCACACAAGCACGAGTTTCAGGCATGAGAACCATGTTCAGCAAATAAAGGGTATCATAAACTCAAGTCTTTAATAAATAGAAAGCGTTGTATAAACCAGTAAGATAACAAAAGCTGCGTACTACAGTTTTCTTTTGACGCGACAGAATGAGATTCTCACACTAACGTGGGCTTTGGTGCCATGCATCTTAAACACAAACTGAGAAAAAAGAAAATGATATATAACATTAGTCGTTCTTTGAAGCAGAAAAAACAAAATATCCTACTGCTGCTTTAAATAATTTAGCATATTTACTGTTTTCATATACAGTGTTGGTCTTCTGCCCTTTCTACAGTAACAGTGGGAGCGTTACAAAGCGAGTCGGGCCGTCTGCTCAGGTGAATAGCCTGCAGTTAGACGTCCAGACATGCTTTAAAAGCAATGAGCGGCCCGCCTTTATTTTAAAAACCATGTCTGTCCATTTTTTTCTGCAAATGATCACATTTCTATTTCTGTTTTTTGCAAACAACCCAAAAAACTCTGCACTTCAAGCTGCAGGAACATTTTGATGGTGGTTTTGAACCTGTAACGGTTTAAAATCTGTTTTATAACCAGCCATACCTGTTCCTGACTATAGATATGTAGATTTTTTTTTATTCCTTTTATTATTATCAATATTGACAAAAACGTAACTTATCTGACATATGGAGAAACAGCACTGGTTTTTCCTTTTTCATACCAAAATAAATCGTGGATCAGAGTTAAGTAAAGGGTGCGGTGTATCTTTGAAAGACCCTCAGAAGTGCTGGAGAAATGTTGATAAAGACCACTTTTAAATAAATGAGAGTCTAGCTGTTAAAAAAGTGTAAAGCAACATAGGGAGAAATGATTAAGACTTCTGTTCAGCACTGATTCTCTATTTTCAGCTGGTTGTTCATTCCTGTAGCAACTTTTAGGAGCCATTTTAAACAACACCCTTCTGCTCAGGGCTAAGGGAATAAAGTTCATTGTGAACCTGAAACACATTGACTGAAAGTCTTCATTTTAATTCTTCAAAGAGTTGGATTTATGAGTTTGTTTGTTTTTAACAGTTGGGGTTTCCACATAATTACTCAGTTTACAGTCTCTGTACTGAGAACCCATCGACACGAGTAGAAAGACCTCATAAACATTTCCATTACTTTATGTAAGAGCTTTTTGTGTGCCAGGAAGGTTGATTTCATCTGTCTGGGCTAATTCTGAACAATGTCCATGTGCCACCTCATAAAAAAACCCAGTTTTCCTCCATTCTGTTACATCTATTGCTGGATTTTCCAGGTCAGGAGCCAGATGATTCTTAAAGAACGCGTCACCCCTCCATTCTTCTTCCACAGAGAAAATGCTACATTGGGCAGATGTTTAATACGCTGCACATCAGCCCCACACTGGATATTTCAGGGCGTTGTTCCATGCTACGTAATTGGGTTTGTTTTGAAGCAACTCAAGGAAATCAGAAAATAGCCCCCCACCCCCCACAGAATTAACTTAAAATGTTTTTATGACCTGAGTAACCAGAAGTATATACATTTCTGTTTTTAATTAGTGTTTTAGGGAATAATGTTTCAGTTGTGAACTGAGGCCCTTTAATAGTTTTGTCAGGGTACATGGGCATTAACGAAAGAGTACAACTGGAATATATTCTGATTAGCAGATTGATTCCTGTAAAAGATGGGTTAGACGAGGCTGGGGGTCACATTCATTTTAAGAAGGCATTCATTTTTCTCTGCTTTCCAGAAACATTGGCTCACATGCAGAAAAACTACAGCTTAGAATATTGCAGCTGAATGTTCTGCTTCAAGCTTAAGGGTTCAGTTGCAGAGAAGAAGTCTCCCTGAGGTCTAAAAGGCGGCAGGGGGAGCAGGATGTTTGACACCAGCTCTTTGCCAGAGGGGTTCTTCATAGTCATGCTCTTGATGAGTTTGTTCCGCATTGGCAGCGGGTGGACCTGAGTTCATCTGCACACATGGTGACGCCCTCATTCCTCAACAAGGAATCTAAATGTGGTCACAGCTAGCTGAATATCATAATGAGAAAGAAGGATTTAATTTACGTCCCTTGGTTGGTGTTAAAGGGATCTTCACACACAACCAGTTCTTGGGTTTAAAGTGAAGGCTCCAGTCAACAGAACCTATTCAGGGAGCGGCAGCTGTGCAGATGTTCTGGTAACAACCAAGGTGTAGAACAACACCATTTCTGGATGCTAAACATAATGGATGTTGATGTAGATTGGCCACAGTAGCACTAAATCACACAAGGTGCCATTCCTGTAAGCTTAGAACAGGAAACGGGCTACAATTCTCATAAATTCATCAACATTTTGATTTCAGACAATCTTTGACCTGACTCTCGTCAAAGTGACAGAGCTCCACGCATCAGTCGATCACATGAGCCACCGATCAATCTCGATTTCAATCTGAAAAACTCACACAGAAAGAAAAGGCAATTAGAAGAATTTTATTGATACAATATTTTAAGAGTTTGGCGCTCAGACCTCGGCAGGAAAAATTCACGCTGAATTATACTTCAATATGCATAAGCAGGCGTATGAGAATAGGGATATTTCCCCCCAGGTCTGAAACTGGTGGTGGAGTGGAGATAAATAAAGTTTGTTCAGTCCATATGCTGAATTGTTTGAGCTAGATGTCCAACTTGATAAACACAGGTTTGCATGAACTGTCCATGATGAGCAAGCATGAAGCGACTGTGGAGAGGAAAAACTCCCCTTTGGGAAGAAACCTCTGGCAGAACCAGGCTCAACATGGCGGTCTTCTGCCGGACCGTTTTAAGGAGTGACTGGGAATTCCATAAGAGTCCAGGAGGAATTACACTCTGATGGGGACGAGGTTGAAGGAGGACCGTAGGAAAGCCAGGCGAAGCTTGCTACGGTGGTGGAGAAGGGGATGGAGGTGGGTTGAAACCGGTCAACAGAGTCCAAACCGGACACGGCGCAGCCACCGCTTGCTCACTGAGGAGAAGGCCGAGACGAGGATGTGGAGTTCTTTTTAAGATGAACCCAGGATGCTGATTGGCTTCGAGGAGGAGCAGTTCAAAGCTGATTGGCTTGTGTCGGAGGCGGATGAGTCCCTGATTGATGGAGGTAGGCAATAGAGTTTCTTCAGTCTGAATTTTCGCTTAAGCTGCATTTCAACTACGACATGCAGATCGTAGGATCCGAATTTGATGCAAACGGCATAAACAGATGAGTCCATTGTGCCTGATGATGTTGGTGTAGGTCAGGGATCTTCAATTCCAGTCCTTGAGGTCCGGTGTCCAGCAACTTTTATGTGCCTCTTCTGCAACACACCTGGGTCAAATAACCAGGTTGTTAGCAGGACTCTGGAGCCTTTGACTGCATACCGAGGAAGTACCAGGGACAACCCTAAAAGTTCCAGGACACCGGACCTCAAGGACCGGAATTGAAAACTCTTGGTGTAGGAGATGGTTTTCTAGTCACACTTAGTATTACTTAGTACCAAGTGACCATCGTTTAAACATGGTCACTTGGTACTGCTTAACTTAAAATGCTACCCCAGCGACCCGACCATATATATATATATATATATATATATATATATATATATATATATATTGTAGCTCCTTAAAAAGATGTCCTGCTCCAATTAGTGCTTGACAGACTACCTGGTCTAATTTTTGACCTTCTATCACTGCAAGATAACCCTCAATCACCAACTTTAGTAGAAAATATGCATTGGTGTGTATGTTCCAACTGCAGAAAATCCATCCATACATTTTTTTAACACGTCTATCCCTTCTAGGGTCGCGAGGGGTGCTGGTGCCTATCTCCAGCTGTCAATAGGCAAGAGGTGGGGTACACCCTGGACAGGTCGCCAGTCTATTGCAGCTGCAGAAAAATGCCTACAGAAATAGAAAAACTCTGTTGTCGTCTACATGTGGACCGCTGCCTGAATAAAGGTCTATATATGGACTATTATATTCTTGATGAGGGGTGTGGTGTTCTCCTTGTCCAAGAACTAAAGGAAGTAGCTTTGGCCCAACTATCTCTGCTGTTGAGAGAAATAATTCTTCAGAGGATCAAGAACATCAGACTGCTGTGAAGATTTGTTTGTTTTGCGAAGGTGGACACAAACTGGAGTTATGTTCTCTGCTTGATAAGAAAACTCGTAATGAGAAGATTTCATCTCTTACGAAGAATGGTATCTATTTTGGTTGCCTGCATACAATGCACATCGGCATTGCCTAAATAAGCATACATACTTCCACAAAGACTACACTGCCTTCATGAAGGATCTTATATCCAGAGGTTATGCAAAAAGAGTGCCAATTGCAGACTTGGAGTGCCGTGATAGGAAGGTTTGGTGTGTCCCGATTCCCTCATCATGGGGTTTACCATCCTACCACAGGGGAGAGCTGGGTTGTTTCTGACTGTGCCGCATCATTCCAGGGTGTTTCTCTCAATGCACAGCTCCTGAGTGGTCCTGATTTAACAAATATCTTGGTTGGTGTGTTGACTAGGTTCAGAAAAGAGCCTGTTGTTTTGATGTCTGATATTGAAGCCATGTTCCATCAGGTGTAAACTTGAGGGACAGAGGTGGATGAGAGCAGAACCAGCATTCTGACCAATCCCTGCCATTCGCTCCAAATGGCAGGGATTGGTCAGCTTTCACAGATATCTATTTTTTTTTAACCTCCTTTTTCTGAATACATAATGTCAGGATGGACGGACCATTTCACCCAGTATAGCAAAAAGTGCTTCTGAACAGGATGACCAACTATAGCTTTAAATAAGAAAAGTCTGTCCAGATTAAATGTAAGAGGACACAGAGAGAAAAAAACGGTTTTGCTCCTTTTTATATCCTGTAGCAACATCTGCGTGGTTTCAATTTAATTATAGTAATTACTGATTCAAACGTTTCCTTTTTCCAACCCCTAATATGCAGGGAAGGAAGCCATAAATAATTTTGCCACGAACAAAAGGCGGCAGTTAATGTAATGACCACATAAAACCTGAAGAGTAAACCCAGAAGAGACGCTGTCTGAGTGGTAAATCAAGATAGGTAAAAACAAATCAAATCAAACAAAAGATTGTGGTCTTGATGATTGCTGACATGCAAAAACATGTTATTATTTCAGGGGAGCTACCTGATCCTTTGGGCTGAAGTTGCAGAGGCATTCCTTTAATTAATGTGATAGAAAGTATTTAGTCACAGCTGAAAGATTTACTATAAATCCGAGCAATTACAGAAAGAGCTTTTGCACACACACACACACACACACACACACACACACAGAGAGAGAGAGAGAGAGAGAGAGAGAGAGAGAGAGAGAGAGAGAGAGAGAGAGAGAGAGAGAGAGAGAGAGAGAGAGAGAGAGAGAGAGAGAGAGAGAGAGAGAGAGAGAGAGAGAGGGCGGTAATGTGGGAGAGACCGTGGAAGACAGGAGGACTGAGGAACCGCGCACACGCTCGGGGCTCAAGTGTATCCAGGCTGGATTCGGACCAATGAGACGAACTGGAGTTATTGTCGCAAATCCAATGCAAAGATGTGATAAAGTTCTGCTGTTGCTGTTCTGGGCAGAAGAGCCCCCGCGGCCGCTGCGCTGATAATAAAGGACTTCATGACGGCGCTCCAGGTCATCCATCTCCAAGTCACGTTCCCCCGGCACCAGCGAGCAGTAAGTTACTTTACCTCCGCCACCCTGAGCCCACAGCAGGGTCCCAACAAGCCTAACTTCAGGAATATGACAGGAAGCATTGTTGTCACTATTCATCGCATTGTTATTAATATGACTATTCTTATTAAACCCCCGGCGCACGTGCGCGAGTTGCGCTGGCGTGACGCAGTGTCTACCTTTCAGCACCTTTTTGATCACCTTCAGTCAACACCCTTATTTTGTTCGGAAAACTTGAAAAACCTACTTTCGCAGATACATCCACGCTTTCACTTTCATTTTGGGTGCGTAACTCCACCTCCTGTTTGGACAGCGTAAGTGCGCCAACACCAGCCACTTAATTAGGCACATCCTTGCAAGAATCAAGAATCGTTATTGTCATATGTGTTAACGTAATATATATATATATATATATATATATATAAATAACTTACATTGCAATGCAATTGCCTATTCTAGCGAGTAGTGTGTCAGCCACCTGCAACAACTCAGGGCATTCAGTTCTCTAGACTTGGTGAAGACCACTTGCTGGAGTTCAAACTAAATGAGAAAGAAGGGCGAAAAAAAGTGTTTGTTTAATTTGTTTTTACGGTTTTTGGTCAAACTTCAGACGCAATTAAATTAAAGGTATATTGGAGACAGTTTTTTTTACTTTTATGAAATGACCATGACCTGGATGACTGAGAATCTTCACCAGCCCCTTTAAAACTGGTCCTGGCCTCTGTTATGGCCCCTGTACTAATGACATGATTTTAAATACATTAATGATATATGCTGACAAAGATATCGTAACTGATTGGTCGCTTGGACCAGTTGCATTTTTTACCTTTACAGTTTTACTCTAACAATAATTAGAAAAATTAAGCTGTTTCAGGTTCAGCTCCAGTCACATTAAGATAGGATCAGAGGTCTGCAACCTGCAGTTCTACGACTATAACTGACTCTTTGGCTCACTTAATTTACTAAACAATAAGATACCTGTTTAGTTTTTTCCCTAGTCTTTTGTTCTGTGCCCCCATGAAAAAACACTGGCCCCAGCCTGCCCCCTGTTAAATTTAGTGTAGAACCACTACTGACTGGAGGATTTTTCTAGAAAAGTCAGAAACAACCTAGTCCCTTTTTAAATAACTGCGCATGCACAAGAACATCCTCGTGTGGAAAAATTTCCCAAATACTTTCTGGTTTCTTTCTACTGAGGCCTTCCTCTTCTTCTCATAAACATGTAAGACAGTTTGCTTCTTGCGACTTTCAGCCATTTTCAAAGTCTACGGAGAGAGCAGCGGAGCTACAATGAACGGCTAACGCCAAAGCTAACTGGATACATAAACACTAGAAGTGCAAGCGGAAATTAGCAAGGAGCGTGCACACAGTTTTGCGTTAAACGAGTGCCTCAGAATCATTGGCATGTGGGACAACCGATAGATGAGGTGATGCCCCTGGAACTCAATCGTCAATTATATCTTTAATTAAAGACAAAAGGCAGTGATGATGAAGCCATTAAAGAAAAAGCTACGTTTTATTTTGTTTGCTCAGTCTCAAATTAACTGCGATTAACTACCCCTTCCTGTTAAATTTCCCAAGCTACCTCCAGGCTTGATTACTGCCAGACATGTACAATCAAGAAATCGCTCAAATGAAACGTGCTTGACAGCATGAAGAAGGCTTTAACGCAACTCAGTTTATATAGCTTAACTTAGTTATCGTCACCTTCCTAAGATAATGGCTTCAGTCATGTTTTGACAAAAAATCTTTTTTTCTTGCCTAAATCAACATTATTTTGTGTGTTTTCTGGAAAACCTGAAAACATTTTTTTAGGTCATTATTTTAGGAAGGTACACATTATACAGTGGCAATTTACAATAGATTTGACTTTGAAGAACTTTACAAAAAAAAAACTAAACCAAACAATGTATGTACAAAAATATGTAGTCTATTCAATTCAATCATGCAGACAGAATCATTGTCATTCCAATGTCCTAATAGTTATAAAACAATGTAGACAAGTTCTGTTTATTATGTCAATTGTTAAACATGTTGTAAGGAAACCCAGCTGATAGGACCAAGGTAATGACTTTACAGCAATCCTTCCTCCTGAAGAAGACTGTAGTGACAGGGAGATCCAAATGTATGATAACTTTGCAACAATCCCTTATACTGAGCATACATGTGACGCCAGTGGAAAGGAGGACATCATGCTTCGATCTAAAGGACTTCAAGAACAGATAAGAAACAAAGTCAGTGACATCAATCAGTCTGGAAACGGACGGTTATGAAAACATTTCTAAATACTATGATGAACCACAACGAAAACAAACAGTTTTGAACCGTTTCCAGGAGTTGCAGACCTTTCGAAGGTATTCCAGGCGCGCATCAACAACTCACAAAAGAACCAGGAACAACATCTAAAGCTTTTCAGGTGTGAGTGCTCATGATTTGTTAGTAAGAAGTTACTGAGCAAAACTGGAATCAATGTTCCAGGGTGAAAACCTGCTGCTGACCAAAAGAACTCAAAAGCCTATCTCACGTTTGCCAAAAGACTTGTTAATGACACTTTGGAAAAATAGTCGGTGAGAAGATGAGACAAGGGTGGAACCTTTCAGAACATGTGTGTCCTGTTGGATCTTGCACTAAACTTACAGAACATTATAGAAAACAACCTGACATGGTTACATGGCAACCAAAATATTTTTGGTGATGTCATTGGTGGTAGCAGCCAGGCCATCCCACCCCAGAAAAAAAAAAGACTTGCACAAAAACTACATGAACAAAAACATGTAATCGGAATGCTGAAATATCGAATTTCAGACCCGTCACTCACTCCCCCCCCCCCACATAGGGCCACATTGTTTTGGATAGCTGTTTTTCATTAACACATTAAATAATTTAAAAACTGCATTTTGTGTTCGGTAACATTACTGTCGTCTTGTCTTAAACAAGGTTTGATGATATGAAATGTGTAGCAAAAATGCAAAAACAGAAGAAGTATATTTTCACAGCCCTGTTAGGGACTTCGAACAGGCCATAGCTCTTGGATCCAAATAGTCTGGTCTGGTCCACTTCCAGTGGGATCATTCACGATTTGAGAATGAGAGACACCGTCAGCAAAGCATGTAGTGCTGTACAAAAGTCTACGGTCATCCCTTGTTTATGCTTTAAGGAGGACAGGTGTTCTTTTATTTTGATGTTGTTTAGTCTGTAGAGCCAATTAATTGAATTATTGAATAAATATAGCAGAAAAAGCTCCTAAACTTAAGGGATATATTGTGGCAGTACTAGGCATGGGCCTCAACGAGATTCTCAATATATGATGACCTTAATTTAAAGAAGAAAAAAAAGTTTTACAAAATCATGTTTTTTTTTATACAATGATTTAAAAGTAAAAAAGTCTCATATGCTTATTTTTATTTAGGGTTATGAATGAATGGCAATGTACAACAAAATTAGGAGTGATGTGTATTCCCACAATACTTGCATACCCAATATGTACATACAACGATTACTAAACTAAATATGGTTATCATTACATATTCAATTGAAATTAATAAAAACATGACTTGAATTTCACTCTGTAGACCTAGTTCAAGTACTTTTATGTGTATTTACTGTTACAAGGGCTCTGGGAAAAAAAAAAGCGTCCTGAATCTTGAAGTGTGGGCTCTCACTGACCTGTGCCTCCTGCCTGTTAGGAGGAGCTAAAACGGGCAATAGTCAGGGTGTTTCCTGTCCTTTTGAAAGTTTTTAGGTCTGCTGAGGTAGCAGCGTTGTCTCGAGCAGACAGAAACCTATGATTTCTTTTCTGCAATGTAAATCATATCCTTCAGGGACTCTTTATCTGCTGTGGTGCAGCTCGTGTATCACACAGACAAACAGTGCATTTGTTATGATTTGTCCTTGGATGAACCCGGACAGAGCACACACACACACAGAGCTGAACATGAGAGTTTATTGCAACAGTGGATGAATTATGGCAGGTGGAACCAGAGATGCAGGACTGAACTGGAGTAAAGGTGTAGATGTGTGCAGGAGCTGGCAAGGAGGACCAGAGACACGGCAGAGAGGGTACTTGGAAACCAGAGTAAGCAGCAGGATCCACAGCTCGGCAGAGAGAGAACCAGAGCAGAGTAGCAGGATCCACAGCTCGGCAGAGAGGGAACCAGAACCCAGTAGTAGGATCCACAGCACGGCAGAGACAAATACTGGCTGGTCAGAGTCACAACAAGATGATCAGCTAGGCTAGATGAATACTGGCTGGTCAGAGTCACAACAAGATGATCAGCTGGGCTGAATGAATACTTGCGGATCTGAGTCTCAACAGGATAGTTGCACAGTTGCTGGGGATAGACACAGAAGGTTGGCAGATAAAGTCCAGGAGGGTAAGCACGGATGCAGCTGGTAATAAACAGCAGACTGAGGTTACTGGAGCACAGGAGAGACATGTTATACCAACTGTTGGTGAGGCTTGGGTCAGAGAGGTGTCTAATTGGTCCAGCAAACAGACAGAGGCAAACTAGTGATAGTGGCAGGCAGGACAGGAAGAATCCAGTAACAGGCCAAACTTAACTTGAGATGCAGAGGTGGCAGGGTTCCAACAGTAAGCAGGGAGAACTCAGGAAGACAGGCAAGGAGTAGTGGAGTACTGAAGACTGACCGGCAGAGAAGTGAGGGCAGAGGGAGGCTTAAGTAGGGAGAGTGGCAGGTGAAGTGAGTTCTGACTAATTAGTGACTGACTGCAGCGGGAGTGAAGGGAAAGCTGAGTGAGGGGGAGGAGGAAACTGAAAACTAGCAATAAATGAGGCCAGAACATAACTAAACCCTGACAGCATTAAGATACTCTCCACCGTAGAGCTGCAGAAGGATAGAAGGACAACAGCGGTGTCTTCTTCATCTTGATTCTTTTTAACAGTCTTAAAAAATTCGGGGTTCGCGCACCGCCGACCGCCCGCCACCGCAGATGCTGTTACGCATTTTCCTCACCCGTCCACCGGGCGATTCCCACAAACGCGTTCGGCAGCCCTCCCCCATGACTCACAACAAATCTGGTGTGGATCGGTCGATGCAGCGAGGAGATACAGCCGTTGGATAATGATAATGCATTTGGCCACCGGACCGGACTAAATTGTTCGGCGGGCCGGAAAATTTATACCGATTCCTGGACAGTGACTACAAACAGAAAAAAAAACGGCCGATGACGCTATGAACGCCGAGCAGGAGAAAAACAACGACTTACCTTTCTATCAACTTGGCCAGTTTCCCAGTCTTTCCGAGCCCTCGACACTCAAGCCATTGTTTAAGCTGAACGTTGGTATGTTGTTCCACAGTTCTACCAGTAAAATGGGCGCCTGGACATCCTCTTGTGAAAGTTTAACAGCTGAAAAGTCGGTCATATCGTTGTATCTGTTGCATGTGTAATGGCTGGTTGCTACGTGCGCTCTCACACTGTTTGCCCAACCTTAGCGGCAAGGGGCGTTGCTCATGAGATGGTGACGTCACGTGCGCGGTACGACATTTAGATATTAAAATCATACACCAAATAATATTCTAATGACATATTAAAATTATAGCCTAATGATATAAAAAAAAGTCGAGTCTTTTTCTCAATTTCCGAGTCAGAATGATCTGAATGTAGGAGTCCGAGTCCAAGTTCGAGTCATCAGTGCTCAAGTCCAAGTCAAGTCACGAGTCTCTAAATTTAGCTAATGACTCGGACTCGAGTTCGAGTCTCGGACTCGAGTACTACAACACTGCTGTAACATAATGCTTCCCCCACCAGATTCCAAAGCAGTGATCGTGATATTTTTGAAAGAGTGTTCATTTTTTACCCAGAACAGCGGTTTACATGTAGACCAAAAACTTTAAATCTGGTCTTGTCTGACCAGGGCGCCCTCCAGATAGTTGGTATGTCCCCTGCATAACTGTCTGTCAGCTGAAAGCAGACCATCTTCTTATGGCTTGCTTTCAAGAATGTCTTCTTTATTGCCCACCTTTTGAAGAGGACAACTAAAACTTGTCCTGTCTACTTAATAACACACTTTGGATCTCTGCAGCTCCTGCAGGCTTAGCTTGGACCTCTTAGCTGCTGCTATGATTGATGCTCATCTTGCCTGGTCTGCCAGTATAGGTGGGCAGCCATGCCTTAGTAGGTTTGTGGTTCTACCTTTACAAGTCCTGGATGGAGTGTAGGTCAACCCTGACGATCTTCTCTGCAGACCTGATTGCTTGTTCCTATCAGGACCTGTTCAATTTTATGGATGCACTGGAAAAAGGAACTAATAGTTAGTACTTTTTTCTTGATATGACTGTATTTATCCTTGATTTGAGCTGGTGAATAAGGTGATCTGCCAAAGGAATGAGATTTTTGCATTTAAAAAGGACTAACTCATCTAACATGTCTTCTTATTTCAAGTGCAGTATTTCTAATTATCTTATGTTGGGGTAAGAATACTCTTTCCATTGGTAGATCATCTTATTTACCTGCTAAAATCAAGGACAAATACACCAATTTCAAGAAAATTGGACCTACTTATTGTTCTCTTTTTGCAGTGTGGGTGAAACAAGAGCGTCATGGACGAATGTCAGACAGACTGAATAATTGCAGTGTTTAAACTGACCCACAGCGCCAGCTCCAGAAGACTCTTGTTGAGTTGCGGCAGGAAGCACTGTCTCTGCTGGGCCTCCTTTTGAACAGTGTCTATTACCCCGTTTATGCAACCCTTTTTTTTAACTGTGCCGAGACCAGTCCAAGCTCGGTAACTGAGATAACTTTCGAGTGTAAATGGATCGCAAATTGAACTGGACCGTGCCAGACACAACGGGACCGCGCTAAATCTAGACCAGTTCGATAGTAGGTCTCGGCCCGGTTTTTCAGTGGCTCGGTTCTCAGATAACAAAGAGCGTCATCTCCTTACTGTCAGCTGACTAGTTTTGCGGTTTCAGACATTCATAAAAATACCAGCTTCTTTACCGTGCCACACGGTTACCAGTGATGATTCTGCTTAGCAGCGTGATGGACCTCAACGTCTGTCGTTGTTTCCTGCGTCTGCAAGCCCTGATTAGACGTTCGTTTGTCTTATCCACGTCCCAAAAGCCGACTCCGTCAAGTAAATTCACCAAAGGTTGCCTTCTTCGCCTGACTCTCCTCAGAAAGCAATTATAACCAAGAATAACTTCCTGAATGTTACGGGCGCCGCCATTTTGATTAGCTTGAGTCCCTCCTTCAACCCTAGAGAGCAGTAGTACCGCTGATCGTCACTAGGAGGCGAGGAACCGAGATAGCGTGATGTGTAAACGGTCGTCAGAACCAAGCTCGGCTTGGTTAACTCCTCAGGGTGGGGAGATGGGGTCGTGTAAGGCCTGGTGTTTTTCAAAGCATTCCAAACTAGCTGGATTGTTGGTTGAAAAGTATTTTTTTTTAGCTTCACACTTTCACAGCAGGCCTCTGACATCTTCTTTATCTCATCTGTCCACTTCCTAAGAGGCCTAACCGCAGGCTTACAGGTTTAGAAATAGAATAGAAATACCTCTGCTGTTGTTTTATTGCTTATTGACAGCGGGAAAAACATGTAGACTGGATACACCAGAGCGAAACACTAGATTGAGTAATATGAATAAAAAAACTAATTTGAAGTTAGTTGTAAGGCAGGAGGGAATGGAATCAGAGAGGGAAAATTATTGTGCAATTGTTGTTTGATAATATGCCATATTCAGATAAAAATGCTCAAAGTTAAATAGAGGAAAGACAGCAGTTGATTTATTGAACGATGTGAAAAAACTATGAAAAAAATGCATGAATGTACACGCAAACACCTCAGAGACACTAAAACGTGTACAAATGGACATTAGCATCTGGGAGACAGTGTAAATGGCCAACGGCGCATTGCGTGATGTAGCGCTGCGCAGCTTGAAGGGGGAGCCCAGACCAACAGAACCCGGTCATTGGGCTCCATCAAGCTAATAACAGCTAGCATTAGCTTTTGTACTTTACTACTTCACTGCAGCAGATACAGGAGCTTTACTGTTGTTTTGATGTTGCTCTCATACGTCCGTGTCGTGCTGTTAGCTTAGGATGTAACACCATTGAGCATTTCGTTTTTCTTGTCTGTCTGTCCGGGAAGGTTTCTCAGAACAACACATTTGTGTTTATATTCTCTATAAAGAGGCTCACATGTTTTCTTCTGGCTGTACTTTACCTGTTAGCAGACTTTATGACAACAGCAGCAGCATTTGTGTCAGATAAGCAGCTGCAGGGAGGAGATTGGCTGAGTGTGTCTGTGCTCTGCTGCCGGAAGAAGTGTGACAATTTGGGCAGAGGCAAATGGGTCATTTTACATAGATTTTCACACGAATCTGTGTCTTTGAATAATTCGCTTTTTAGTATGGATTATATCAAGGCACAGATTATTTTTGACAACCCTACAACAGGCCATCTTTGGTATCACTGTCACTGGTGTTACAATGGTGCTGGGGGTAATTGGGCGATGCCAAACCCATATTACAGAGGGAGAAACCCTGAGCGAATCTTGGTGTTTTTTCTCCATGTCTGTTATCAGCTTAGTGAGCTCATTTTCTGCTTCTGATGTGCTGGATTGTGGTGGGATGTAAACACCCGCAGAACAAAGGAGGAGAACCTTCTCAGTGAATAACAAAGCGCTCCATTTTGAGAAAATTGAGAAAGAAAAAAGATGTCATAAAGAGGACTGCCTAATGTTTAAGTTGTTGGCAAAGAACAGTGTGACGATTAGAAAACAGGCAAAACACAAGAGAGCGAAGCAGCTAGGCAGCCGTCCGCGGCGCCATCGCGGTCCATCTTGTCACTCTGCTGGAAAAGCCCACATAGCTTGTGCTTAGCTGTTTTTCCTGTCAGTTAATGTCTCTGGATGTTTAATGTTGAAACAAATCTTTAGGCGGTGCTCAATTTGCCTCAGAAGTCACAACAAACTCATTTCTTGGAATAAAGCTACTGAAAATGTTACTAACATCAAAGATGCATCAAAACATTGAAGGTGTTTTAACAATTAAATATACAAGACAGAATGCCCAATATACCTTTCATTAAGGATGATTTCTGCAGCCATAGTTGGTGAAAGCTCATGTATTTTGCTAATGCTCTTAAAGTACTCCTATTTCACAACAGATGACTGAAAAGTTGAAACCGATTGTTGACAAAATACTTTCCAAAGGTTTGAGCATCCAGATACATAAAGTGTTCTCCTTTTATGACTTTTAGAAAAGTGACCAGTTCCAGAAGTCGTGGAAGCAGTTCTACCGAAACAGCCACAAAACTCAGGTGTCGCTTTGTTTCTTTACTCTAAGGTAGGCATGCAGTCTGTGACTTGTTGGCAAATTAATACAGCTAAATATATAATATATATATAAGCACTTACTATACTCAATGGATATCAATAATTCAATAATTGTCTTTAAGTAATGGAGCTGGAAACACATTAATATTGAAACCGGAAAAGGACGCTACATATACAGTATATATATATATATATATATATATATATATATATATATATATACTCTGTGCTTTGCCATATATATATATATATATATATATATATATATATATATATATATATATATATATATATATATATATATATATATATATATATATATATATATAAAATACTTTATACATGTTAAAGGTCTTAATGAAGTAAAAGAATAAGCTCATGATAGATTATTCCAAAACATTTTCCACCTTCATTGTAACATATATACTGAAGGATTTAAATTCAAAATGAAGATTCTGACAGATACTTTGTTTCCTGTATCTTTTATTATTAAATCAAGCAAGAGTTTACATTGCAAAGGATGAAACTGAGTCCTGATGAAACCAAACCTAAGTTGGACCACAATGCAAAACAGTTACGCTTGGGAGAAAAACAACTTTGCACATGATTAGTGGTAGTAGCACCATGATAATATGATGCACTAAATAATAAGAATAAAACGTGACCAGTTCTAAATATCAGCCAAACACCTTTTAACTACCTGCTAGAAGGCAGAAGTTGAAGAAGGCTTTTTAGCCTCACAATAAGTCCGAACGTATTCACAGTAATCACCAGCAGAATTGCTTCGCCAGGAGAAAATTAAAGCTTTTCAGTGAAGTGAGGTCAAAAGGGGCTCCAACTAAATATGAAATATGTAAAGGGTGTATGCAACAACCTCTATTGTTTTCTAGGTTCCTGTTCAGTTGGTGAAAAAAGTTCTGAAATGACGTTCTAATGTTTAACCACAAAATCCTTGTATTTTCACAGGGGTGGATCAACCTTTGGCCCCCACTTTATTTTTAACTTTTGCATAATAATTGAAATCGAGGAAATTCCAAATGTCCTGCTAAATAAAAAGTATTTCATGATGATGCTTTGCTTCAGCTCAGTGTTGTGTGTAATGCATGTTGAGCTGCTGGTTTTGCATTAGCTAAGGACGCTATCTGCAGAGTCATGATTGTGTCACCGTTGTCTTACAGCTTGTTGACTTCATGCATCAGTGCGACTCCTGTGAATGGAACAGCAGATCTGCAGATCTGTTTGAAAGGTCTGAAAGACGCCATTGAGGTGAGAGAAGGTATCAGATACACTGTTTTGTTTCTAATCATCCTCTAATACTAAACAGTTCATCCAAGATATTCTTATGTGTCTGTTACTGGCTATTATACCGGTATAGGACAGTTTAGCGTGTATGAAGGGAGGTTCTGTGAAGCTTTATGGATGAGTCAACGTCTTGCCTGTTGTAGATGGCAGTAAAAGACATCTAGGCAAGGCAAGTTTATTTGTATAGTACATTTTAGTAACACGACAGTTCAAAGTGCTGAACATAAACAGAACATAAAGAAAGAAAACAGTACAGAGGACAGCACATTCCAGTGAAACAGGAGCAGGTTAAGATATAAGAAAAATTGGACCGCAAACTAAAACACTAATATTCAAAGGCAACTCTAAACAAAATGTTTTTATCCTTGGTTTGAAGAAACGCAGGGTTTCAGCACTTTTACAGTTTTCTGGAAGTTTGTTCCAGATCAGTGTAGCATAGATACTAAATGCTGCTTCTCCATGTCTGGTTCTGGTTCTGGTTCTGGTTCTGCAGAGCAGGCTGGAGCCAGAAGACCTGAGTGGTCTGGAGGGTTGATGCTCCGATAACAAGTCTGTGATGTATTTAGGTGCTAATTCAGGGATTTATAGACTAACAGAAGGATTTTAAAGTCTATTCTCTGAGATCCAGGGAGCCATGGAAGGACTTCAGAACCGGGTCCATGTTCTCTACGTTCTTAGTCTTAGTGAGGACTTCAGAACTGGGTCTATGTTCTCTATGTTCTTAGTCTTAGTGGGGACTTCAGAACCGGGTCCATGTTCTCTACGTTCTTAGTCTTAGTGGGGACTTCAGAACCGGGTCCATGTTCTCTACGTTCTTAGTCTTAGTGGGGACTTCAGAACCGGGTCCATGTTCTCTACGTTCTTAGTCTTAGTGAGGACTTCAGAACTGGGTCCATGTTCTCTACGTTCTTAGTCTTAGTGAGGACTTCAGAACTGGGTCCATGTTCTCTACGTTCTTAGTCTTAGTGAGGACTTCAGAACCGGGTCCATGTTCTCTACGTTCTTAGTCTTAGTGAGGACTTTAGAACCGGGTCCATGTTCTCTACGTTCTTAGTCTTAGTGAGGACTTCAGAACCGGGTCCATGTTCTCTACTTTCTTAGTCTTAGTGAGGACTTCAGAACTGGGTCCATGTTCTCTACGTTCTTAGTCTTAGTGAGGACTTCAGAACCGGGTCCATGTTCTCTACGTTCTTAGTCTTAGTGAGGACTTCAGAACCGGGTCCATGTTCTCTACGTTCTTAGTCTTAGTGAGGACTTTAGAACCGGGTCCATGTTCTCTACGTTCTTAGTCTTAGTGAGGACTTTAGAACCGGGTCCATGTTCTCTACGTTCTTAGTCTTAGTGAGGACTTCAGAACCTGAGTCCATGTTCTCTACTTTCTTAGTCTAAGGGGGCAGCAGCGTTCTGGATCAGCTGCAGCTGTCTGATCCACTTTTTAGGCAGACCTGTGAAATCACCGTTGCAGTAATCGATTTTACTAAATATAAATGCATGGATTTATTAATCTAATTTGCCAAATCAGGGAGACATTTTCATGGGGTGCTCAATTATCAGTTTCCACCCCCTGAAGCGATTCCAGTCTATTTAAACAGCAGATCAATGGAACGTCTTGATCTAAATCTCTACACTGTGTTGCTTTTTCACAAAGCTATTATTTGCCCTGGAAACATGGAGCTGTGTTACATCATGTTCTGTGAGGCAACCCTTGGTCTTCAAAAGCATGACAACTTCTAGGTATTCTTTCCCACAGTTTGTAAGTGAACGTTGCTGTATCAAAGATCTCAGAGAGCTCATCGCAAAACTCTTCAGGGGATTTATGCGTCCTCAAATCTTTTTGTCTCTTGGGGAAATGCGTGTCTGAACTTGCGAGAAACAGACACTCGTTATTGTGCGGTCTACAGCTTCTCCTCGTTCCCTTGTCGGACGTATGGCTTTTTGCCTTCAGCTCCTCCATGAGAGTCACTTTTCTTGCCAGTGGATGGGTGCACCTGGGTCACTCTAGTGTTTGCCTCTTCTGTGCTGACTCTACTGCTTGCCATAATTTGATTTAAAAGGTAAATTAGCTTGAGGTGTTGTTAATCTGCAGCGCAAAAATCTCTTTGGCTAAGGACTGTGTCTGTTCACTTTGCTTATTTCTGTCTCTCCTAAATGGACGGCTGAACTTCTGGTCCAGATGAGCGATTCAGAAGTGTCATGGTTTAAGTTTTGTCTGGTTTATTTCTTGTTATTTTGCAGTTCACACAGCTCTCCCTCGCTCAGCTATGAGTCACACCTTTCTGGACACTAATTAGTATTTATTCCCGCCACCTGTCAAGCTCCCTTTATAAACTCACCTCAGTTGTGTTCTCGTCACCGGTCCATAGTGTTCACTCCCGCTCAGTCTCTGCCAGAATCCTTTGTCAGCTCAGTTTTTTGTTCCAAGTCAGCCCGTAGACTTTTCTTCAGCTTTGTTTTTGTTCCAGTCACTGCCTAGATCCAGCTCAGCTCTGTTCCCACTCAGGTTCTCTACTCCTGTTCACGACTCCCGGGTTCCGTTCTGCTCTCAAATTCCAACTCCTGTTCTCAACTCCTGGTGAGCTGTTCCGGTCTCAAGTCCTCGGCTCTGATGTTCTGGTCTCAAGTCCTCGGCTCTGATGTTCCGGTCTCAAGTCCTCGGCTCTGATGTTCCGATCTCAAGTCCTCGGCTCTGATGTTCCGGTCTCAAGTCCTCGGCTCTGATGTTCCGGTCTCAAGTCCTCGGCTCTGATGTTCCGGTCTCAAGTCCTCGGCTCTGATGTTCCGGTCTCAAATCCTCGGCTCTGATGTTCCGGTCTCAAGTCCTCGGCTCTGATGTTCCGGTCTCAAGTCCTCGGCTCTGATGTTCCGGTCTCAAGTCCTTGGCTCTGATGTTCCGGTCTCAAATCCTCGGCTCTGATGTTCCGGTCTCAAGTCCTCGGCTCTGATGTTCCGGTCTCAAGTCCTCGGCTCTGATGTTCCGGTGTCAAGTCCTCCGCTCAGATGCTCCGTCCTGGTCTCTAGTCTTCGGCTCCAGAGTACCTCCCGGTCAGTCTCTCTACACGCCTCCTGCCGGCCAGCTTCTGCACCCTACACCTCCGTCTGTTGAAAGAGTCTGGGTTCCATCATCATCCATCTTTCACACTATTCAATAAACTCACTCCTAAGAACTAGCTCTGTGTGTGCGTGCTGTGTCCGGGTTCATCCTAGAAAAATATCATGACAAGAAGTAATTTTACAGTCTGCGGAAAATGATCGTCCCGCTCTCTTCAAAAATCCTTTTGTCCAGTTACACTGGAAGGTTTTGAAGAATGAACATGAATCTGTTTAAGATCATGCTTAAGGATCTCAAAACCAGACTTTGACTAGGCCATCCCAAAACTGCATAACTCAAGTGTACTTGATCTAAACGTCACAAACTGATGGCTGAACATTTTCCTCCAGGGTTTTTCTGCTAGAGAGCAGAATTCATGGTTCCATCAATTGCAAGCAGTCATTCAGCTCCTGAAGCAGCAAAGCAGCCCCAGACCACCACACTACCACCACCTTGTTTGGCTGTAGGTATAGTATTTTAATTCTCAAACTCGTTGGTTTTAAGCCCGACATAAAAGGTCGCCCACTCTCGAGACGTTCCACTTTCTTTCTTGTCAGTCCCCAGAATATTTTCAGTAGAGGTTTTCAGCTTCAAACTCTGCCATGGATCGGATTTTTGGCTAGTCCTTTTTGATCGTTGAATCGTGAACACTGAGCATAACTGAGGCAAGCTTCCCTGCAGTGCTTCAGATGTTCTGGGTTCTTCTGTTATCTCCTGCACGAGTTGTTGATGAGCTCTGGCAGTAATTGTTGTCAGGCCAGCCACTTCTGGAAAGGTTTACCATTGTTCCACGTTATCTTCGTTGGTGGATTATGGCGCTTCACTGTGGTTTGCTGGAGACTCAAATTCTTAGAATGGCGCTGCAACCCTTTTCCGGCATAATTGAGGTGAATGAGTTTATTTCTCCCCTGTTCTTGAATTTCTTTATATCGGGCATGATCTGTTGCTCTTTTAGAACTTTTAGCCTACTTCATGTTGTATGGCAGAACCTATTTCTGTGAATTCTTGAAACTACATGTTTAGCAGGTGTCAGGCCTTAGGTATCAGGCTTAAGGTTGGTGGTTATATTTTCAGACAGGATTCGGGTTTGTATAATTTTCTTTCTCTTAATAAACAGAAGCATAATTTGAAAACTAAATCTTTTATTTGCTCAGGTGGTCTTTGTCTGATATTGAATCTAGTTTCATAACAGGAAACATTTAACTGTGACAAAACCACCAACACAGAAAAAAAATTGTTAGGAAGTAACTACTTTTTCACAGCACTGTATATGACATGAAACCATCTTCTGCAACTTTACCTTGTAGCAGAATGAGCGTACTTTTACTGACCCACTTTTTAACCTGTCTACACACCTGTGCCTTTCTCAGCTTAAAAAACTCTGTTTAAACCTGTATGTGACTCTGATAATCATTATCACACATTTGGAGCAGTTGTTTCCAGACATTTTGATTACGTTGATGTTTATTTTTGATCTTCTGGTTGTTTGCTCACTTTGCATTTTGCAATTTGCTCAAAGAAAACAATTTATTTCTATTTTAGAAGGCTTTCTTTGTAGAAAGCCTTCTAAAATATATAATTTTTTCCTAATATGCAGCGGTAATTTACAAAATGTTTTGACAACTGTGTGAAACCTTTATAGGCTGCATTGAGGTGTTGGTAGTACTGTCACCATCTGTGGAGGTCCTAGGTTCAACCTGGAGTGCATGGAGTTTGCATGTTCTTCCTGTGCGTGTCAGGCGCCTCCCACAGTTCGAAAGCATGACTGTTGGGTTAATTAGTGTCTCTAAACCACCCTTTGGTGTGAGTGTGTGCAGGCATGGCTGACCTGTGATAGACTGCTTACATGTCCACCGTGTCCACGGCCTTTTTCCTAGTGACTGCCGCTGATAATCACCCCAATCCCCCAAAGTTTCAAATATGATGAGAAGCATATCTGAAAAAGATGGTAGTTAAACTATAACAAGGAGAGTTTAGTCTCCAAAAAGCACCCGTGTGGAAAGGGTTTCTGAAGATGTTATTTTTTTTCCTCTACAACTAAATATAAGTCAAGTCCTCAGCCCAACCTGTTGCCTACATCCACTTTTCCTGCAGCAAAGTAAGTTAACGCTTAGCTGGATGTATGTGGTTTCCCAGAAAGCTCTAGTTTATCTGTTTAACTGGTTACCGCCTTGTCAAATTGCTTGAACAGTTGCCATTACCAGAATCAGCTGTATTGGATCAAACTTCAGTCAGATAATAATAACTCACCAATTATAATTACTCACCAAAATGATTGATTCTGCTCTTAATGCCCCACAACCTGTCTTCCTGGAAGCATGTTCCAAAACGTGTAATGACGTTTTGTCATAGATAAGATTGTTGCTGTAAGGACCCTCATTTCTGCACCTACATGTGACCCTTTTGGTTTGATTCCCTGTGCAGCTGTGTTTGATACATCTGAACCAGTGAATCTGACCTTTTTAAAGGATATTGTTAAACATATTAGGCCATCAGGTTCTCCTTGTGATCCTGCTCCCCCTCAGTTATTTAGTGAGGCTTTCCCCAGCATAGGACAGATCTTCTTTGCTATTGTAAACAGCAGCTTGGTGTCTTGGTGTTGTCCCTGTAGGTTTTTAGCACACTGTGGTGCAGCTTCTCCTCAAGAAGCCCGGCCTTGACCAAACTGTATTAGCAAATTTTAGGCCTAGCTCCAGGCTGCCTTTTATTTCAAAATTCTTAGAGGAAGTTGTCCTTTCCCAGGTCAAGCCCTTTTACATGAGCAAAAGATTGTGGTGGTTTTTCAGTCAGGTTTGGGTCAATATGTTCTTGTTTTACTTGACCTAACTGCTGCTTTTGATACTGTGAACCACACTATTTTATTATCTTGTTTACAGACACAACTTGTTTTTAGTGGTATTGTATTAAAATGGTTCAATTCAATTAAATTTTATTTATTTGGTGCCAATTCATGAAACATGTCTTCTCGAGGCACTTTACACAGTCAAATCAATCATATTATACAGATTGGGTCAGATTATACAGATTGGTCAAAAATGTCCTATATAAGGAAACCAGTTGATTGCATCAAAGTCCCGACAAGCAGCATTCACTCCTGGAAAAGCGTAGAGCCACAGGGAGAGTCGTCTGCATTGTCCATGGCTTTGCAGCAATCCCTCATACTGAGCAAGCATGAAGCAACAGTGGAAAGAAAAACTTTCCATTAACGGGAAGGAAAAACCTCCAGCAGAACCAGGCTCAGTGTGAACGGTGATCTGCCTCGACCGACTGGGGGTTACAGAAGACAGAACAGAGACACAATAAGACAGACAAAAAAGCACAGAAGCAAACATTGATCCAGTAATCTGTTCTACATTAGATGGTAGTAGCGGGTGAGCCGTCTTCTCTGGATGATGTCACAGTTAACAGAACGCCAGACCAGGTGTACCTACTATGAAGATAAAAGACAGAGAACAGAAAGTTAAAGCTGAAACGACAACACAAAATGCATAATTGAAGAACAGTAGAACTCAATATAGTGAGAAAATTAGATCCTGATGTCCTCCAGCAGCCTAAGCCTATAGCAGCATAACTATAGAGATACCTCAGGGTAACATGGGCCACTCTGACTAGAAGCTTTGTCAAAAAGGAACGTTTTAAGATTAGTCTTAAGAGTAGACAGGGTGTCTGCCTCACGGACCAAAACTGGGAGTTGGTTCCACAGGAGAGGAGCCTGATAGCTAAAGGATCTGCCTCCCATTCTACTTTTAGAGACTCTAGGAACCACCAGCAGACCTGCAGTCTGAGAGCGAAGTGCTCTGTTAGGAACATACGGGGTAATCAGAGCTCTGATATATGATGGAGCTTGATTATTAAGGGCTTTATACATTAGAAGAAGAATTTTAAATTCTATTCTTGATTTAACAGGAAGCCAATGAAGGGAAGGTCTTATTTGTCATACAGAACCATGTCTGTAAAAAATAGCTGATTTTGAATTCTCACCACTCCTCCACATTATGGGGTTCCTCGGGTCTGAGTCCTTGGTCCCCTGCTTTTTTCTCTGTATTTACTCCCTTTGGGTTCAATACAATTTTCCTTCAATTTTTATGCTGATGACAGTCATATATACATGTCACTAAAAAAAGGAGCCCTTTCGATCCCACAAGCCCCTACTATTGTGTCTTGAAGACAAAAGCATGGAGGGCTTTAAACTTTTTAACTTTAAATGAAGAGAAAACAGAGGTGAAGGTGTTTTTTCCCACCATCTCCTGTTGATTTGGGTCCCTTGGTGCCTTGCTATAGGCAGACTGTTTCAAACTTGGGTTTTAAAATAGACAATGATCTTTAACTAGATCGCCAGGTAGGAGCAGTGGTCAAGTCCAGTTTTTATCACATTTTGAAACAGTAATTCATGCCTTTATTACAACTCGACTCGATTAATGTAATGCTCTCTACAGTGGACTCAGCCAGTCCTCAGTTGGTCCAGAACGCTGCTGCTCATCTTTTAACTGGAGTTGGGAGGAGGGAACGCATCACTTCTATCCTGGCTTCCCTCCGCTGGTTCCCTGTGCTTTTTAGAGTTCATTTTAAGCGTCTTTCAATTGTTTTTAAAAGTCTATGTGGTTTTGCTCCATCTTACCTCTCTGATCTGCTTCACCCATACTCTCCTGTCCGTTGCCTCAGGTCAGCTGACCTCCTGGAGGCACTGAGATCTAAACTTAAGCTCAGAGAAGACAGAGATTTTAGTGCTGCTGCTCCTAAGTTATAAAACACTTTGCCGTTCCATATTAGAAGTGCCCCTTTATTGTCCACTTTTAAAACTCGCCTTAAGACACATTTTTATTCCTTGGCTTTTAACACATGTTGAGACGTTTGCTCTTATTCTTTTTATACTACTATTGTAATCTTTTGTTTTTTCCATTTTAAATGTTTTTTGATTATTGTCTGTACAGCACTTTGTCACAGCTGCTGTTTTTTTTAAAGTGCTTTATAAATAAAGTAGTAGTATAGTAGTAGATAGTCATGTGCAAATGTTCAAACACATGTTTATTAGCACATAAATTATAAGATAGATTCTGGGGTCTTGGCTCAATCTCATCACTCCATGGCCATCGTGCTCAGTAGAGGGAAAAACTCATCCCTACCCGCGGTCAATTTATCGGTCTATTTAAGCCGGTAGGTTATACTACATGATACTGTGGCTTTCAAAAGTGCTCCAACAGGTTTTCTTCCGAGATAACCTTGTATTTGGCTCCATCCATCTTCCCATCAATTCTGACCATCTTCCTTGTCCCTGCTGAACAGTAGCACCCCCAGAGCGTGATGCTGCTACCACCATATCTAGCAGTGGGGACGGGGTGTTCAGTGAGGTGCAGTGTTAGTTCTCCATTACACATAGTGTTTTGCATTTTGGCCAAAAACTTCAGTTTTGGTATCGTCTGACCAAACCTTCTTCCACGTTTGCTGTGTCCCCAACATGGCTTCTGGCAAACTGCAAACAGGCCATCTTATGGTTTTCTTTTAACAATGGCTTTCTTCTTGTCATTCTTCCATAAAGACCACATGTGTTCACAACTAATAGTTGTCCTGTGGACTGATTCCCCCACCTGAGCTGTGGATCTCTGCAGTTCATCCAGAGTCACCTTGGCTGTATCTCTGATCAGTGCTCTCCTTGGTTTGCCTGTAAGTTTAGGTGGACGGCCTTGTCTCTGTAGGTTTACAGCTGTGCCATACTACTTCCATTTACGGATGATGGATTGAACAGTGCTCCGTGAGATGTTCAAAGCTTGGGGAATCTTTTTATAGCCTGAGCTGCTTTAAACGTCTCCACAACTTTATCCCTGACCTGTCTGGTGTTTTTCCGGGACTTCATGAAGCTGTGTGCTCCCCAATATTCTCTTAACCAACCTCAGAGGCGTCGCAGAGCAGTTGTATTTGTACTGAGAGTAGATTACACACAGGTGGACTCTATGTAAATATATATTTACTAAAAATACTTTATTTATCCCAGAGGGAAATTAAATGTAGCTGTAGCTCATCTTATCATGGCGTTATTATAGATGGTGATGGCTGTGAGCAGGAGAGATCTGCTGCAGCCGTTTTACAACCAATCTGAAGAAGCCTGTTTTTCAACAACAATGTCATGTAGAGGATGTTCAGGATCATCCATCATTTTCTTGATTTTATGCAAAATCCTTTTTTGCATCATCGTCTCCAGAAGTTCCACAGTCGTCCCCAGAACAGAACCGGCCTTCTCTATCAGGTTGTTGAGCCTTTTTAGGTCCCTGGCTCTGATGCTGCTGCCCCAGCAGATGATGGCGGAGGAGATGACGCTATCAATAACAGACTTATAGAAGATCTGCAACATCGTGCTGCAAACCTCAAAGGATCTTAGCTTCCTCAAAAAGTACAGTCTGCTCTGTCCTTACTCATAGATGACTTCACTGTTGAGTATCACAATACATTATAATGTCGGCAAAAATATGTTTCTCTAGTCAGATGTAAAAAACTAAAACCCATATAATAAATAGATTCATCACACAGTCTAATATATTGCAAGCATTATTTTCTGAGGACTTTGAATGATTATGCCACCCAGCTAACAGAAACTCCAAATTCAGTGTCCCAGAGAATTATTGTAATATATGACCGATAAAAAATTATTTTAAAAACAAAAACTTCATGTTATGGTCAGGTTATGACCCACACACTCATGGTGAAGGCTGCTACGATGGTAACTGTTCAGTACACAGTCAATGAGACCCCCTAATGTCATTGGCAGCGTCCCAGCATGATGAAGAAACGTTCAGTTGGGAGGAAAAGCTTAATAAGCCACGAGGGACAACTACAGCCTTTGAAGAGTTCGGCTGAGATTCACAAGGCATGGGCTGCAGCAGGAGTCAGAGCTTCATGAGCCACCCCACACAGATATATCCATTTCATTTATTTATAGAACAAGAATCCAAATTGAGGTCCAGTGGGAAGTTTTCACAGTCAGCAATGATTTAGGGAGCCGCGATATCTGCCAGCTCTCTGGGTTTTAATGATGCTCAGCATGTTTTAAGTTTGATCAGCTAACAGGAAATAGAATCCATTGTGTTTTAGCAAGAGGAAAAAGAGAGCCACCAGAACCAACAAAATGCAGACGAGCTGAAGGCCACTATTAGAGCAATGTGGGCTCTCTTAACACCTCAGCAGTGCCACTGGTGCAGTAATTCATGCAAAAGAAGCCCTGACCAGTTACTGCATGCAAATCCTATACACTATATGAACATACTCTGTAGTAGGCCCACATTTCTGCTGTTAAAATTATGTACGTTTTTAAGTTTTCTATCATATTATAATTGAAAACTGTTCTGAGAAACTGGATTTAGTGTTTTTTATTTTATTTATTAGCTGTAAACCGCAATTATTATTCTCCATGTGTGAAGAATGTCAAATCTGTTTCACTTTTTAGATTGAAAAAGTGAAATCAACTAATGTTGTAATCATACTCTAATTTCTTTTCTTGGTTTTATTTGTACAAAGTAAATGTAAATAGCAAGAGGTAATTGATTAAATAAAATTATGCAATTACTGGGCCTTGATCTTTATGAGGAGGAATGTACTTCCTATCTCAGAACCTTCTGTATTAAAAAAACCCTGATCTATCTAAACCACTGTAACTTCTTTACTTGTTGGAAAAGAAGCACTGTGTAAAAAAAAGATGAAATACAATTAATTTTTCCTTTTTTCTCTCTTTTTTTGTGCTAATCTAGAGTTTTTAATTAACTGCTGCATTCTAGTTTTTTTTAGCTCAAATTTCATACTGAACCAAAGTGTTTACTGTAAAGATCCAACAAGTATAGTACCCACCAAAAACCCATCAAATATTTCCATTTCCTACGATGAAGTTATGACAGAGAGCTTTACAAGACAAATGTAACACTCTCTGCTCAGGCTGCAGTCAGGTTTAATATCAACGGATGCCAGAGGCTGTTTTTGAACTTCTTAAGTAGTTCTTGGGACATGAATGATGCCTCTTTGAATATGTAATTTGTACTTTTTTTGTCTGCAAAGCTAAAATATATGTTATCAATACCCACAGCGGTCAAATTTGTCAGATGTACTGACAATAAAAGGCAAATCACTCAGTGAAAAGTTGAATAATACAAAACGTGTTGCGTCAGCACAAAATCTTGGAGGGACTGTTTTAATCTGGAGAAACCGGCTCTCTCATAGTTGCAGTGAATGTTATTGACAGTAATGTTGTATGTAGCAAAAAGTATGTAGATTTTGCATTATTAATGACGCTTGTCTTGTGTCATTTTATTCCTGTCTTTCAGAAATCTGATGCCATGCTGTACACCCCAAGTACAACCAGCCAAACAGTAAGTCGTAAATATTCAGTTTCAGATGCAATTACATACATGAGAGAGTAAATTGTCAGGAAATGTGTTAATTTATTCCCTTAAAGTAAAGTTTAATTTATTTCTAACGTACATATAAAACAACAGCTGTTGACCAAATGCTGTACATCTAAAATGATCAAATGGCGTAAAAACAAACTCATTCTCATTCATTGGAACTCATTCTGATTTAAAAGCAAGAAAGTAAAAGTGGGGTTTCAAGTAGAATTAGGAAGTGTTTAAAGTTAGAGAGAACTAAATATGAAGGGCCTGCTTGTTTTATAGTTGTGGAGCAGCAACAGTCGAAGTCAGGCCTCCGCTGTGCTTTAACTTTGACTTCGGAGCCGGCAGGAGAATTTCCTCCCTCAGATCTCATTGATCTTTAGGGGCAGCAGGCCAGTGTAACTCTGTGTTAGCTGTTTGCGTGTGCTTAAAATTGGAGCTTGAATATGGCCATGTTTATCTATAACCGTGGAATCAATAAGCAGGGCTACAGTAGAAGTACACAACATGAATATTTTATTGATGCTACTGATTTATCCGGAACAAGGCTTTCAGTCTTTACCACACTACCCAGTGAAGACATCCATGTGGGAATTCCTGCTTCAACGGAATAATCCAGGCGCAGATACTTTTAAGGACCTCTCATTTGTAGAAGACTTGCAAACAAATGGTTGAAAGGGACCAGACACTTGCATGGAAGGGAAACTGTGCACTAAAACGGAGGAAACAAAGGAGGAGAGCAGCAGGGCAAGAGAGATGAAACCCTAAGGAGCAGCGCTCACCCATCTACCCTCTGTGATCCTCCTCACCAATGTTTGGTTGCTTAGAAATGAGATAGATGAGTTTCAGGCTAATGTACATGACCTTTTAAAAGAGAAGTGGAATCCCTGCATCACGGCCTGTAATGAAGCATTCCTAACACCCATGGACACGGACTCAAACCTGCCAGCAGCTTCGGAGGACCTATCAGACTTGATGGAAATGCAGACCAGCAAGAGTCGGTGCGTGAACCTAAGCTTCAGAGAGGCACAATTGATATCGACCTGCTGACTCTCTCTTCATGCCTTTCAACCCCCCAAGGGAATTTCCTCAGCTGTTTCTGACTGTTGTGTGCATACACCTCAAAGCAAATACACAGAAAGCAGAGGACGTCATCTAAAAAGTGATTCACAGGTTTCATTCTCCCTTGAAATGTAAGCTAATGAACGGGGAGCTAGAGGAAGCTATATTCAAGGATTGACGATCCAAAAATTTAAAATTCTCAGTGAACTTTCCAAGTTACATTGAAGGTGCATGCAGTCATTTAAATAAGAGTCCAGGCCCCGATGGCATTACAGGTAGACCATTAAAAACTGTGCAGAACAACTTGTCATGTGTTGTGACCCATGACAGTCCGTACGTTGCAGTCTATCATTGTTCCTGCAGCCGACTGCACTTCTCTCAGACAGTTAAATTATCATTTTCTGGAAGGTAGTTGCCGGATCAAATTGCAGACAGAAACAGGATGAACTGCAAGTAGCATGGAGTAGAATAGAATAGAAATTAAGCTAAAGCGGAAGTTCAATTGAAGAAACTCATCGCCTGCCTCTATTCAATCAGAGGCCGATCCGCCTCTGATGTGAGCCAATCAGCTACGAACCGCACCTCCATGAAGCCCAATCAGCATCCCGCGCTCATCTTAAAAGCAACTTCAAATCCACGTCTCAGCCTGCTAACCAGCAAGCGCAAACAGCATCGCATCATGTCGGATTACGAATCAGATGTTCGATTCAACCCACCCCCAACCCCTTCTCCACCATCGTAGCTGAGTTCATCTAGCTTCCATGATGTTCCTCCATCCTCAACCATCAGTGTTTTCTCCCAGTCTTCAGCACTCCCTATCAACTTGTTATTGGTCCGGCAGAAGACCACCATGTTGGGCCCGGTTCTGTCAGAGGTTTCTTCCCAAAGGGAAATTTTTCCTCTCCACAGTCGCTTCAAGCTTGCTCATCATGGACACTTCATGCAAACCTTTGTTTATCAAGTTGGACATCTATCTTAAACAGATCATCATATGGACTGAACAAACTTCTTCTATCTCCACTCCACCACCAGTTTCAGACCTGGGGGGGAACATCCCTGTTCTCATACATCTACTTATGCATATTAAAGTATAATTCAGCATTAATGTTCCTGCCGAGGTCTGAGCGCCAAAGACTTAAAATATTGTGTCAATAAAATCCTTCTAACTGCCATTGCTTTCTCTGTGAGTTTTTCAGATTGAAATACCTTTATTGCTCACAGTAAGGAAAGTTGGGCATGACAGTGGCAAAAACAAATAAGAGGGAATGACCAGGCAGTTTATGCACAGAGGGAGAGAGGAGTGAAGGCATAGAAAGCAGGTGTATATGTTGATTAAATAACAATAATTAAAAAAATACAATTATCTTTGTCCTGCCAACATACATTCCAATGAAATTCATCCTCTGCATTTAACCCATCCCTTAGGGAGCAGTGGGCTTCATTCCGGGGCTAAGGGTCTTGCTCAGGGACCGATAATGGGGATATGTGGGATTAGAACTAAGAACCTTGCAGCCTCTCCACAATGCAAGCGCCCTGTTCTCTAAACACTTGGCCACCACACCCCAATTGAATGATGGCTGAGAACAATGCGGGCAGAGAACTGGGGGAAAATAATAGACAGAACAGGGAATTTATTTAATGCAAAATGATACAGAATTAACTAAGAACAAAATTTACTAACTAATATATAAAAGTGAAAAAAGGCAAATGCTTCAGGAATAAACTAAAGAAAGCATGACCCAGGAGACTTAAACCAGTCCAAATACATTCATGACATAAATGACCTTTAAGGAAGTGGGTGAAAGTTGATCTCATAAATCTGGTACACGCCTGCTTAGACACGATGCAGTTTTGCTATAGACCAGGAAGAGAAGCAGAAAATGCTTGCATAACATTCCTTCACCTCTTGATGAAATACCAGAGTCCTGGTACTCATGCCAGGCTTTCTTATCTGCTATTGATACTATCCAACCAGGTATTTTATGACATAAAGTATTCTATCCGGGGAACAGGGTTCTGCATAGTTCGGGTGGGCTGGGGCTTACTATATATTCTTTGTGTGAGGATGGTGCGGGGGGGGGGGGGGGGGGGGGGTTGCGTTGGGTTGGTTGCGTTGGTTGCTCTTGGGCCTTGGTGATTGTCTCTAGCTGGTGCTGCTCGTGGTGCCTCCCTCTCCTGGTAGTTTACATGTGTGGCTATCACTTTGCAACATACAGTTATGGCCAAAAGTATCGAGAATGATTCAAATGTTAATATTTACAAAGTCTACTGCTTCAGTTTTTATAACGGCAATTTGCATATACTCCAGAATGTTATAAAGAGAGATCAGCGCAACAGCAATTAATTGCAAAGTCAATATTTGCCTAGAAAATTAACTTTATCCCCCAAAACACACTTCAACGTCATTGCAGCCCTGCCTTAAAAGGGGGTCACGGGGGGCTGGCACTTCTGCTCTCCCCGGGGATATAGCGGTGGCACTTAATTATAGAGGGCAGGGTGTGGGGGAGGCAGCGCTTCCGGTTTCAAGGGGTGGGCTCTGGTTGGCTGGCCTGTTCGGTTCATGTTAGCCTCATCTCTGGGTGGATGGGCTTGTGGGTAGTCTGGGCTGGGATCGGGGTGGGGGGTTGGGGCCAGGGTATTGACCGGTAAGGTTTGGGTACTGTAGGGTTTTTTTTTTTTTTTTTTTTTTTTTTTTTTTTCCCAGTGTCCTGTCTAGCACTATGGCAATAGGAATTGATATCTCAATGCCAGATGGAGCTCGACAGATTTTGCTTTTACAAGTGGAGCAAACAGCTTTCGCCATAGTGCTCCACTTGATTTATGCTTTTAAATAGCTTTATTATGATTCCTGCAAGGAGAATTTCAAATTATATGGACATGACAATGGGAGAGTAAAGGAAGAACAAAAAGTGAAAGAAAAGAAAAAGAGTAGAGGTGAAAGAAAGAGGAGATAAAAGGAAGAGGATGATAAAATGTCCTCTGTCTGCTCCATCACCTGGAAAGAGACACAAAAAGAACAGCACAACCAATAGACATAAAGCAACAGATACACTCGAATAACACCTAGATGCCATTGCTAAATCATATATATTATTATGTAAGCTGACATGTGTAATGTGATATTTGAAAAAAAGAAAGTGACACAACATAAATAAATAAATAAATAAATTATAAGATTACTGTATATAAGTGAACACTAAATACCTGGGACCCAGCACCAGTGGGAGATGTGAAAGTGCACTAGTTTAGGTGAAGATTATCCAGAAATAGCTTGATAGTGATTGTGGAGAACCAAAGATACCCTCAAACCCTACAGTACCAAAGGTACTGTAGGGTTTGAGCTGGTGCGTTGGTGGTCCTGGGTTGGGTGCTCGGGTGTCTGCTGACTCACTGCTGGCAGGGCCCCTTGGGTCTCGGGGATCATGGCTGGATCCACTCCGGCATAGCTGGCTGTCAGCAGAGCCCACAAGCTCATCACCACAGCTCCCGAGGGCTTCGGCAGTGTGGCTGCTGGGGGGTTCCCTGGGGCTCCTCTCTGCTCTTCCCTGGGATGGGGGAGGCAGCTTTCCAGGTGGTCCCTCTGGAGCACCTTTGCTCTGGGGGTCCTTTCGGGCGTCTTGGGTTCTGGTTTCCCTGGTGTCTGCCTTGGTGCTCTGGGAGGCGTGTCTGTGGCTCCTCACAACCACTATTGAGACTTTTTCTTATGGATATACCTTACAGACACAAGCGCACTCTCACAAACACCTACAGATGCTTGGATTCAGGTGCTTACAGAATCACTTATATACAGAAAACCCCTATAAGTGGCTTTAGCTGTCACTTTATACATCTTGTATTAAATAATACTACATAATTTTTCACCGATGCTATGAAGAAGTTAGTTGTTTGTATCTGTAATACTTTATCGGTTGGTTTGGCTGTTCTTTTTATATCTCTATCTGCAGGTGTAGAAACAGACTCCAAGGATGTTATCTTGTTCTCTCCTTTTCCTCTCCTCTATTTTGTCACCTTTTCTCCAATTTAGCATTTTGTCTAATCCTTTTCTCTTCCTTTCTCTTTTGCCTTTCTGTTTTTGTGTCCATTGAATGTGAAATAAAATCTAATAAGAAAAAAAGATTTTATATCACATCAATAAAATGTTACTTTTCTAATACAGAAATGCAGGCCTAATGAAAAGTATGTTTAAAACATATTCTATATATTCTAGTTTATTGAATTTGACTGTGCTTTATAGTTTTTTTTAGTTAGACAACATGTATTCAAAAATACCATTGTTTTATGATATAAAATAATAGGTCACACGGAAGGACAAATATATAAACAAAGGAAGTCCAGACAGGTTTGGAAAAAACAGTGTTGCTCAAGTTCAAACACACAAACTATGTTAAAGTTTTGGGTCATGCTAATTTAAAAAATAAATGGATTCAATTTGACCCATAAAAATACAAGCTAACCTCACTCTTGCCGTTCAAACCAGTTCAGATTCATCAACTTGTTTCTGTTAATAAATAAAAATGACATTAAAGGAGTAACAAGTAAGAAATGTACTGCCAAACAAACCAAAACCATTCTCATTTGTCACCCAGGATGTAGTAACATTCCCTATAAATAATTGGTCTTCTACATAAACAATGTCTTAGTCAAGTTCTTCTCCTGTCAAACATAGAAGATTCTGAGACCATCTCATCTGGAAAGAGGAGACTCGGTTAGTGATGCTTGGTGATGAAGGCTGTTCTTCTCTTGCAGGATAGGTGTACACATAAGGTGCTCCGGTGTTATATGCTTGAACTGAAGGTGATCATTCGGGAGGAAAATGTGGACATTAACAAAACAGAATGCATCCTTATCTTCGACGAAAGATTGAAACCTGAGGTAAGTCTTTGTAGACACAGTTTTTATTTTTACCATTTGCAAATATTTTAGAAATTACGTTTTTTTTTTAATAACATTTTTTGTTTTGGATTTCAGACAAACTGCTCAGAATGTGAAGTCTATCCCCTCGAAAATAGTACAACATTCTACAACAAATTTAAGACCATTTTGGAAAGTCTAACATCTGAAAAAAATACAATGTAAATACTTGTATATATTTGTATATAGAAATATTTTATTCTGTGAATATCACAATGTAAGCATCAGAATAGATGACTGCCGTCCTTATATATGAATATACGAATGTCTCTTCCTTGTTTATACTCCGGGTTTATCTATTTAAAAACAGTCTGAATGTATATCATGACACTGGTTCACCGTATTCTGTTTTTGTCAGTTGTACATTTGTACTTTATGGCCATATTGTATAATATTAAAGGTATTGCTTAACACTACTGAATGAATACCTGTTATGCAACTTGTTTAAACAAGGCACTTCTGTATCTTTATTATACCTACCTTTGCAGTAAATACTACAGTTTATTGTAGCGCTTTTGATTCCTTTTGAGTATTATTTACACATTTGTTATGCTGTACACAAAAGGCTAAGCTGAACATTAGCGGGCACTGAGAACAAAAGATGCGTCGCAGCACACACCCAAAAAGAAGATCACACATCTGGCCCAGTAATGGCGTACAAGAACATCTCAATAAATATGAGCATCATTGAAAAGTTGATTACCTGCTGTGGTTATTCCTGTCACTTGGGCACTTCTTTTCTACCTCTCAACTCTTCATGGATACGTTTCGATACAGAACTCTGTGAATATCTGGCTCCTTCAGCCAATGGAAAGCTGGTGGCAGATGTCAGTGACTGTTGGACAGCCAACAGGGTAGCAGTCTTTCCTGTAACTGTAAGGGTCCAAATACTGACAGTAATTAAATGTTGGGTTTTCATTGGCTTTAAGGCACAATCCTCAAAATGAACCAAAATAAACACTTGAAATGCAAAGCTCTGCATGTAATGGATCTGTAATCGTGTACCTCTTTGAACCAAGTTACCGAAATGGGATTTAATTGTTTTGATAATTATTGCGATGTGTTTAAAATGCACCAATGAAGTGTTCACAATGAAAAAAAGAAATAAAAAAATGTAATCAAATAAATAATCACGCTTTTATATAACTTTGGGCAATAACTAATGTGCAATAATCTATTTAATACACTGTGCTATAACCTGTGCTATCATCCGGAAAAACTTCTGCTGCTATCACCAAGTGAATATATGTCAGTACATGTGTATGTGTGCGTATATATATATATATATATATATATATATATATATATATATATATATATATATATATATATATATATATATATATATGTGTGTGTGTGTGTGTTTGTGTATGTGTATGTATGTGTATATATATATATATATGTGTGTGTGTGTGTGTGTGTGTGTATAACCGGGAATTACACAATACATCATCTGCCTACTCCGATTTCTTTTGTATTTTTATTCTTATTTTTTTCTCATTTTCTTTTTGATCCACTGTATATAAGAAGATACACTGTATACAACTGATGCACCCTTTCCTATTTTTGGCACCTTCTCCTGACTATTGACTGTCTATTGAGCTGATGTGACATGTGAATTTCTCCAATGTGAGATCAATAAAGACTATCTTATCTTATCTCTTTGAAAAAACGACAGCAAAAAAAACCCAAACAGCGTCCAGTATCCTCCGCCTCATCCATGATTCTGCCTCCTTTCAGTGAAAGTAAAAAAGCTATTTTAGCTTCTAACCTCCTTTTTCTTGGCTGACCCCAAAAGCAGCTGCAGCCGATCCCATAATTATTTATGTCCCCGGTAGACACAAGTTTAAATTGTTCTTCTGAGTGGAAGTGATGTTATCCAAATGAGTTGTTGCCAGAGAAACTGTGGAGGAAGCTGACGATTAGGGTGATGGTAAGGAGCCCTCCCAATCCTAAAAAGTTGGAGGTAATCACCAAGCAAACATGGCAAGTCAAGATGTGGCGTGCTGATCAAAAAAGAAAGTTTTTTGCTAAAGCTTTAATATAATGGTGTGTACACTCATGCAGAACTGAAGCTTGTTCAACATGAGCTCCAAATCAGAAACACGTTCCTGGTTAATCACCATCATCAGCATCCCATCGAGTTTGATGTCTGCGGCACAGAGCTTGTTCTTAAACATGTCAGATAGTGAGTCTGGTCATATATCATGTCTAATAACCTGGTGATTAACCGCAGCGCGCATGTTCCAACCCATCGAGCCACTCTCCAAAAAGACACTCAAACTTTGAAAAACATGATGTGTTGGAGGAGGTTTGTGTTGTTTAAATGCACCAGAGGATCTTGGTCCTCCGTTATTCAGTGACTTTATCCACAGAAACAGCAGAAACATGGAAACAAACCAGAGGGCGTTGAACCAGATGTCCATCTGACTAAACCATAGATAAAGTGTCTTTACGAGGCACACGCTCCCAGAATTAATTACAAACACATGTCAGGAAGCAAGGCTACTGCAGCCTTTAAAAACAACTACAACAATTTGAAACTTATCAGTGATGTGGTCGTGCATAAATATTTGTTTTTTTTTTCTTGTCCTTTGACAAAAGACCTTGTCTTTTAACAAGTCCACTGTAAATAAAGTTTTTTTAACTTTTGCCCTTATTATGAGCCCTCTTTGCATTATTTTTTGAGGTGTGTAAATGTAAAGTTGTCTTGTGAATTTAGTGCCTGCCTTAGGGGCATGAATAAAATTCTGCTACTGTAATAATTTCAGGATATTTACAGTGACACCACCCGGCTGTGGGAAGACAGCCCGGCTGTCTTCCCACAGCCGGGCTTTTTCCACACTTACAGTTTAAACACAATAGGTCCATATGTATTCACGCCCAGGGGTGGATATTTTAAGAACCTTTGGCAGCAATCACAGTCTTTGGTGTGCTTTGATAAGCTTTGTGCACCATTTTTTGGATGCACTTTGTGCCGTTCTTCTCTCCAAGCCTTCTTAAACTCAATTAGGTGAGATTGGCAGGGTTAGTAGTTGGACATTTTTAGTTCCTTCCTGAGCTGCTCGGTTGGACAGAAGTCTGAGCTCTCTGGGTACATGACTCTGAGATATTCACTGAGGCCACTTGTTTGTTTAATTAGCTGTGTGCTTCGTTTTATTGCCATATTAGGATGAGAAATTGCCTCCACAGTCTGTCTCTGACTCCTCGGCCGCAAGTTATTTTGAAGAATCCCTCTAAATTTGGCTGCTTTACCCTTCCTGCAGACTACTTGTTGTGGGAGAACAGCAATCTGATGCAGGCACCGCCATGCTTCACAGTGGGGATGGTATTGTTTATGTAGTGAGCAGTTTCGGTTTTAATGTCAACATGAGGCTCTGAGATATGGGAAAAAAAATGTATTTTCAGTTTTATTTTTCAGCTGAATTTCGTTTCTCCTGGTTTGAAAACCTCCGAGGCGTGTTTCTGCAAAGTTCAAGCCTCAGGCGAGGAACATCTTCTGTTTGGTTGCTCTGCTATGAATAAAGTATTTTAACAATGGCTGACCATCCAGACGGGTTCTCGGTCAGCTCTCTGAACAAGGCGCTTCATTTCCAGCTACACAGTGTCACGTCCAGATGGGCTTTAAGTGTTTTGCAGTTGTGTGTCTAGTTTTGTTTTCCTCCTGAACTTCCTCTTCTATTTTGCGCTCTGATTTGCAGTCTCCCTTCAGGCGACTGAACTTCTCACCTGTAATCAGCCTGTGCCACACCCTGATGTTGTTTGTCTGTTTATACCTCGCCCAGTGCAGCTTCCCCTGATAATTTGTCTTTGTCTTTTGTGTCAAGCGTTCAAGCCGCTATCCTGACTCCGTCGTCAAATGATTTTTAACCCTTGTATTTTTTTGGACTGGCCTCTGTTTTGGATATGTCTGCTTGGGTGGGAGTTTTCTGTTGACTGACCTTGGACTGTAATAAAAGATTACAGAATGTACGCCACTGTTTTGGTTCTTGCATTTCATTCCTCTGTTCTTCTATTTGGTCCGTCAGCCAGATCTAGGGAAACCCTGGTGGGTTGCAAACCTCTTTTGTTTTTCAAAACGGCACTGTTTTGCACAACAGTGCCGTTTCTGGATGCTGCTGAAATTCTCATCTTTTCCAGATTTGTGCTTCGACACCATGCTGACTAGGAGGTCTACAGGCAATTATTAGGACTTTATTGGTCGTTTTTTTCCCCCTGGTCTACTCATTTAACTCTGAGACTTTATAAAGATTGTGTTTCATCTGAAATCGGTGTTCGGATCTTTGCATTTACCACAGATGAATTCCAGTTAAGTTTACTCAAAGATCTTAAGGATGATCAGAGGGAATCATATGCAGCTTAGTCCAATTTCTGTTGTTAAGCTTTTATGTAAATGTGGAAACATGTTTATCATGGATTATTTTGTGCAGGGTTTTTAAAATAAAAAGGATTTCTGTAAAGTAACAAAACGTGGAAAGACCGAAGAAGTTCAAATACTCGCAGGCAACACAGTTCAATCTTTACATTTAGACACATTGATGATGAACTAATCTAAATATGTTGATTATTGTGCATATTAATCAACATTAATTAGTCGAGGGTGTAGCATCCTGGTGCGCTGATTTAAGTTGAGAATTATCTTGGACACAGCCTGAAGGTTTCTTGTCACAAAGGCAGAGATTATATTAAGACTTGTGCAGCAGGAAGCTGGTTAAAAACCCGGCTGTTTAACGTCTTGTAAGATGCAACTTGAGACAGAAGAAATTGTGTTTTTCACCTAAATGTTTCAACTCATCAAACAATGGTTGATGTCAGAAAAAAAAAACCCAAATCAAAATAAGTAAATCCAAAAAGTTAATTGATTTGTTTTTAATTAAAGGTAAAATAAGACAACCAACCTGGCATGAACTGCATGTCAAAGGCCATGCCACAAGATTACAATTGAATTTAAGTCCACTTTAATTAAGAACTTTTGTTTTGTTACATTGGTAACGGAACACACTGTTATTCTTGTTTGAACAAGACTGTGTTTCTCTAAGTTCAGCTAAAGGTTGAAGCCTGACACGTTCAGAACGAGTAGACATATGTGTCTCCAAATGTACATATCATCTTACACATTGCATAATCTCAGCTCCCACGTGGGAAACTAAGGAAACTTTTGTAACCAACAACCCCTTAGCTCTACGCTCTTGTTTAGGTTTAACTGTAACAGCTGTAGATCACGAAACCTGAAAAGAAAATAATGCATGAAACTTAAGCCATACTTGTCAATACATGATAAGGACTGTGCGGTTATTTGACAGACGAAGCCTTAATGCTGAGAAGCAGCAGATAAATCTAAGATAAGAAGCAGATGGCTGAGAGATAACCCTTTACATCCTGCTCATCGTGTAGGCAGGAGTCAAATTCAAAGAGGCGTTTGTAGATTATCATCTCTCCGGGAATCGTAGCATGTTCAGCATGCATCACAAACACTTTCTGTTTGTGCATCGCAGTGAAACAAGGTGCAGACTGTTCTCTTCCAGCTGAAGTGGTATTTTCTGCTAAAACCATATATCTACAGTACGGAGCCCTAGAGGGGTCATCGCAAAATGTTTTGCATGTTGAGAGAATGTGCGCTCGTTTAACTATATTGTGCACTCGTTTTACTAAATCGTGTGCACAATTTATTATATTGTGCTCTCGTTTTACTAAAGTGTGAGCTCATTTTACTAAATTGAGCTCTCATTTTAAGCATAGTAAAACGAGGGCACAATTTATTAAACGAGTGCACTATTTACTCAAACGAGCGCACGATTTACTAAAACGAGAGCACAATTTTTTAAAACGAGAGCACAATTTAGTGAACATGGTTATAGAACATTGTGTGCACGATCTACTTAAAACGTGGCCACAAAATGTAAAACGTGCACTCAATATTGTCTTGACACATGTAAACATGAGCACGTTATAGTATATTCGAGATCTCGATCTACCAAAACGCACCCACGAATAATTAAAACGTGTGCTCGAATAAATTGTGTGCACGTTTTATTAATTCGAGGACTCAATTAAAAGAAAACGTGCTCACGTTTTATTAATTCGAAGGCTCAATTAAAGGAAACGTGCTCACAAATTATCATGACCTGAAAAAAAATATCACTTAAAGTGAGCTCTCCCGGGCTTCGTACTACATACACTGTATAAAGACATTTTCTCTCACTGACAATCAAACAGCTTTCATCTTTATGTCTTCATGTTTTTTTTCCCGCCACAGTAAAAACAGCTACTGCTGTCAACAGCTTAATTTTAGAGATGGTCCAGCTGGCCCTGTCTCTGAGTCTAACCCTGTTTCTCTCTCCTTGAACCTGCAGCAGGCTGAGCTTTTACTACAACTAATTGTATGTGAGCTTTTTTGTCCTCTTTACCAAAAAACTGGATCAAAGCGTGACTGTTTCTTTCCCACACACAGCCACCTATGGAGCTAGTCTGTCATTTCCCTCACTAACAGAGAAGGTACTCCCAGATCAGCGCTTCTGTGTTCCTTTGTGCCTCTGCTCTGTCTTCTCCAACTTCCAGTCGTTTGTTGCAGACGGCCGTTCGCACTGAGCCTGGCTCTGGTTCTGCTGGAGGTTTCTTCCTGTTTAGGGAAAGCTTTCCTTTTCACTGTCACTGCATGCAGACTCGGTATGAGGGATTGCTGCAAGTCAATGACTCGATGCAATCTGCTGGGTTTCCTTAGGAAACGTTTTGACCAATCTGTCTGTAGGATTTGAATAAATTGACGTAGTAAAGTGCCTTGAGACGTGTGTCATGAACCAGTGCTGTATAAATAGAGTTTTTGAGTTCACGGGCACTAAAATTGTTCGGAAAAGCCCAGATGATGACGTGACAACTTTGTAAGTTTCTGATTGGTTAATTCAGAATGTTTGAGGTAAATGGTTATTTATTTTTCTGGGACTACTGGCTATTGTTTACAGGATTCACACAGAAAACAGGAAGAGAGAGGAGAAGGAAAGACAAAGTAAAATCCCTGACTGTATTGTTCCAGTTAAGATGAAGGTTGTTTCTGGGAAGAAAAATAACTAAAAACTGAAAAATGCTAGGGAATCTTTCTTCTCAGAGATTATCAACAAAAACATTAATAATACTCGTTGTAATTCCCCCTCAAGTCGAAATCACGAAACCAAGTCATTTTTAAAGTTACGGGCTTTAATCACACAAGGAGCATGCGATAGTGTGCCGTGAGAACTGTTTTATATACAGACAGAAAGCAAATAAAAACAAATTATTTCAATGTAAAGACATCAAAGAAACAACGCGACCATACATACATGACGCGACAGAAATTTGTCACATTACATCTTTACGGTCAAACAAAGATAACAGTAACAAACATAAATGTACCTCATTGGCCGCTTTCCCTTGAGAGAAAATTTGAAATCTTCTGTCCTTCAATGCATTATGCACTTTATCCAGTCTTCTTTAATTATTATTGCACAGTCTTAGCCAGAGGAATCAACGAGGTGTCTGCCTGCTAGCTTGGTCCAGAATGTTCTTAATAAACAGGTAGCAACACTCAAAAACGTTAACACCCCGTCAACACGCGGCAGCAAACTTTGGTTCCCCCATATCAAAACAAACAATATACATGAAATACATGAAATTAAGACTTTAATATTAAAATATTTTTTACTAGAAATGTATGTATTTATGAACTCTATATTTTTAACCTAATATTTATTAATATATTATTTATTTATTTATTCTGACTTTGATTACAGCTACACTCGTGCTTTGTTTGCCACAGTCGACATGCTTCCGTGTCCGTGACTTCTAAACTTCACTCCACCAGAGCCTGTAATGAATTTACCAACTTCTTTACTGAGAAAATCCTAGGCTAAGATCTCGTTTATTCTGTGCCTACTAACTGGGAGAGCTTTAAGATGGGCTGAGGCCCGCTTCCCCGACTGCCGACACTTCGGCTGCTCCTTTAATAACTTGGTGCAGGAGTTTGAAATGGTCTTTTCGGCCGAATCCAACCCAGTGCAGCAGTCCCACCTTCTGTTTGCCTTCAGGCAGCGCAGCCGGCGCCGCCCCCCCCCCCCCCCCCATCGGCGCTAATCTGTCTACGGGCGACTATCCTAACGGCCCATGACAGTCTAAGCCTCCCCGCTCTAGTTGACTCGGGTTGTGACTTCAGTTAAATCGATCTTTCAAAAGCAAAGCCGAGTCCTTACCTCCACACCGCCCGTACGATTGAGCAATCAACCTGCTGCCCGGCGCTCCGCTGCCCACAAGCCGCCTTTATAACATCTCCCGGGCCGAGCGTCAGGCCCTCGAAAAATATATGAATGAGTCCCTTGCTTAAGGCTTAAATTTTGTCCTTCCGCCTCCACGCTGGGTGCGGGCTTCTTCCTTGTTGGGAAGAAGGACGGTTCCCTTCGTCCGTGCATTGATTACCGGGGCTTAAACCAAATAACCGTGAAGAAAAAATATCCGCTTCCTCTTCTCTCGTCTGCGCTAGAGCTGGTCCAGAACACCGCAGTCTTTTCTAAACTTGACCTACGCAACGCTTACCACTTAGTTCAGATCCACCGGGGGGATGAGTGGAAGACGGCGTTCAAGACCCCCCTGGGTCACTTTGAATATTTGGTCATGCCTTTTGGGCTTTGCAATGCCCCGTCCGTTTTCCAGGCACTAGTTAATGATGTCCTTCGGGACTTCCTAAACGTGTTCGTATTCTTCTATCTAGACGACATTCTGATCTACTCCCGTGATCTTGCCGAGCACCATCGGCATGTGCGTCTAGTCCTCCAACGTCTCCTTGAGAACCGATTGTTCGTGAAAGCTGAAAAGTGTAAATTTCACAACCCTTCGGTAACCTTTCTTGGCCTTATTTTAGACGGCGGGCGGGTCCGGTCGGATCCTGAAAAGATCAAGGCGGTCCTCGACTGGCCCGTGCCTGAGACACGGAAGCAGCTTGAGCGCTTCCTCATTTTTGCTAACTTCTATCGGCACTTTATCAGAGGATACAGTCTGATTGCCGCCCCCTGCACACTCTGACATCCCCTAAAGCTCCATTCTCATGGAGCCCAGATGCCAATTCCGCGTTTCAGGAATCGAAGAGAAGGTTTTCCCAGGCACCCATCCTTGTACACCCGGACGGAGATCGACGCTTCTGACACTGGGGTGGGTGCGATTCTCTCCCAACACTCAGACTCAGACCAAAAACTCCATCCCTGCAACTTTTTCTCCCGACGACTGACTCTGGTCGAAAGAAACTATGATGTGGGAGACAGATAATTGCTGGCCATCAAACTTTCCCTAGAGGAGTGGCGTCACTGGTTAGAGGGGTCCAAGCAGCCCGTAATCATCTGGACTGATCATAAGAATCTAGGCTACCCACAGTCCGCCAAATGCCTCAACCCCCGACAAGCCCGTTGGTGCCTCTTCTTCTCCCTCTTTAACTTAACCATTTCCTATCTCCCCGGTTCCAAGAATCTGAAATCTGACGCTCTGTCTTGCCTCTATGCCCCACAAAACTTGGGCAAGGAACCTGCTCCCATCCTGCCACCAACCTGCACCTTTGGCACAGGTTGGTGGCAGGATGACAGCTTGATTTATTGTCAGACATTGAGAAAAGGAGGTTATGTGTCTTTTTATGTTTATGTAAAAATCTGGTTTCGACTGTGTTTGGAGTGAGTTTTGGGAACTGTTGACACACGTTTAGTAGAGAGTTTGTACTGCCTATTAAAGCCGAAATCTGATCCTGGTAGGATTAAGACCTAGAATAGCGACACAAAGCACTATCAAAACTTACAAGAAAGAAAAAGATGATTTCAGGAACCGTGTAAAGAAAAAGGAAGTTGGAAAGAATGTTCCAGCAAAACTCCAGAAACCAGATACTTTGGGGAACAGCAATAAAAACAGGCTTTCAAGGCTGTTACGCTTCACTTAATCCAAGTGGTTGAACTTTCTGTGCACATAGCAAAAAACAGGTGTAAAGCAGAAAAGCAAAAAAGAAACAGAGTTCTAAATTGAGCAAATATATTGCTGACATGTCAAAAATATACTGAATTTGAGTAGCAGGCTGTGAATGTAAATAGAATGCAAACACAGACTTAACCTCCACTGGGACTCTCATAATTTAGCTGTTTGCTGCAGCATGTATCATTTTGCTTATAGGTTCAACAAGCTCTACTTTGGGCTCATCTGACCAGAGCAATTCAATTAACTTCAATTGAATGTTATGTACATAGCGCCAATTCACAACACATCATCTTAAGGCACTTTCCAAAGTCAAATTCAATCAGATCCTCCAGGTTAGTCAGAAAGTTTCCTCTCTAAGGAAACCCAGCAGGTTGCATCAAGTCTCTCCAAGCAGCATTCACTCCTCCTGAAAGAGCGTAGAGCCACAGTGGACAGTCGTCTGCATTGTTGATGGCTTTGCAGCAATCCCTCATACTGAGCATGCATGAAGCGACAGTAGAGAGGAAAACTCCCCTTTAACAGGGAGGAAAACCTCCAGCAGAACCAGAACCAGGCTCAGTGTGAACGGCCGTCTGCCATGACTGAATTTGAGAAGATAGAGCAGAGACACAAAAAAGAACACAAAAGTACTGATCCAGGAGTACTTTCTATGTTAGAGAGGGTAATAGCAGATTACCTGCCCCCCAAGATGTCATCGCAGCTAAACAGAAAGCCAGGCCAGTTGTACCCAGGTGCCGAGTGGCTAATTGGGACGTCAGGGACAGTTCTCGGTGGGCCTGTCTGATTATTGGGCACAAGGGTAATGCCGCTGTTCAGTCATGACACTGTGGGGTGGATCACCACGCAGCTCCCGCTATCCTTGGACTTGCAGTTCTTTTTTCTCCCCCCTTTTTTTTGAAGCACCCTGACATAACACGTCAGTGCACTCTGTCAATTGTTTGAAAGATAAAGAGTAAAAAAAACGTCAGCGCAGGGAAAGATGGAGTTAAAGAGGCAAGCTCTGAAAACAGCCGCTGCTAAATGATCAAAATTGACAGCTTTTTCAATAAAATGAGCTCGGTTTAAAAAGTCAAATGAGGATGATGAAATGGGTAAGGAGAGATGTTGAACTTTCCCTGCAAACTATTTAATTCTTTCATTTGTGCTGAGAAATATGACAATTTATAAAATGTGATGTAGTGTCAGAAGCAGAGCCAGTGGTGATGAGGGAATTGCTCCTGTTAGTATGGAAGAAACAGGTGAATGGCCGTCTGCCATGACTGACTGAGAATTTGAGAAGATAGAAAAAGCACTGACAAAGGACAAAAGCACTGATCCAGGAGTACTTTCTATGTTAGAGAGGGTAATAGCAGATTATGGAAACAGGTGAACGGTTGTTACGGTGTGTGTGAACACTCAGCAGAGTGAGAGAAATAAACCCTGATGTCCTCCAGCAGCCTAAGCATATAGCAGCATAACTACAGAGGTAGCTCAGGGTAACATGAGCCACTCTAACTAGAAGCTTTGTCAAAAAGGAAAGTTTTAAGCCTAGTCTTAAAAGTAGACGGGGTGTCTGCCTCACGGACCAAAACTGGGAGTTGGTTCCACAGGAGAGGAGCCTGATAGCTAAAGGATCTGCCTCCCATTCTACTTTTAGAGACTCTAGGAACCACCAGCAGACCTGCAGTCTGAGAGCGAAGTGCTCTGTTAGGAACATACAGAGTAATCAGAGCTCTGATATATGATGGAGCTTGATTATTAAGGGCTTTATACGTTAGAAGAAAAATTTTAAATTCTATTCTTGATTTAACAGGAAGCCAATGAAGGGAAGCTAAAATTGGAGAAATATGATCCCTCTTGTTGATTTTCAATAAAACTCTCGTTGCAGAATTTTGGATCAGCTGAAGACTTTGAACTGCAATTTGTGGACTTCCTGATAGTAAAGAATTACAATAGTCCAGCCTTGAAGTAACAAATGCATGGACTAGTTTTTCAGGATCCCCCTGGACAAAATGTTTTGGCGATATTCCAGAGGAGAAAAAAGGAAACTCTGTTTAGTATGGGGTGTAAATGACATGTCTTGATCAAAAACACCAAGTTTTTTTTTATTACATTGTCACCTATAGGTTTTCTCTTTGACTTACAGGACTTGTGGGAAACTGGAAATTGAACGTCTGTTGACGTTCTTTCAACAAGGACTTTTCTCTCACAACATATTCATAAAGGTCAGATTTGTGGCGTGCACGGCTATGAACGATTCCCGCATCTCAGCTGTGGATCTCTGCAGCTGCTTCAGAGCTACCACGCAGCCTCTTTGGTGCTTCTCTGATTATTACTCGCCTTGCTGGCTTGTATGTTTGGGTGGATGACCATGTCTTGGCAGGTTTGTACTCTTTCACTTCAGCTTCTCACCTCACAGCTGGAAGCCTTCCAACAGGAAAACCATGCCAGGAACTGCAGGTCAGGCAAAATTTAGTTGCTGCATATTAGGTGTCATTATGTCATTAATTGCTGGATGAGTGGTACTCCACTGCTTTTTGCTCACACCTAGAGCACATGATCGCTTGGTTAGGAAGCTCTCTGCTTTTGGCTCTCAACCAGAAAATGTTATGGCTGCTCCCTCTAGGTTGGGTGTGAGAGACTTTCTGAAGCCGAAGAGTTCAAGAATCCTCTTTTCTTGTTCACCAGTGAAAGCAGGATGAATCTTAAAGAGCCTTTGTTTGCAGTAATGCAGGGATTATATTGGATTGAGCAGAGCTCTAAGAGATGTTCAAAGCTTGAGATGTTGTTTTAAAGCCTAATCCTAGTTGAAACTGAACCAGAACTTTCTCTCTGACCCGTCTTGTCCTTGTTCTTCTTGGTGCCGTTTCTTCACCCGTGTTCACTGACAAACCTCGGAGGCCTTCACAGAGCAGATCCATTTATACTTAAAATAACACAGAGATAGACTATTTACTAATAAATACTAATCTGGAAAAATCATTGTTCCGATGCTAAAAAAAATTATCTGCAAATGTATCTGCAAACCAAGTTAATATGAAAATGTATCTTTTCTTTACCTATATGCACATTTCCAGGATCAAAGGACTAATGTCTCAAAAGGATCTGGAAAGACTAATCCAGGCGTTTATTTTTAGTAGAACTGATCAGTGCAACGGTGTTTTTACAGGTCTGCCTAAAAAGTAGATCAGACAGCTGCAGCTGATCCAGAACCTGCTGCCCGCGTCCTCACTAAGACTAAGAACGTAGAGAACATGGACCCGGTTCTGAAGTCCTCACTAAGACTAAGAACGTAGAGAACATGGACCCTGTTCTAAAGTCCTCACTAAGACTAAGAACGTAGAGAACATGGACCCGGTTCTGAAGTCCTCACTAAGACTAAGAACGTAGAGAACATGGACCCGGTTCTGAAGTCCTCACTAAGACTAAGAACGTAGAGAACATGGACCCGGTTCTGAAGTCCTCACTAAGACTAAGAACGTAGAGAACATGGACCCGGTTCTGAAGTCCTCACTAAGACTAAGAACGTAGAGAACATGGACCCGGTTCTGAAGTCCTCACTAAGACTAAGAACGTAGAGAACATGGACCCGGTTCTGAAGTCCTCACTAAGACTAAGAACGTAGAGAACATGGACCCGGTTCTGAAGTCCTCACTAAGACTAAGAACGTAGAGAACATGGACCCGGTTCTGAAGTCCTCACTAAGACTAAGAACGTAGAGAACATGGACCCGGTTCTGAAGTCCTCACTAAGACTAAGAACGTAGAGAACATGGACCCGGTTCTGAAGTCCTTCCACTGGCTCCCTGGATCTCAGAGAATAGACTTTAAAATACTTCTGTTAGTCTATAAATCCCTGAATTAGCACCTAAATACATCACAGACTTGTTATCAGGGCATCAACCCTCCAGACCATTCAGGTCTTCTGGCTCCAGCCTGCTCTGCAGAACCAGAACCAGAACCAGAACCAGACATGGAGAAGCAGCATTTAGTTCCTATGCTCTACTTATCAGGAACAAACTCCCAGAAAACTGTAAAAGTGCTGAAAGCCTGAGTTCCTTTAAATCAAGATTAAAAACGCATTTGTTTAGGATTGCCTTTGACTGTTCTAGTTAAACTGTTCTACTGAAACATCATTAGTTCAACTTTTTTAGTTCAACTGTTTATTGATGTTCGATTTTGTTTCTACATTTTATTCCTACTTGATTATATTTTGTTTTATTTTCCTATATTTTAATCATGTAAAGCACTTTGCATTGTCTCTGTACTGAAATAAATTTGCCTTGCCTCATCGTTCATGTCTGCTGTGTTTGCTGCTACATGCTCCCTCTGCAGTTTAATGGACAGGGAATAGGTACTCTTGGAAGCACAACCATTCAATATTTACTGATATTTATGACTGTGTAGAATAACATAAAACAGCACATAGTCATACATCTGCAAATAATAATAAAAAAATATTATTGAAAAGCTTTAGTTTATTTTACAAATTTAATTCACAAGTGAAACACAAATTATAAAGAAACATTTCACACAGAATACTATACATACATTTTTAAGGTCATGGTTTTCAAGCCTTCCAAAGTCAACTATAAGCATATATGTTGAAATATTGCCTTTGGCACTATGGTGTGTTTATTTGTTAAGAAACTTTTTTGTTTTCCAATGTGATTTTTCCAACATTAATAGTGGAGATGAGATTGTTTCAAGAGTTCTGATGCTAAACAAATGGCAGAACAAAACATGCAAACAAACAGCTGTAACCTTCATAGACAACTTTTGACAGATCTTTTGGGAGAGGAAACATCCGTTCAACAGAGATGGTTTCTCTCTAAATAGGTCAGGTGCCCAACGGCTGATTTCAAGCATCTTTTATTCTGTGAACCATGCACCATCAGCTTTGTCCCAAAACAAAGCTCAACCAGTGGCAAAACAAATGATAATCCCAGTACAGTCCGAACAAGCCCATATAAAGATAGCCAGAAAGACGACACAGAAAGAGACTACATAAGAATTACAGGAGGATTCACACCAAATCTTAAAAGGACAAAAAGTAGACTTCCCTTTAACTCCCACAGAGAACCCAACCCCTCCCCCCCCTTGGACACCGACCCATACCACACCCAAATCCCCTATTTTCTCCACAAAGCCCAGATGTGCCCTTCCTGGATTTCACACACAACGTGAAAGAGTTTTTAAAGACTGGCATGCATAGCCATTATGATAACCGTAACTCTGTGACTAAACCAGCATCTTCCAAAGGCTGCAGAGCCCCCAATCCTCCTCCTCTACGTATCAAGGTACATGCCTGTGCTCAGGACTTTCAGATGACTTCTCTGTGATACACACTGGGTCCTAGCAGCAACCTTATCAGAGATGATAGTTTTCAGCATCAGCTTGGGCCTTTTGTCGGAGATACCTGTGAAATATCTGTGATGATACGCGGCATAATATTGATGTAATAGTTTTAACAGAAACATTGTTACACAAATTTAATGAAGCACCTATTCTGATAGAGCCAACTCTTCCAAACTACAATTGTCTTTGTGAGAGCAGACAGTAAAGGAAAGGTGGAGGAGTGGCAACTCTGTTTACCAAGTGTAAAAAGGTGTTTCTAGGAATATATATATATATATATATATATATATATATATATATATATATATATATATATATATATATATATATATATATATATATATATAGAATCCTCTAACTAGTTAGTTAGCAAAAAACTATAGTTTCCTTTCAATAAAATGTTTCTAGGACCACAATGAGCACTGCCACTTCCTTGTTGAAAGCATTTTTTATTAAAAGGATTAAAAAGATTCTTATTTCCTTGTTTATATTATTCTGACTCAATAACAAAATTGTAACAAGTTTGCATTTGTAAAAAATGACCAACAGTAATCCAGCTACAACACAGATATAGTTTACAGTCACTATCATCTAAAATGAAGTCGTTTTAAACAGATGAATAAAAAAATATATATAGATAATACAAGTGGCATAAATTATGATCTATGTATTATATAAAAAACAGATAACTATGCCAAATATGCATACTTAAAGCTACATGTCCATATTATAACAATCTTTATAAAACAGCTTCATAAAACATGATCAAACTCTTTGTTTTTAAATGAGGCGATTTTTTCTTGAGTTTATACAACAAAAACAACAATAGAAAAAATATGCAGATCTAGCCATTGTTGAGCATCAGAATGGTGAATGGTGTAAAAAAAATAATTTTCATCTACACAAACACACACAGACACAGATATACGTGGCATAGTGCTCTGAATGGCCACCAGGGCCGTGGGAAATGGAGCATAAACGTTAAAAGTGCATTTGCTTTAAAAGCAACATGTTTGTCAAATCTAGATTCCTTTCTAGGTAATAATTGTACCCTGCTTATATAAATACAAGTTCAACAACAAAACACTCTACCTAGTCATTCTTATTTATAAGCATTTATATTTATTTGCTGGATAACAAAAAAAGAGTATTTATTTACACACTGCATGCCACATGTCCTCAGGAATCAACTTTTCCGTAGGTCCCGTCTGGAGGTCGGTAGCATTTGGGGAAGGCCATCAGCTGCAACATGTTGAAGGCGTATTTCCTGCATCTAATATTCTTTTGAACGTTCTCAATCCGACATCCTTCTCTGATGATGAAATGATGAAGTGGAAATGAGAAAAAGAAAAAAAAGGACAAAAAAAGTAAACATGAGTGATGGTTTTAATTATGATACAAAACTTACTGGATAAATGTCGTCTAAAATTAGGTTTGTTTTTGAAAACTGTTCACGCTGGATACATGGCCACATTTTGTCGCATTACAAACAAACTTTGATTTTTTTTTGAATTTTGTGTAATGGAACAACATAACTTACTGCATATTGGAAAAATATCACTGCAGTTAAAAATCTTTTAAATTATTAACGTGTTCTCCTCTTTCCCGTCATGGCTGAGACAAAATATCTGATATAAAGCTTTAAATACTGTGTCTAATCCCCCGGGTTGAGGCAGCGGATTGCTTTGGCAGTTCTGGCCGCTCTACAGAAGCTGAACTCAGGCAATGCTCTCACGCCTTCACCGCCTCCAATGTGGCTTAATTAAAGCCTTTCTGAGAGGTGAAGTGGGCCAAAATTATTATTGCCTGTTATCTCCAAAGATTTACGCTTTCATTTAAGCAGTTTAGGGGCAATTTACACATCCAACCAGGTTAATTTGAATACATTTTTTATCTTACAAAATTATACCTATACATGCATATTAGATTTTCTCCGGCTATCTTTGTCTGAAATGTAAATTTATTTTATGATCTCATAATTTTTTAAGTATGACAGAAAACAGAAGAACTCTATGGGGGGGGGGGGGGGTACTTTTTATCTTCGCGGTAGCTAAATGCCTTTTCCATGATGTAATTCTGTGTTGATTTTTGTACAAATCAGATAAAGGTCTGTGTTTACCCATAAATGGGGACAAACTTGTAATTACCAAATTATCTGTTAGACTCAAAATTACTACCTCGCCATGTGCATTACATGTTAAATAAATGTAGAAGAACAGAAAAACGCATGATGTCTAATGTCTCACATGCTTTTTTTTTTGCTGAAAATGACTATAGTTGGAATCGTTAAGGCTCATGAAATACTTGTAGGTCTTGAAGTGCGCAGGAGTCAATAACTGATGGTCAAGTCATGTATCGCAAATCCGTTAGCTTAACTATTAGACAAACTAGAAGTTATTCTAGAGCGACAAACAAGCTAGTTGAAGTACAAAAGCTGTAAAAAATACAGGGATTTACCCTGAGCATAGAAAAAAATATCAGCATTTATTGATGATAAATAAATGAGCTATATTAAAAACCAGGAAACAGTGAATCAAACAGAGTAAACCTTCCAGACATGCTATTTGTTTAAGTTGGTCACTTGCCATGTTAAAGGATGGGCTGGAACATGTGTCGAATTGCATCATGTCTATGTTTGTGCTTCCTTCTCCTGCAGAGCGAGCTCTCAGTGTTCCCCCTTCAACGGTTTCTGTCTTTGAAAAACCCCTCTGCTACTGTCAAATTCTATCAGCTGAGCAATGGTAAAAGTGGAAAAACCTGGTGCTAAAGCAACAGCTTTTAGCGCAAACAATATGCGATTTATAGTTTACGCTCCGGTCTCTGAAAAACTGAAACATCTTTAATGTCATTGCAACAACCACAACAAAGTTTTGTCCCGAGTGCACAGAAAATGAAGTACAACAAAATAGGAAGAGATGCACACAAAGCACCATTCAGTTCAAAAAAAGCTCCTGCATAGAAACTATTCCTTAGTCGGTTAGATCTGGCCCGTAATGTCCTGAAGCACATGCCACAGGGTAACTGAACAAACAGTGCATGATAAGGGTAGGGCCGGTCTTGGACTATGTATTGTGCTTTCCTGAGCCAGTGAGAACTATGAAGTATGGGAGTGGGAAGGATGCTGATCTTCTGGGCTGCACTGATTGCTCTCTGAAGCACTTTCCTGATTCCTGCTGCGCAGCTGGAAAAACACACACTTTTTCTTCCTCCTAGTGTGCGAAGGGGACCTACTCTCTCACCCTCTGGGAACGATCTGTTAAACAGTCTTTGATCCAGCGACAGACTGAGTCGGATATTCCCGGATCATAACGTTTTGACACCAGTCTGATTAGTAGGGTTTGTATTAAAAGCAGAGTTAAAGTCCACAAAAAGAAGGCATACACAGGTCCCCCATAGGTTCAGAGCCATGTGGAGGACCGCTGTTATGGCGTCCTGTGTGGACCTGTTGGCCATAGCCAGAAGGTCTTGTGGAGGTAATGTAGGTCCGATAATGTAGGTTTCTCAAAGCGCTCCGTTAGTGAGGATGGGTCTCCGTGCCGTCGGACGATAATCATTTAGACTGCTGATGGTTTCTTTCTTTGAGAGGCAGACGATAATGGAGGACTTTAGGCTGAGAGGAACAGAGCTCTAACACAGAGATTGATTGAAAATGTTGGGGAAAACCCCCACCATAAAATGTTATGTTTAGTTTAAATAGAATTTTCTATATGTCATATGAATAGAACATACGAATCGTTAAATATTGTAAACCTTCTAATAGATGATAAATAAAACATCATGGCACAAAGACCGGTCTGTAAGGTTTCAGAAGACCTGATGCTTTTTTTGTCCTCCACCTGTCCACCTTCCTCTCTTACCTGAACAAATACAAAAAGTCTACACACCCCTGAGAGTATGATAAGCCATTTTAAAATTGTTCTACTCATTTAATGCAACGCATATCCTGAGCGAATCTCTTGACGGCAGCCATCCTCAATTCTGTCAGAAAATTCAATCTGTGAGAGCAGCTGCATCTGCATCCTCCTGTGCCGCCATGTTTGTTCAGCTCTTGCCTTAATCAATAATATTGCAATTATTAATTATGAAATATATACACTTATTAAAATATATGTACTTAAACACAAATACAAGTGTTCCAGTCTAACCTTTGTTTTTTTCAGTTTACCAGTTTTTAACTAGTGTTTGATAAATTGTATTTACTGTAATAATCATTTGTCTTTCTTGCTGTATTTTACAAAGCTTTGTAGCATTGAAAATAGTTATTTTTCAAAGGATTTATTACTTTAAATTCCCTGGGGTTTGTTAGGAATTATTTACCTAACAGTGTTTGTTTATTCTGGCACTGAGGACACATAATTGACATTAATAAATCACAGAGACAGAATCCAAAATGTATTAGAGTTGGACAGTAAAAGAATATATACCCTGTGCCTGAACAAAGGGAGCGGCCCTGTGCCTCATTTGTTATCAGTAGGTTCAATGCGAGGTCAGAAATAGTCCATAACCAGTTTGAAGCATCATCTTGATCTTGAGTGTAGTACAACGCGTATATAAGTGTGTGATCAAAGGAACCGCAAACGTGAAAGGACAACTCCTTAAATTAAGGCTTCAGTGCAAACCTGCACAGAGTGCCAACCCCAACCATGCAAGACAATTCTAAGAATAGAGAGCAGATGTTGGGCAGCTGTGCTGAGCCTACAGGGGGAAATTTCTCACAGTTGTTTTGTTTTGACCAAATTATTATGTTGTACCTGACCGCCCGGTCACACACACACACGTACACACCAGAAGTCATTGCATCAAAAATATTTAGTGTGTTCATGATTTCATCCACCTTGACTAGAAGGTCTTGTTCCATCCAGAGATCAGTAACTCCAGATCCTTAAGCTACCACCACCATATTTCCCCTTTGGTATAACGTTCTTTTAGTGATGTGCTGTGCTGAACTGGAGCCGAACTTACCCTTTGGGATGGCTTAAACCTGAAGTTTGTTTTTTTATCAGACCATCACACGTGCACCCAGAAGTTTTTTTTTTTTTTTTTAGATTTCAGTCAGGTCTGAACAATACCTCTGGAAGAAAAGGCTTCAGTCTTTCAACCCCGTTCTTTAATCCAAGATTATGATGAATAAAAAGAATTTTTGGCACATTCCTGCAGCTTATTCAGAAATAGTCAGGTTCTTGGCTGCCCTCCTATTTATTCAGTTATCATTCATCAGTTATAATTTCACGCTGTTTTTGTTCTCCACTTAATCATGTCAGTCCTTACCGTAACATCCATACTCAGTTTGACTTGATAAGGCTTGTTTTTCAGATTAAAAGCATATTTTAAAATTAACCTTTAAGCAGGTACTAAACACTTTTCATTAAGCCCACATATCTGTGATAATTTTTTTTGATGTAATAATCTAATTTGAAATGTTTTCATTAGCTGTGGGTGGAAAAATCAACAGAAATAGAGACTGATTTAATTAGATATTTCGTACATTGCAAAAACATTGGCATTCTAATAGATGTAGACCTTTTATATAGTTAAGCCCCATATTACTGTTGTCCCTGGCAAGTTTTTATTTAATATTATCTTCATTAAACAACCAAGATTATAAAACTATGTCAAATAAGCATTGATTTAGTAAAAATCAGCTAGTCATGTATTAGAATTTTACTCAAAAATGGCACATTTAAAAGTATTTAATCCTATTTAAACAATGGGAAAAATCTTTATTGGCATAACAATCAAATCCTTTTTATAATTTCTGATGCTTTCACTCGTATTTTGCCGATTTAGCTTCAGCGATGAGCTTCCAGCGTCTGAGGGTGGAAGAGCTCTTTGCAATCATCTTGATCTCCCTCCACAGATTGTCTGTCAGGTTCAAGAAATCGGGGTCTTCACTGGGCCACGCAGAAATGTTAATATACCTTCCAGTCAGAAGAAACGTTGGTAAATTTAGAACCTAAACAGACAATTTAAACCTAAATCGGCCAGAAGGTTATAATTTAGACCGTAACTCTGTCCTCTGTTCCACGAAGAAAATACACAAAAATGCAGCTGAAGCCCAAAAGAAAAGATCTGAAAGACCTTGATAAAGAACGGAAAATGATTTCTATACAGTACTTTAAACAGATAAAGATTTGCAGCTAGAGATGGTTTAAAGCTTTAGCAGAGTCATATGTGTTCAGTCATACCTGGCAATGGTATTGACAAAAAACAAAAACAAAATAAAACTTTACATTGAAAAGATGTTACACATTTTATGAGTCTTTGACTAAACAAAAATATGTAAGGAATTTTGTGTTACCTAAAATCTATGTGATTAAATGTAGTTTGCCCAGCGCAGTGCATTACCCACCTATCCTAATTATCCTTTCACAAAAACAGCAGTTCTTGAAAAAAAAAAAAAATCTCCAGAAATATCCAGCAGACACAGAGGGACAGGCGCTCACAGAGATTATGTTGTTAGGATTTTATTGATATTTTGCAAGCAGAAAAACAAGACTTAAAATGAGCCACACAACCAGTAAGTGGGAGCTAACGAGCAGCAGGGCGATTGGATAAAAGTGTCGCGATGCTGGTTTGTTTTCCGTCACGGCACCAGCCTCAGGGTCCTCCCAGTGCCCAATGTCTCCCTGGGAAAGCCGACTGCAGAGCCGCCCATCGGAGAGGAAACAGAACGGACAGACAGATCAAAACGCTGCTGTGTGAGTGCAGAACTGTTGCTGTCTCAGCGGACGATCTGGCCCTGATTGGTTGGTGGAGAGCAGCAGCCAGAATGTCCGCTCAGACAGAGAGCTATTAGTGCAGACTGATGGTAGAAAAACGCAGCAAGACAGAAGCATTTTGTGTCAGATGGAGCTGATGTGAGAAACATGCCCAACAAGACCTGAACTGTGACCATGTAATGAATGGACGGCACCACAATGGACTGGGGGATGGATGTAGGAGGCATGCAGATTTAAATAAAAATAAACTTTAAATTAACTAAATTACATTAAAATTATACTGCTTATTTAGTACAAATACTGCGGAAGACCCAGTTCCTCTTTCTGTCTATATTGCATGTATACAATGATCATTTACTACTGTTCTGCTGTTAAAATTTACCAGGCTGTAAAGCACTCTGCTTACATTCTGTTGATCTTAAATGTGCTGTATGAATTACTTTGACTTTGACCTTTAGTGTCGAGTCTCAGTTAATTCATGTCTCAGTTTGCTCCACTGCCAGCAGAGCTGACAGTGTTTTCAAAGACTGAAACAACTTCCTTTTTCATGATCAACACCGTGAAGAAGCTTAAGATCAGATACTTGTGGCTTGTTCCAAGATCTTTCAGTGAGACAAAAACTATTGACAAATCTGCCTATAGCAGCTATCTCTGTAGTTATGCTGCTATAGGCTTAGGGTACTGGAGGACATCAGGGTCTATTTCTCTCACTCTGCTGAGTTCTCCTACTGTTCTCCAATTGTGCATTGCTTGTTATTATTTCAACTTTTAACTTTTTGTTCTTTTTTCTCTTCATAGAAGGTACACCTGGTCTGACGGTTAAAGGGGAGTTTTCCTCTCCACTGTCGCTTCATGCATGCTCAGTATGAGGGATTGCTGCAAAGCCATCAACAATGCAGACGACTGTCCGCTGTGGCTCTACGCTCTTTCAGGAGGAGTGAATGCTGCTTGGAGAGACTTGATGCAACCTGCTGGGTTTCCTTAGAGAGGAAACTTTCTCACCAACCTGGAGGATCTGATGGAAGCTGACTTTGTAAAGAGCCTTGAGATGATGTGTTGTGAATTGGCGCTATATAATTAAAATTTAATGGAATTGAGTATAAGGGAGTGAATACAAAATCACACCAAACCTTTTGGATATCTGTTTGCAAAACAAAAATTAAAAATTAATTAATAAATAAATAAATAAAAAAGTGAAAACTATGTATCGCTTTACTTCTACTCCACAATAATCCATACAATTAGTCGGTTTATCTCATAAAACCTAAAACACCTGCATTGAAATTTGTCGTATTGACATGAATGGTTTGAAGACTTTTGAAAGTCACAATAAATCGTTCTAATAAACTTATAATTAGCTGATGCAGTGACGCAAAACTTTATGTCCTTTAAAACTGAGCTGTTGTACCTGGCTTCATAAATACTTATACTATATAAGTCACCTCCTCTGAACAAACACACCTGCAAGCCACAACGAACCGGTCCATCCTGTCTGATTCAAACGCAGTCCTCTTTCCTTTGCTAAACCAATCAAACTAATTCTGTCATAAAAAACTAAAACTAAAAAAAAACACAACTTTCTACAGGCTATAATCAGATGTTTTTGTGGGTGTTCATGTGGGTGTTTGACGTCACAATGCGTTATGTTTGCAGGCAAGTCTATAAATGATTTACTAATTTGATAATGCTGAGCATGCCAGCCCTGCAAGGTGTGACCGTTCATACTAAAAATAACGTGGCTTGAATAATGATCAATGCTTTGGTTATACAAATTCTTTGTTCTTTTCATCTCAAAAGATCTGGAGAGAGATGTTTTTCAGCTATTGTGGATTCTCAGTCATGCAGGAGATGACGATCCTAATTGCAAAAATAGAACATTCTTTCTTTACACCGGTCCTAACAGGTCTCCCTTGTCTTAATGTGTCTTATTAGCTACAGTTACTCGGACAAAAGTAATAGGAATAAAAGGCCGATCGGAATAAAAATGCCCCATGTAAACAAGCCAATCGGAATATTGTGATCGGATTAAGCTGAAAGGGAATGAAATTATATTCCGAATGAGACAGGTGGTTTATGCCGATTGATAATCCAATCAATGTGCATATAAACGCTGGTCAGGATCAAGTTATTCCGAATGTGGCAAACTGACCCGAGTGCGCTTGTGCGTCCGACATAAACGTGACGTACGTCCACGTTGTTGAGTGGCGGAAATATGTCGAGAATCAAAACTGGCGGGGCTCCTGATACAACCTTTCTGTTCGAAAAAAATAAAAGAGTTAAAAATTGTTATTAATTAACGTTTCAACTGTAATTAGAACCTCATGCAAGTCCATGCCGAGCACTCGGAAGACAAATGAACTTGCATAAAACTGCTTTGTTTGCTACTTTTGTTGTTGACAGAAGTTCTTCTGTTTTTTTTGGGGAGGGGTGGGAATTTAATAACTGCACATGTCAGAGAGGTTCTCTTCTGAATAAAGCCAGGTGCATATGAACGCACATTTTGATTAATTGATTGTGTGGCCATATAAACGGTACAATCGGATCAATGTTTTTTAATCCGAATACATTTCAATCCAATGGTGAAATGCTGTGCATGTAAACATAGCTAATGAGGCTACCCGTATGAGTAAAGCATAAATTCTCTTGCTTCTACTTTTAACTCTCATTCAACAGGTTGTTCAGGTCTGACTGTGGACTAATAGCATCAAACCTATCACTGGGTCACGCTGATACAGCCGCTAAGGTCACTGACAAGGCGGTTCAGGTCAAATAACTTACAGACCCAACCCTTTGTTGTCTATGTATTTGGGTAGTTGTCACATTACAACATGTGGGTTGTGTTAGTTGTGTCTCTTGAGGCGAGCCGTCGTAGAACCGCCTGTAAAGACGATTCAAGCTGTACTGTAGGTTCTAGGAAGACATTACCTGAGGCCACCTGCTCCGTAGAATGTTGGTTTTTCTGTATAATTTAAATGATTTATGACTCTCATTTCTCTGTCAAAAATATACACATTACAAAGAGTTCTCCTTGTCCTTTTTGAAACTGTGGATGCCTTAAAGGCCCAATTATGGTATGTCTTTTTCTTCCTTATCCTCGCTTTAGTCCTTGTAGGGACATGTTCAACTTGATGCTGCAGTCATGATGACTGGCAACGTATTTTGCAGTCGTTGGTAAGACATTGGCTAACCTGAAGAGGACAAGGGTTCCAGTTAGCCCTGTTAACATCCTAAGGGTCAGTGCAGACATGGTTGAGTGGGAAAAGTACCTTGAGGTGTACTTGGACAATAAACTGGACTGGTCCAAAAATATAGACATGGTTTACAGGAAGTGCCAGAGCTGTCAGTTTTTAATCTTGGGTCCCATTCTGTTTACTTTGTACACCTTTACCCTGTGTGAAGTAATTCCTAAACATATCTCTTTCCATGTTTACATTGAAAGTTCTCAACTGTACCTCCCACTCAATCCCAAATCTAGACTAGATAATGTTGTCAAATGCCTTGAGGACATTAGGAATCAGATGGCCTAGAACAGTGGTCCTCAATTCTGGTCAATTAAATTAAACTGTATTTATATAGCAATTTATGATACATGTCATCTCAAGGCTCTTTCCAAAGTCAGCCTCCATCAGATCCTCCAGGTTGGTCAAAAAGTTTCCTCTCTAAGGAAACCCAGCAGGTTGCATCAAGTCTCTCCAAGCAGCATTCACTCCTCCTGAAAGAGCGTAGAGTCACAGTGGACAGTCGTCTGCATTGTTGATGGCTTTGCAGCAATCCCTCATACTGAGCATGCATGAAGCGACAGTGGAGAGGAAAACTCCCCTTTAACAGGGAGGAAAACCTCCAGCAGAACCAGAACCAGGCTCAGTGTGAACGCTCATCTGCCTCGACCCACTGGGGGTTAGAGAAGACTTGAGGTCCAGTGTCCTGGAACTTTTAGCTGTGTCCCTGGTCCAACACACCTGAATCAAATGGCTGAATTATCTCCTCGGTCTGCAATCAAATTATCCAGAGTCCTGCTGATGACTAGTTATTTGACTCAGGTGTGGTTGAAGCAGAAACACATCTAAAAGTTTCAGGACACCAGACCTTGAGGACCGGATTTGTGCACCACTGGTAACTGGTGATAAAATAGAAGCTTTTCTCTTTGCTCATCCCAATTTGATCTGAAGGTTTTGAGTTCAGCTTGGTGGTCTGTCCTCGTTTATTAAGCCCCACGCTACAATTCTTGGTACTGGACCGCACATCCATGTTGGACAAAAAATTATTTATTTGCTGAAACCTCTTCTTTTCATCTTGCCTTCATATTAAAAAATAAAGAATATTCCTTCTATGGAAGATCTCGAGACTCTCCCCCCCCCCCACTTGGATAATTGCGACTGGCTTAAAGTTAATCTGACAGGCTTGGTCAGTCCTCTGACAGTCCGCTTCTCATAGGCACCCGAAGGAGAGATCACATTACACCAGAACACTTGATTGTTTTTAGCCAGTAATGCACTAAACACTGAACAAATAATTAGTTCAAGCAGTTACAAACCTTAATTGATTCAAACGTAATTACCATTTTGGAGTGTTAGGGAACCTCACTTATCTTAATTATCCATCTGCTCTGTTGTTATGCACCCGTGACCTGAAAGTAAAAGCTAACATTTTCCACTCAAACATCGCTGAAGCCAAACAAATTAAAATTCAAGGATCAAGCTTCTTGCTTGTTAGTTCAGACACTTGTTTATTGTGTCTTCAGTTCAAAGTACTCCTGAAATCATGCAGCACTGGCGGAAAGGAAATGAGCCACTTTGTGTCTAAGATGTTGAATAAAATCAGTCAAGAAAAGACATTTTATTCAAGTATAAAGATCCCCCTAACTGGGTGCAGATGTTAGTGCTGGGCTACTTTTTCAGCTCTGGCTGAAGCAAATTATGGTTTGTTAAAGTTTATATAAAGGCACAGATTCTGGACACAACTTTTACTGCATGACTGTGTAAGGTAAGGCCCACAAAAAGTACCAAACTCTCGTGCTCACATATTTACAGTTCAGAATAATATTTGATGATCTTAGAAACACACTTCCAAAAACTGTTTTTCTTTATCCCCCTGTTGGCTGTTTTCAAGTCTCAGAAAAGTGAGAAAAAATATTGGCGTGACAAAAGCAGTTTGGGGCAGACAGCATCCTTATGTCTAGACTGGGGGTTCAGACATGTGGCTACAGCTGTTGGCAAGTTGCCAGAAAATACCAGGCTTTATATCTGGTTAATTAATCTTGGATTTTCCTGTGAAAATTCTCAGTTATCCGGGTCATCGCAACAGCTAACAGGCTTAAATCGGAGGCAACCGGACTTTCGCACAGTTCTTTCTGAAAACGTTTTTTTTTTTCTTTTTTTTCCCCCAGTGTCCTGTCTAGCAATGTGGCAATAAGAATCGATGTCTTAATGCCAAATAGAGCTCGACAGATTTTGCTTTTCACAGCTGGAGCAAACAGCTGTTTGCTCCAGCTGTTTGAAATCGTTTTGAAACCTACCAAGGAGTCTTTTTCGGTTCTGGAGGCTCGCACTTGAGCAACCTCCAGTTGGATTCAAACCTGCAGGTTTGGAGACATCCAAATACTGTTGTTGCTATTCTTTAGTGTTGAAATATCAAAAGGAGCATTTCAAAACTGAATCTTAGTCTGTTTTATGATGGAAAAAATTATACTAGAAAAGAGAACCAGAGACGATTTTTTAATAGTGGCGACTGAGCTCAGGATTAACCAGGAGGATCGACGTACTTAAAACAATGTCACTGTAGGAATCTGGACTGTGTACAACTAATTTCTGACTATTAAACCATTAAAATACAACAACATTGTGACAATCAGTACGTAAAGATGTACAAACTGTCTTACTGATGGGAGGTGGGGTTTTCTAGAATAATCAGATAACGGTATGCCGAGTGCTCGGAGGATATTGAGTTGATTTTGTTTTTCCAGGTACAACGTTATGGAGTTAAGACATAATCTGGATCTGCCGGGGTTGTTAAGACTTCGAGTTTTTCACCAGCAGCCTGAGGATGTGCACATTTGTTTTTAACCTGGAGCACGGTGGAGGCGTGTAAAAGGTTACAAAAGGAGAGACGGGTCTGCTTTTGATCGGCTGGAGGAACTCTGCTACATGTCAGAGAAATTGTGTCACATCATTTTATTGTTCTGCACAATATTGCGCTTGTTATTTCAGTTTTTCTTTTTTTTACACTTTTAATGATAATTCACTGCATTGATGTTGTCTCTTTGTTCTTCTACATAGGTCACACATTTTCTGAGCAATGCAGCTGATTTAAGATTAAAGAAGTGTGCGCTCCTTAAATGACGACAGTTTTCAGCTGCCGTGTTCATTAGCATCCAATTTTAAATATACTGGGACTGGCCAGTAAATGCAGGGTTTCATAAATCACAAATGGACGATGTTCTTCAATCATTTCTCTGCAAAATCCTCACTAGTTTTTAATAGATGAGGATGAATATGCATTGAGTTTTACAAAGATTATCCATATTCACCACAGGTTAAACTTTTGACAAAAAAGATTTACAAACTAGATGCTGACACTGACACTGATTTCTGGTCTACTCAATCTCTGTATTAATTACGGGTCTTATATGTAATAAAACTCACATGAATTATGAAACTGTTACAGAATATTAGCATATGCATTATTGCAGCTGTAACTCTGGGAGTTTGTAATAATTGTCATTAACACTTCATGGTTCTGGTAGCCTGCCTCCCCTAAAGATATTGTGACTTGGATAATTGAATGATGGAGACACAACCTGTTGCCCAAAAAGCCAACGGTCCAGTGCCATAACAGCGCAGAATCGTAGCCGTAAAGGGCTGTCACCTGCTTCTTCAAACACGTGCAGCGGAGTTATTGCATCTGATCCAAGGCAGACGCGTTTTTCCCTCATTACCCCTCCTGTAGCAAAATGGTAAATGGACTGAACTTATATGGCGCGTTTCCAGTCATACTGACCACTTAAAGCGCTGCACACTAGAGCCACATTCCTGGAGGTCCTGGAGTCCAAAAACCCATGACTTTGGAACACCAGGTTGTCCTCCTTAAATGTGATTAAAGGTTTGGGCAAAACGTGCCTTGGAATATGAAATTGACTTAAGAGGTAGGCCTACACATAACTACACATAACTGCGTAAAGAAATTCTGAACAACCTCACCTCTTGTTGCAAATAATCCTAATGAGATCAAGAGCACTGGGTGTTAACAAAAAACGTCCCGTGTAGCGTGACCTTGCAAATGTTTAACGTTCTTTGCTAATGTTCAGCACTTAGCAAAGTTTACAAACTGATAAGTCCCAGAATTTGAGGGAAAATCGCTATAGACCCATTTACCCTGCTGTGGGCATAAATAATGGTGTGTGAACACGTCTCTTTTCTGTAATTGGCTCAAATCCGGGAATTTTTCTCAAATGTCTCTCAATTTCTTTCTTACATCTTTTTAATAAGCGTAAATATATAAATATATAAATATGTTTCCTGCGTTTTTCACTACTGAGTTTCTCAAGTTGTTTTGACTAACTTTAGGCTGACACCATCACAACTAAAAAACATTTCACCAATGGGCTGCTTTACATGTGTTTACAGGTCAAAGCCCAATTTCTGTGGACTCCACTGACTGGATTCTGTCATTTTCTTAACTCTTAAAATCTCTTGTCAGGTCACCAGCCTGCAATCAGCAGGCTGGTCCACGTGTATATCACAGGTGCTTGGTGCACTCCACAGATTTCTCTCAAATTGTGCTCAATCTTATCAGATTTGAGCAGATGCGGATGTTTACCCTGCTGGCATACAGATATGGCGACGGCAGCAGAGTCCCTGCAGGAACTGACAGGAGGAGTCATGGTTGGCTTTGAATGTGTGAAGGATGGTGCTGATGGTGGAGGAAGCACGTCTCATGGTGATGGGTTCGTAGGTGGAGGTGCAGACAACATATTCTTGATAGATGATGTGGGTGCAGGGTATTACTTTATGGACAGATGCTGGCAATATTTGCACTTCAGGTTTATTGGATTTCACTTCCAACCAGGCGACAATTTTAGCTTGCAGGGCTGAGACTTTCAGATTCGTTTGAGAAGTAATTTGAAAAGTTGCAGATCTTGTCTTGCATGTTTTAACCGTTACAGTACTGTGCAAAAGCTTTCAATCATCACTTGTTCTAAAAGTTGTTCTAGGTATTTGCCTGCTTTTAAGCAGAGACATTAAAAAATATTTCCTCCTTACACAGATCTTCTGGTTTTGCTTATTTGTCACATTTAAATGTTTTAGATGATCAAATAATTATTGATATCAGAAAAAATATTACAGAAATTCTGCTGTTTTTGCAGATGTTTTACTCTTCTAAATAGTCTGTTGTTGTTTTATACATAAATAAGATAAGATAAGCTTTATTGATCTCACATTGGAGAACTTCACATGTCACATCGGCTCAGTGATCATTAATCAGAAGAAGGCGCCAAAGTAGGACACGGTGCATCAGGTATATACAGTGTGTCCTCGTTTGTACAGTGGATCAAAAAGTAGTAAATAAGAAATAAAAAATAAAAATACAAAATAGAAATAAGGCAGAGGATGTTTTATGTACATTCACGGTGACCGATATACATGTGTATTGACATATATTCAGGTGTAATAGCAGCAGAAGTCATATAAATATATATATATATATATATATATATATATATATATATATATATATATATATATATATATATATATATATATATATATATATATATATATATATATTTTTTTTTTTATCAACCTACTCTTTAATTAGATTATTCTATTTTTAATAACTGTACAATATGTTTACTTATTTTGTAAAGCAGCCCTCATTGTTCACTCTGATATTCTTATTTTTATGTTTTATAGTTTTTTTACTTTTGTGTATATCTGTATTGCATTTTACTTGCTGCTGGTAGACCTGAATTTCCCTACTTTAGGACATAAAAATTATATTTGCATTCTGTTCTATTCTGGGGAAAAAGCTTTTTAAACTAACGTGCCTTTTTTCTCAAAATGTAATTCCCCTCTGAAACCTAACAGCTGCCCCCATGAAGCAGTTGAGACGACCGGCAGCGAGTCCTCTACCAGCAATCACCATGTCTCCACCTTCCCTTCTGACTGTCATTATTTATTTATTATCTTTTGATAAATGCTGTTAGTTTTAAGATACCTTCCAGTTTTTTGGTCAGCAGTGTTTTGTTTTTGGAAGTCTCTCATGGAGGCCATTTTTGCCCAGTTTCTTTCTTGAACTCTAACCCTGAGCCTGCAGGGCTTTGGTTTATTGATTTTGTTTCTTCCTTGATCTCCTGGATGAGTTTTCAAAGCACTTTCAGGGTAATGTTGGTAGGTCAGCCACTCCTGGGAAGGTTCCCCGCTGTTCCACATGTTCTCCTTTAGTGGAGAATGGTTCTCACTGCAGTCCCAAAGACTTAGAAATGGCTTTGTAACCCTTTTCAAACTGATGTGTATGACTTTCTTACCTGTTTTAATTATTTTAGATCAGGTTCAGATATGTTTCTTTTTCTGTTCTTTTAACCTACTTCATGCTGTGAGACAGGTTCTACTTGGGTGATTTCTTGATTCTGCATTTCAGACAGTAATCATGGCTGGGCGTGATTAGAAAAAAACTGAACCAAGAAATTAGTTGATTCATGATTTAATAAATAAATAATCCGCTTTTTGTATTTACGTAGATAATATTTCTCGTACAGTTTGATTTTGTTAATCATCTAATGCAAAACTGTAGAAATATCTGAGGGGTGGAGGCACGTTCTTGTGGACCATATTTTACAGGAGAGTCTGAATCAAAGGTTTAAAAATCTGCTGGTTGTTTAAAGCTTTTCCACAGCACTGTTTGCCCAGAGAATGTCTTCTGGCCTGTTGAATGCCAGAAGTACATATGAAGACCATTTTAACTGATAATTGCGCTCTTGAAGTTCTGATGTTTGGAGACATGTGATTTCCTGCAGTCTCTCACACCCAAAGCGGCCGGCATGACCGCCATTCGGTGCCGTGCCTGGAACCAGCTCAGGAACCAGCTCTGGTAATACCTTGCACTCGCTGAAGTCTTTTACTCGAGTCTCACCTTCGCATGCAGTCCAGAGCTCGCACGAAGAAGTCCTTGCTGAGCTGGTGCTCATCCCTCAGGAGGGCGCACTGCTCTAAGGTGACAGACATGGATGTTCGGTCTTTGGCACTTTTACAGCTGGTAAACCGGATTCCGTTCAACCTTCGGCAAATCTGTAGAGAGGTGCAGGCAAAATTACATCCATCATCAAGCAAAAGAAAAATCACTTTTCGTGTAAAAACGACTCATCGAGGAAGGAAACTCCTTGTTTCTATGTTGATTTTGTCGATGTTGCAACACGTTGTGCCGCGTTAGACTAATCTGTAGAATATGACGTTGTGTGGACTTGTTTTTTTAAGCAATGAATGAAACGTTCCTGTCAAATTAAGCCTTTTGTTTAAAGACCTTTAAACGAGACACAACAGAAAGTGCTCAATGGAGTAATGACCACTGTGTTTTGCTGCGCCCTGCCAGTCAGCTGCCTGGATAAGGCCACTGCGCTTTTAATATTTTCTTACTTTTAAAAAAAAACTCTGGATTTTTGGAAATATTTTGGTCCTTAATAATCCAGATTTGAGACAACTATCATACATTATTACAGCAGCTTTGACAGTGTTATTTTATTTCAGAAACAGTAAATTGTTGCTTTTCTGTGTTTTTTAAAATAGTAATTATATCATATATTTCAAACTATTGTATGGCTTCTAGACAACAATGAATTTTAGTGCAAAAGTGGCAAATTCTTTGAAGCGTCAGCTTAATCCCTCCGAAAAGGTAAACCAATGAGAAAGATAAAAAGAGACAAAAAAACAACATATCAAGTGTTAATATTGTAGAAACCTTGTGTTACCAATAGATGCTCATCATTGTGTTCCATTAGTTCAGTTTTAATTATCTTATTTTGAGATTAAGCAAGAAAATCTTTTTTTTTTTTCCTCTTCAACACTAATATTTCCCACTTCGGCTCAGTACCGTCAAACCGAGAATTCCTTGTTTTATTTTATCTTATTGTTTACCCAAGGTTTTAAGCCATTGATATGTCTGAACTTGAGAAAAGGCCACTTTCAAGCTCTCATCTTATTGATGTTTTATTTTGTAATACACACAGAATGAGTCTCCATGTCGCACGACTCATATAGTATCAATTACGCCTTCACAAATGGCCTTTTTTATCCATAGCAGGTGTACTTTAGCAGACCCAGATCATCATCAACCGTGAAATGTGCGTTGATAGTGAGCCTGATGGCCCCCATATATTGAAGCCGGAAGGATACGGTGTCTGTGATTTCCTGATGGGTTTTAAAGGTGGTAAAATTAGAACCACAGATCAGATTCCATCTTCATGTCAGTCAACTGGTTTCTTTGGGGAAACAGTATTTCTGATATTTTAAATGTTTTTCTGTGCAAGTTGGAGGTTGACATCTTTAGAAGCAGCAGAAGTGTTTCTATACTCAAAGGTGTTCTGATTCTGCACTATCTGGGTCCTCCATCCTCTCTTCTATACCTAAACATGTTACAGACCTGGTGTGATATTTTTTTCAGTTGTTGTTTTACTACTTTAGGTTATAAAAGCTGAAAATGATTTAAAGACACCAAAGTAAACACGGTCGGTTCCATGACAGCATCAATAAATAGCAGTGAATTAAAAAATAGGATTAAAAGCTTTCTCTGTGTGCTGTTTAGTGATAGAAAAAGAAATTCTACTTCTTTTCTTTTTTTCTGGGGTCTTTATGGCTGCACTCACAGCCAAAAAGTTGCCAAAAAAGACTGCAAAGAAAAAGCTGTAAATAAACTTTTATTTTCATCAAAATAAATTCCACAAAATATTGTGATAAAATTTTAAGTCCATATCGCCGGTCCCTGGGCCCTAGACCAGCAAACTGCCATAACCCCTGCTTTAATAAAGCCAGTCAGTTTGGAAAATAATCAGCTAATCAGTGATAAGCAGCAACTTTCCTCCCTTTATTTCAATGGAAGCAACAAGGTGTATTTTACGTCTGGATACATTAAACCCTGCAATTACAAAATAGAGCCCTTTCTTCTTCAGATGACTTTTGTTGAACTCGCTTTTAAAGTATGCCTCAGCAACCTTGAAGACTGAACCTGATCAGAAATATTTGAGAGGATGAAACCAACCGATGATCAAGAAGTCAAAGGAGTTTTTGTGAAACGCGCTGACAGCGTGAGATTGATGAGAGATTAGGACGTAACGCTGCTAATGGAGCGATCACTGCAGGCTGCAGCCTGTGCTTCTCACTGACAGAGAGCACTTTCACACAAAATAACGCCAATGACTTGAATGCATCATACACACTGCGAGGACACACTTAACAGTCCATTAAGGCAAACTGAATATGGTTTTAGCATGAAAGTCAGAATCCATACAGTGCTGTCTTCAAAAGTAAATCAATCTTGCTTACACTGCTGATTATCTTTGGCTCAGAGTCCTTTTAAAAGCAAAACAGGGATTGCATCAAGTGGAGCATGGGAAGATACAGAAATAGTAGATGGTTCAGAGAAAACTTCCCTTTGTTAAGAGAAAAAGTTTGAAACTCACAGTTCCAGCAATCCACAGTATTTCCACATTCTTCCTCTTCTTTGTAACTACATTCTGGCCCAGCGTTTCAAGTAATTCCTTAATGTCAGCCTGTGTCTGAAAACATGGTAGACCTGTTTGTAACAAAACAAAAAAACACTGTGAAAATTGTGAAGGCTCGGGGCGACTGGATGCGTGACAGAAATGCTGACATCCGATTCACATCATAGGTTTTATTCACTTCAGAGCAGCGCTTCCCGAACATTCTGAGCCCTTACAGATAAAGTTAGAGAGACCTTTCACCCAATTAATGATGATTAAAGTGAGTGAACTTTGTCTAGAAGTCAATTAAAGCCAGGAATAAAGACAATGGGCTTTTAATTCACTATGCAGTTGTGCAACATATAAGTCTGTTTTCTGCCACCATGCAATGTCTAAACATTTATGCCAACTGTTTTCTGTCTCTTGCAAGAATACTTAATTACTTACTTATATATATAATTTTTTATATGTTGTTTGATCACAAGACCCCAACTTTGGGAATCACTGCTCTGAAGAATAATCACAATCTCCTTTTAATGGTTAATAAAAGAACATTTTACAATGTTTGTAAAGTCCATTTTAGCAGATCTATTTGCACTGTAAATTAGTGTCACAGCTTCTCTTAGCTTTGGACATGTGGGAAAACATGTAGGTTCTTACTTACATTCTAGCGGCACCTTTTCTCTTAATGTTTTATAATAGGCTTCTAAAATCTCAAAGTTCTTCTGGTTTATTCTTTCTTGCAGAGAGATGTCTCCAAACCTGGGAGCGCCACAAGGAAAAAAAATTGACAGTTAAGAGTACAATTTATTTTGCTTTAAGGGACACTTCAGTTTTTTTGAAATGGGATTCTGTTGAGACGTTAGGAGGAGACAATTTCTAACTTGCAGTAGATCAGTGTCTGACAGACATCAATGGAAAGCAGTTATTATTCCCCAGAGAATGGAGCTATGGCCTAGATAAAGTGGGTGTGCCCTAATGAGGATTTCTTAAACCTGAAAAGAAATCCAGCCTGAAAATATTTACATCTGTGATGCAAATGCTATTTTATCAACTTTTAAACAAATATAGCTTTTGTTACCTTAAAGTACCTTTAAGTTAATCACTTAAAGCTACTTTAAACCAGTGACGTGCAGTCAGGGGAGGCAAGTGAAGCCAGGCCTCACTTGTCATCATGGAAAGAAAGAAAATATATAATAACATTATATACATTTTGATTCACTCAGTCATTTGTAATAAGTATTTTTTTTATCTAATTTCCTAATTTTTTTATCATATTCTCTTTAAAATCACAGACTTTTCGCTATTTTTCATGTAAATCCTTGGTGGCGCTTGATAGCGAAGCTGGTGAGGTCGCAGCGAGCTTGGCCTCCCCTGGGATTGCGCAATCCCATGTTAACTGCCCTGGCTTCCATTCCGTGAATGCATCTTCCTGTCTCTAGATCATAAATTCAATTGTTCAAACAGTTATTAACTGATTTTCGACAATTTAATGTATGTGGATTACGTATTGTGTTTTGGTCATCATCAAACTGTGTGCAGGTAACATGTTTTCGTGCTGCTGGGCGATCATAACCGGCAAAGAACGGGTTGTAGGTGAGGCCGGCAGTTCCTTGGCCTCTAGGCAGGGGGCGCTCAAGGGACACCGCTCGTGTTCCGAAAACTATACAGTTACCGCAAGTTATGGATGTATTGTTAGCGAGTTTTGCTAAACAAGTAAAGCACTAAAAATACTCTAAACATACAGCCGGAACGGGACTGATGAAGGAAGGCTTTCCTCCCTGGCAGTGAGCTCCACTGAGACTGAGAGACTTTTAAAAATGAAGAAGATAAAGAGAACTTTTACCAGAAAGTGACCGATATTTTTGTTCAGAAAGAGCGCCGCATGGACTTCATTTATAAATAGAGGTAAGACAGCTAAAATTATTTATGTTTTGTTTTTGTAATAAAATGTGCATAATGTGGGTTTTAGTTTTTAAATGTGTTACAAATGCAGAAATCCATCATAACTCATAAACTGTTACCAATCAAATGACAAATAATTTAATTTTATTTTTTTTCATCAAAGAATCAATATTTTTTCCATGTCTCTTGGTGATTTGATTTGATCAGTCTCCTTCAGCGCTTTGCAATGAGTCTACTCTGTAGAGTGCATATATTTGTAAATCTGACTCTGATGACGTCAGTGCCTCACCAGCTATGAACCCTACTGCACGTCACTGCTTTAGACTTACTACTCTATTCATGGTTACTTACACTACAGACTGTCTTCCACGTGAAAAACATCAAGTGACGGTTTAGATGCAAGTGTCAAGGATATGGTGCCTATACCACGTTAAGAGCGATTAACAAACCAGGATAGATACATTGTTCTCTAGTCAAGGCTAAGGCCAGAGTATCCCCTACAAAGGTAACAACTGGACTAGAGCTGTCCGTGGCTGTTGTGGCAGTGTGTACTCATGATATGATCAAGGAAGAGTTGGAGCTTGAAGATGCCCAGGAATTCTTCTGGACAGATTCAAATGTCGTCGTGGCTTATATCAGTAATGACGCGAAGAGGTTTCATGTCATTGTGACTAACCGCATACAGCGCATTAAAGACAGCAAAAGGTCAACCCGGTGGAAGTTTGTAGCATCAGAAGACAATCCGCCAGACCATGTGTCACGAGGACTTAAGGCGAAAGAGCTCATCGCCTCTAAGTGGTTTAGTCGCCCATAATTTCTCTGGCAGGACGAGCTTCCAAATGGTGAGATCGGGTTAAGAGAACCTGATGCCAAGGGCCCAGAAGTATGAAAGACAATTGTGCACCAGACCTCCGCCGCAGTAGACTCACTGACTAGCCGCTTCCCTAAATCTTCTAGATGGACTAGACTAGTGAAGACAATTGCCAGACTCAAAAGATTTATTAAGGAATTTAAGGGCACAATACAGAGAACCAACAAAGCAACCAGCCTTGAAGAAAGGAAATATGTAGAGCTTACCATCTTGGTCAATGTAAAAAAAGGGAAGTCTTATCCAAGGAGATCAAGGAACTTGGGTCAAAATGGGAGATAACTAAGGATAAAACCAGCAGGCTTCATGGACTTAATCTCTTCTTGGATCATAAGGGCATTTTCTGAGTGGGGGGTCGACTGGAGTACACTACCATGCATCCATATTCTACCAAAAATCTGCCACATCACAAGAGATTGATTGATCAATATCACAGACAAACACATTAGCATGACCATAAGTTAAGGTCTAATGGCATTTGGATACTACTTGGTTGTAGCCAAGCTGAGTCATAATTCATCCACCACTGTGTCAAGTGCAGAAAGTTCAGACGTCACACAGAAAAACAAAGGATGGCAGACCCGCCTCATGAAAGAATGGAAACAACTCTCCCCTTTAGATATTGTGGGATGGATTGTTTCGGTCCATTTTAATGATGGTCAGAAGGAATTAATACGTTATGGATTATTGTTCACATGCCTTTGCTCTTGAACAGTGCGAGTTACTAGATGACAACTGACGCATTAATCAACTCACTATGTGCCTGTGTGGAAACGTTCGGCAGCTTCAGTCAGATCAGGGCACCAATTTTGAGGGAGCAAAACATGAATTCCTGGAAGCCATAAAGGATATGAATCAAAAATGTATTTGAAAATTAGGCTCCAAATACGAACTACTAGATGTGTGCATATCCATTGTGGATCAGTCATCCCAGATAGTTGATAGTTCATCCTTACAGACCTACCTCTGTGAAGTGATGACAATTATAAGCAGCCGGCCTATAACCTCACACTTGCTCAATGACCCTACCAGACCCCAACCACTTCCTCTTAATCTACTCTTGACAATGAAATAGTCAATAATCTTACCTCCACCAGGAGATTTTGTAAAGGAAGACCTCTACCTTTGTAAAAGATGCCGTAGAGTGCAGTACTTAGCTAATGAGTTCTGGCATAGGTGGAGAAAAGAGTATTTTTTGAACTACAGCAAAGACAGAGGTGGCAGAAGCTGATGAGAAACGCTAAAGTCAATGATATTGTGATTGTTCAAGATGACACTGTACCCAGAAATAAGTGTAAGCTGGCTAAGGTCGCCGCTGTGTATCCGGCTGAAGATGGAAATGTACGTAGGGTTCAGTCACTCTTCAGTGACTCAGCTTTAGATGACGAAGGAAAGAGACTTAGCAAACCAGTCTATCTAGAGAGACCTATCTACAAAACAGCCGCATTACTTGAAGCTGACTAACATGTTTTTTTTTTAAATCACATTTCGTTCCCTCACAAGGTTCATCAGGAAAAATCACAAACAATTTGGTGGGAGTGTAGCTGTCATCATGAGCAGCTCATATATATTTCAGATCATGATTTAGTTTCATCTAGTTTTATTCATAAATTGCCAATAAATGTGATTAAAATGGTTATAACATCTTACATAACAAAGATGAGTCATTAGACTCATTGTTGACTCGCCATTGTTGGGGGTGATCAGTTCCAGGTGAATCTACAGGGGAAGCTAAGCTCTAACGAGGCATCGCCAGCAGGTCTATAAAACATGGAACTCCACACTACTGCAGACATTTTGAACGGAGAAAGCTTCCTGGATGGGAATCAAAACGTCTTCAGCTTCAGAATAGAAGTCCAGTTTTATTTATTTTTTTATCTTTTTTGGATTGATTATGATCTGGATGACAGAGAATCTTCAACATAGTAACAATTTCTGTTAATTTTTTTTGTTTAGAAAACCTAAAAAAAGGCGGGAACTTCATTTTTAGTTCCATTGCATATTGTTGGTACACTGCAAAAACGGAACTAAAAATAAGTACGATGTTCTTAAAATTAGTGTATCTGTCCTTGATTTGAGCAGATTAATAAAATAATCTACCAACGGAATAAGAGTTATGCAATTAAAATAGGAACAATTCATCTTCATTGTCTTATTTCAAGTGCACAATGTCTAATAATCTTATTTTAGGGGTCAAAATACTCATTCCATTGGTAGATAATATTTACCTGCTCAAATCTAGGACAGAAACACAAATTTTAAGAATGTTTTACTTATTTTTCAATCCGTTTTTGCTGTGTAGAGGGGGCAACTTTTCTGGAGCACTTGAGAGACACACGTTTTGTGGACTAAAAACATGCTGCTCGCAAAAGCTGAATTAGAAATGTAAGGTTTTCTGTAAGGGATTGAAGAGTTAAGCAAATACCATCTGAAGATCTCCCTCTTGAGTTAAAGTGGCCAATGAGGTATGCGTCTGGAATATTCTTTATACTGGCTGAAGGTTACATAACTGAATATTGCAAATGTTTTTCTCCCTCTAATGTCATGCAACCTTAATACTATGACAAAGTGAGGAGAATAAGAAAAGGATTTGAGGCATTAGAGTCCTGAACACTTCAGCTGGTATAGATAAACTCTTAATAATATAATCAGAGGTGGGTTGACACCTAGTTTTATCCAAGTTACCTCATTAACCTCCACCATGGATAGTTATCCTTAAGCATCGCGTTCTAGCAGTCTTCTCTGCATCTAGTCATCAACTTCTCTGAAAATGAGCTGCTAATGCTGATGTGTTAGGAGTTTAAAAGTTTATAAAACTGCATTGACATGAACCGCTGGGACATTTTTCAGACGGCTGGACATCTTTGCTGATCCTCAAAGTTCTGCAGATAACATCCTGTAACCTCTCCTCGAATCCCACTTCAAAAAAACATTGAAGGCTTTCCATTAAATATTAAAGTTACATTAACCAGTAAAATTTACAGTGAACCTTTATTATTATCAGCTATAAAAATACATGTAATGAAAACAACGAAAATGCTGTGAATAAGTCTTGTAAAACTTTTGAAACAGTCCGCAGTAGTTTTCATACTCAAAGGAGTTTATGTGTTTATTAGGTGGATAGCTCTTCAGGATGAACAAAGAGTAGCTGCCGTACCTCTCTGCTATAGTTTGTTGCTCGTTGATGCCCACGTTAAACAGCACAGGGAAAACTCGCAGAGGCTTGCCCTCCTTGATCTCCTCTGGCAAGGTCTGAAAAATCACTTGTGGTAATGGCACTTCGACAGTGAAGTGGTTTCTAAAAATACAATAAGAAAGAGCAAAAGGGTCACTTAGAGGGAAATTCAATATGTTCTGCAGTTCTGTTGGGCATAAAACCTTCAGGAAGTTGTAAATCTGACACCCGAGCAAGGTGTAGGCAAGCTGTGAAAGAGAAATTGATGCTGTCTGTGCATGTGAGACAGAGGCAGGAGTGTAATTGTGTGAAATCGCCTTCAGCGCTGAATATTCAGCCTAACTACAGTGAAACTATAAAGCTAAGGAGTGAACTCGCTCATGTGGATTAAAGTTCACTTCGTTTAAAAGTCGTCATTACAACCAAGAGCCAACTGTTGAGCGGCGTTTTCACTCTGACTCATCAGCAGATTTTCTCAGCCTAAACAGTTAAACTAGTATAACTTTCTATTCCACACCATCTTTCCTTTCTAATAATTACCCTGTGAGCTCTTTCTTTACATGAACATGTGACAAAGTTGTGATCTGTTTGTAACATCAAATAATTTATCTGCAGAATAGCCAGGAGGAATTATAGCAAAGCTCTTGCTCTAGAAAAATTGAAAAAGAAGGAACACTTAATTTATCCACCTATCATAATAAATGGTCCAAAATTTGTTTCTGTCTTCATCTGTCGCTTCATGCTTGCTCAGTATGAGGGATTGCTGCAAAGCCATGGACAATGCAGACGACTCTCCCTGTAGCTCTACGCTTCTCCAGGAGTGAATGCTGCTTGTCGGGACTTTGATGCAATCAACTGGTTTCCTTATATAGGACATTTTTGACCAATCTGTATAATATGATTGAATTTGACTTTGTAAAGTGCCTCGAGATGACACGTTTCATGAATTGGCGCTATATAACTAAAATTTAATTGAATTGAATCTTTGCTTTTCTTTCTCGCAGGAAGATAAAAACAGTAACATTTACTACAGAAAAATGTGCCATTTTTTATTACTTCATCATAAACCAGGGAAAATATTAAAATTATGTAATAAAAATTGTAATGAATGTACTCGGGTGAACCTGATATTCAGCCAACACAGAGTAGCGTTCAAGAAGTTTATTTTAAAACAGATGAAGGTGGCAGACCAGGCAGACGGGCAACCAGACCAGGAGAAGAAGCTCTATGCAAAAGCAGACTTGATCAGAAGTCGCAGATGATTTCCCAGTGAAGCACGAAGAATCCAGGAGAGACCTTTACTGAGCACTGAGCAGTGCACACTAACACTAGTTAAACCAACTAGAGAGGGCAGGGAATGAGCAGGTCCAGGGAATAAACAGACATGATGACACTGAGGAGCAATACATGCAGGCAGCGAGACAAGACGAGACATTCTGGCAGGGAGTGGGTGGATGAGGCAGGCAGAGTGACAGGTGAGCAGAGCTGACACTGATTAGTTGCAGCAGGTGGAGCTGATCTGGTGCTGATTGGCGGTTGGAAGGAGTGGAGCATGGAGTGGAAAAATCAGTTAAGAAAGGTCCAAAAACAAACACAGAAATCCAAAACATGACATCCATCCATTTTCTGACCCACTTAATCCCTCATGGGGTCGTGGGGGGTGCTGGTGCCTATCTCCAGCGTTTACTGGGCGGGAGGCGGGGTTCATCCTGGACAGGTCGCTAGTCTGTCGCAGGGCAACACAGAGACAAACAGGACAAACAACCATTCACACACACACACACACCTAAGGACAATTTAGAGAAGCCAATTAACCTAACAGTAATGTTTTTGGACTGTGGGAGGAAGACGGAGTACCTGGAGAGAACCCACACATGCACAGGGAGAACATGCAAACTCCATGCAGAAAGACCCAGGGGTGTACTCGAACCCAGGACCTTCTTGCTGCAAGGCAACAGTGCTATCCACTGTGCCACTGTGCAGCCCTACAAACCATGACAATATGCTCTAAATATAATATTAATGTTTGGTATGTTTTTTCAGTTAGGTTATTTATAATTAACAATAAGTCTTTTGTGATTTTAATTCTTTTAGTCAACCAAGCAGAGCCCACATAATTTATAAAGCACTTTAAAAAAAGCAAGCACTGACCTAAGTCCTGAACAAAGAGAATGATTAAAACAAATGAATAAAAAATTTGAATAAAAAAATATATGATCAAAAGTAGAAATAAAATTCAAGTAAAAGCAACAATCTGAGAGACATGAAGATCTTTTGACTGCTTTCTTGTCTGATTTATGCTTGTCTTTTTTTTTATTAAAAATCATGAAATTAAAAAAGCTCTTTTGATCCAAAAGCCTGAACTGAAGTGAGAAGAATATTTGTAAAAAATTATAAAAAATTATGTCCTTTAAGACACAGTGAACTTTAGCAAAGAGATGAGAAAATAAGCAAATAGGGAGGCTGGAGGCAAACACAGTATGATGATGCTTTAGACTTGATTTTTTACAAGACTTTATCTCATGAAAAATTGATTAATGAATGGGAACTAGTTTACGTTGGGACAGTAAATTTAATTAATGACTTTCAAATAATTACATTTAATTCAATTGTATTTATATAGTCCCCAATTCATGAAACATATCATCTCAAGGCTCTTTCCAAAGTCAGACTCCATCAAATCCTCCAGGTTGGTGAGAAAGTTTCCTCTCTAAGGAAACCCAGCAGGTTGCATCAAGTCTCTCCAAGCAGCATTCACTCCTCCTGAAAGAGCGTAGAGCCACAGTGGACAGTCGTCTGCATTGTTGATGGCTTTGCAGCAATCTTCCAATAATATTGCAGCAATAATGAGTTTTGAACATGACCTAATCAGTTTTCATGTGTGTGAAGCGTTCTTTGCCATAGAAACATGTCTGTTCTGCCATCAGCAACTTTGCTTTGTGCCATTTTCACCCAAAGAGGCCAAACATGGCAGGGAACAGGGAGTCTCACCGTCGGCCACAAACTGAAGGCTGCAGCTCACTGAGGTCGTCCGTTTTGGCCTCTGTGATCTTGAAAACGACTTTCTGCAGGTCAGAGATTCCAACCTCCATGTCCTCCAGCATCCCGATCTCTTCACCTTAAACAGGTAGGCAAAGCAAAATATCCACATTGATTTCATCTCTGCTCCTCACGTGCTGTTTCTCTGTCCAGTTTAATCACAGCAAAACAAAACAGTGAAATAGATTATCAATCATTTAAACTGCAATGAATGGAAATCATCCTGTTTTTCAAAGAAAGACCTGCATTCCTTGTACTTGCTAAACTTTTCTTCTTACGGCTGTTTATCCTTCACCAGGAAGGAACCGCATGAAACAGAAAGAGCCTCTGCGATAAGTGCTTTGTGCCAAAACCAACAACCCGCTGAGTCATCACCTTATTTTTGAACGTGGTGCAACTTGCCACATCCTTATCACTCATCAGGTATTTCAGCTAAACATTAAAAGCTAAAGCTCTCTGTAAGGGCTTCGTTCTTCGACAAAATAAGTAAAGATGAACTCCATTCAGTCGAGCTTTTGTTTTCAGAGCAGGTGCGGTTTTACTCACTGTAAGTACTCAGCAGGCTCTCAAACTGTGCCACCAGGCCAACAAGGTGGAGTTGCCTCAGGAAGTCTTTGTCCTGCAAGCCTGCGTACAACCTCATCACAAAGCCACACGCCAGCGCTGCCAGCTGTTGACGTGGAACAACAACAAGTTCAAGTGCTGCTTTGACAATTGGCAGGTCAAACAATGTCAACTGTGCTGATGCGAACGGAGACGTCTGAGCTGCAGGAAAACAGCCCAGACATTTTATTAAATGACTTTAAGGTATTCCTGGAAAGCCAATGAGGGTGAGAAAAGCCCCCCTGATGAACAAATGAATGTGTTGAATGGAATCATATTAACGTCAGTGGATTATGTTGGAACAGTGCAGCCACCTACTGCCTGACTGAAGACTACGTCTCTCCTCTGCTGCAGGTGAAAGCCTTGAGGTATGCTGCACGCTGCCTCCTGCAGGAGGACGAAGGTCATTGCTCTCTTTGCTTTCTCCACCACCTCCAACACACACTCCTTTAGTCTGCTCACCAGAGGACTCAGCTGCTCTCGCCAGTCACCTGCAGAGAAAAATGGATCGGGACACATCTCAGTGCCAAAACAGGAATGGAAACATTTAGGAGAGGGTCAGAAAGGGTTTAAAATTAGTGGGATTTTTGTTAATGGTGGTCATAATTTAAGTTAAGAAATACCTTTAGTATCCCACAATTTGGCCGTGCCAGTGGCACGGACACATCGACAGATCAGTAATGAAGAACAAGCTAACCTATAGTTAAGTTACAAAGCAACAGAGAATGAAATGATCAGAAAGACAAACAAAATAAATAAATAAATAAAGTATTGCACAGTAATAGATAACTGTGATACTCATAAAACATCAATATTTAAGTTAAAATGAGGAAAGACAGCAGGTGATTTACATAACAATATAAAAAATAATAATTCATTAAAATGTTATTAGATTATCGCCAATTAGGAATTCTTCCTCAAACAAAGGCAAGCATCTATTCTGGTTTTGCTTTTTACCTTTCCCAGGCAAACCTGCTTATGTGGGAACGTGTGGACCTTAGAAATATAAACGAATCTGGTAAGATTGTGTAGGAACGCGGGGAGGGCTTTCAAAAGGCTCATCGCCAAAGTTCCCTGCATCGGAAAACGGGCCCTTAACTGCCAGATATTGCAGTTTCTGACCGGGAGCGCTGTCCTTCTGCGCTGGCAGTAGGACCACTGGGAGGAGCGAGAGGGGCTTGATTTTTCACAGATTATCTGTCTGGGTGATTTACTGTCAGTACAAAGTGAGTTTTGACAAATATGTAACAAATGTAAATTTTTACAGAAGTTGTCTACTGAAGCTTTAAAGCTATAGTTGGTAAACCTGTTCAGAAAAAACTTTTATTATACTGGGTAAAACGGCCCTTCTATCCTGAAAGTAGTTAATATATTAAGTATTCAGAAAAAGGAGGTTAATAATTCAATCTTTGAGGGAGCTGCAGGACTGGAAAAAGTCTGACCAATCCCTGCCATTCGGACCGAACGGCAGGGATTGGTCAGAGTTCTGTTCCCGCTCTCACCCCCCTCTGTCCATCAAGTTCTGGTGGAATCACCTTATCTATTGCTTGTCCCACATCATTCTGACGCTCTCATGTAACGCCAGTGTGCGTGCTCGTTCTTTCTTAGTTTCTGCTTGCTGGCTGCGCACGCGCACTTCTAGTTTAGCCGGTTAGCTTAGCGGTTGGCATGGTAGTTAGCTTAGCGGTTAGCTTCGGTGTTAGCCGTTCCTTGTAGCTCCGCTGCTCTCACCGTATACTTTGAACATGGCTTTGAACAAGTTTATGAGAAGAAGAGGAAGGCCTCAGTAGAAAGAAATAAGACCAGAGAGGATTTGGGAGATGTTTGTTCACGCGAACCCTCTGAGGAGCAGTTATTAAAAAGGGGACTTAGGGAAAGTTCCAGAAAAATTGCAGAAAAGCCGATTCTATCTTTAAAAAAGAAATGATTCCATTTCTCAGGTCAGCTGGTGGCTTGTTCAATGAGTAGGATGAATAGCAGTTAATGGAGGTCCCCTTAGCAGCGCACAGACAGTAAAGCTGATGCTCTGAGAGTCCAGAAATCCAATAAGGTACAAACTGTTTTATTTGCTTTTAATTTAATTTTATTGGTGATTCACTGTTGTGCTGTGAGTGACTGAGATAACTTCTATGCACATGTAATATGTTCAGGTTTGCTTGTAAGGATTCTCACTTCCTTTTAAATGAGTCAGGGGTGCCACACTGGTTGCTTAAATAGAAAGCTGCCACACCAGTTTAACCTGTTGGAGTCAAATGCAAAAGTGAATTTCTGAATCAGTTTGACATTTTTAAAGTCTTTTCTTGTGATGATAGCAACCAGATTTTATTTGAAACTTAGCTCAATATTTCTGACATTTAAATAAACAAATAGAGGTGGCAAGAGTGAACATTTAAAACTTGGCAACAGATATTATTTGCGTCAGCCGTGCCATGTTGCTGTGCGCTTGAGAAGGGTGTGTTTATTAAACCTGGTCCTAAGGGCACACACCTGTGCACACACTTGCACCTGTGCTTCCCCACATCCACAGATGGAATTCAAATGCAATGGCAATAAAAAGGCTTCTGTGGAACTTGATGACAAGTTGGTAACGTAACTTGAGGTAATTTGTTCCTTTGTGTCATACATCTTGATGGGAGGGATGCATCTAAAACACGCAAGACTGAGGCAGAGAAACACTGCGCCCTGCTGCACACCACAAGATATAGGGAGACATTGCAAGCTTGTATGAAAGTTTGAGAGCTTTATGTGGTCTGAAAAACTGGGGACCATTTCACATGCAGGAAAATCACTAAAACATAAATGAATACTTGTAGTAGTACACTGCTCACAACCTTTTAAAGCAGGGCGGTCCAAAGTTTAGCCTGAGGGGTGACTTGTGGTTGAGGACTGCAATTAAAAAAAATGATGCAAATTTGACTCACCGACACAGGTGGATGCAGGAAGAGACTTTTTTAATGAGGGCAAAATTATTCATGATAAATTAAATGCCTGATGCAACTGAAATGTTAGGTACAATACATAATCAACTTTCAATCTACATATTTTTTATTTTATTTTTCATTTCATAGTAAATAGGACCCCATAGAAGCAGTAACTTTGTACTCAGAGTCAGAGCTTGCACCCAAATCTGCTTTTCATTAATTCAATAATTATTCCGCAAATCCTGTTGTTATTGCTGAGTACAAACTAAAGGTTTTAGTTTTGTTTTTAACCCAACAGAATTTGCAAAGTGCATGCATTCAAGAAGCAAATCACAAAAAAACCCTTTTTAAAGTCTTGGATCTATAATGATTTATACATCCCTTTATTAAAAACACAACTACTTTATTGTTTAATTAAAATTTGCATGCTTAGCTGAGCTGGTGAAAAAATTATAATAATAACAGTATCATTTTGAGGGATTTTGGTTTTAACAATATTTTTGGCCCATGGCTACGTCCGACTTGACTATTTTGGACAAAATGACAAAAAGCTTGGACAGCCCTGTTTTAGAGTTGTCTGGTTATTCTGAACTATGTAGTTATGCTGCTATAGGCTTAGGCTGCTGGAGGTCGTTAAGATATATCATATTTCTCTCACTCTGCTGAATTCCCCTACTATTCTCCAAGTTTGCATTATTTGTTGTTATTTCAACATTTAACTTTTTGTCGTCTCTGTTTTTTCTCTTTACAGAAGCTACATCTGGCCGATGTACTATGAGATGCATTTAAAAATCCTTAAATTTTCTCAAACATTGATGGTGCGCCTTATGTTATTACGGTTGTGTTTACTGTCTGATTTTATGTGGTACAATTTGCTCAAAAATCTGTTAAAATGTGTAAGTATGACTTTGTTTAGCAAGGAAGCCGCTCCGCTCAGTGAATATTCGGAGCATTACGGTACACTGTGTCACTACCTGAACGGACCCCTGAGCTGTCTACTAGACTGCCTGAATTTAATGTAGAAACTAGAAGTGCATTCATGTGAAGGCCCCCACATAGTCGGGTGTACTTCACTCCGCAGAGGTCCGCGTGTACTCGAGGCGGACTTAAGGTGAATTTGTGCGGACCTGCGCATACAGGTACTACGCGCAGAGCTCAATTTTTACAACTGCGTACGAAGTGTCACACAATAAACTTCTCGGTGGCAAGAAGTCTTTACATCAAACTGTTTCATATGTGACACTGAGCTTGATACACTGAGCTGCTCCAAGCAGGCGGTCTGCAGGACGCAGCATCACAGTCCCTCTCTGTTCTCACTGGCAGGTGAGAGCCTGCAGGAAAAGAAACATCTCTAGGTGCTCAGCTAGCCGATCACACATTTTACCGTCCTTTCCACTGTTCCAATGAAGGAATTTGCCACAAGAAATGTAGGCAACAGTACGCTCGACTATGAAGGTAAAACATCTGGAGAGTCAGCTCAGAGTCCGCCAAGCTCACAGTATGCGCACAGTACACCCGGATATGTTGGAGGCTAGTCCAACATATTCTCCATGCTAGACTAGGCTAGAATGTACTCCAGCCTGCACCTGGAGTACATTCTAGCCTAGTCTAAACCTAGTAAGTTAATTCAATATAAAAGTTATGTTTATTTTGGCCTTATGTTAGAAACAGGGCAGTGTAGTCCAGCTACACTGTCCTCCTGACAGAGACGGATAAAGAGCTGTGGACGTGGAGGGGCGGAGTGATATTACACATGTGGGAAGAATATTTAATGCACCTTATGATCCGAAAAATATGGTATAAGAGAAACTTTAATCTCTTATTAGTTGTCAAAGACATTTGAGTTTCAAATTCCACACATCCTCAATTCAGCAAAAAACAAACAAACAAGACTCTTCTAGTGACATTTAAAAATGCACAATTATGACTAAATGGATACTGAGCTTTAAAATATGGGAAACGTACCTCTTTTTGGGATAGAGGTTACACCTGGTATAATTCATTAATCTAACATTTATTAAGATGGGCATTCCATTGTTAGGGAGAGTTGTGTGTAAACATCAACCATGTTAAAAACTAAGTATTTCATATTCTAAAATACCTAAAAACCTGCAGAAAATCACAATGCATTCCATCATTTCAGGCCCTAATGAGAAGTCTGTTGAGCAACCAAGTGGGGGCAGTGTTGGATAGGCATCGTCCAGCATACTGTACTCTGTTCAGCCTCCACATTATAAAAAGTTCATGGTTAAACACAGATGCAGCATAAGATTCCCAGCCTGTGGAGCCCATCCGACATGAAATCATGTTTTATCTCCATCTGAAAATGCTGCAAACAGACTGAGGGGAGAAAAGGAAGAGGAGGACAGATGACTCCAACTATCACCGGATCACAAATACACCTGTCCAAACATCCTCCTCCTCCAGCTCGTTCTCACCAAAAGTCCAGAAATTGTCCATGTCTAGAAGTTAAAAGTCATAATTTAATCTACGTTTATAGTTTGCTCTGAGGCAGCTCAGCATCCTAATGAATGTGCTCTGGGGGCTGGTGGAAAACCAGGTGCTCTGGCCTTGTTCCTTGCACACATGCACCAAAATAATAAAGATAAACCAGCATTTCTATAGAAGCAGTAGAGCGACCTAAATGGAGAGATTCTCCAAAAGTGATTGGTGGATGGACGGATGGATTGACTGATTGATGCACAGATAAATGGGTGGATAGTCAAAAACAGACTGATAGATTTTTAAATGGAAGGATGGACACCTTATTTTCTAAATACTTATTCACACCTGGAAAATACCCAGAAAACATGGAGGTTAGATCCTAGAATAAAGTAATGCCTATTTTTAAAGCAAATAGATGATTCCATGATGCCATGGACTACTGACTGTTTTACTGACAATAGGAGGAGTTTAGTTTGGTTTATCACAAACTTACATGCCAGAATCAGACAAAAACATGACTATATCCTAAAATGTATGGATACATCTTGCTTTGAATTTGTAATATTCTTTATTTTAGCGTACATTATGATAATTATAGTGACTGATAATTATAGTGTAGCTTTTTTTTTTAAAAATGTTCAGTATATTAGTGTGGAAATCTCAGTGAGTCTTTGCCAGATATCATTAAGCTAAAAAAGGAAAGGAAAAGAGAGCATCTACCAGAGGGGACTGTGTAATACCTCACAGACGTGCAACATTTAGTCAACAGGCGTTTTTAGTCAAGGGGACAGAAATTTGGAACAAAATCCCAGGTGTTATAAGAGACTACTAAATTAAATTGAATTAAAACCAGCTGTAAAAGATGACTTAAAGGGAACCAGATCTGTGATCACTAGTGTCAGATTATTCTTATCATGTGCAGTGTTAATGTTCCACTTTTATTCTAGTTTTTTGTTATTGATAGATTGATTGATTGATGTCTTCTGTCTAGTGTCTGATTGTTTGCTGTTTTCTTGCTTTTTTTCTTATTGATTTGTCAGAGACTACAGATGTAAAGTAGCCTTCGGGCTAATTCCGGCATATTTGCATTTAAATGTTCATGAATATGCACTGTGCCTTTTTTAAAAAAAAAATGTTAAATTAAAATGCATATCGTACGGGTGGAAAACATTACAAAAGGTCCTCTGAATAGTTTGAACTCTACCTGCACTCTGGACAATTGTAAAAAAAATAAAAAATAAAAATCCAGACCACTGCTCCTGTCTCCAGGAGGAGCAAACCAAAAATAGATGACTTCAAGAGCAAAGTGTGTCGCAATTCGCCAGAAAAACCCGGGGCAACTTCTGAGCAACTGGAAGCTTAGAAGTTCTGTCAAATGCACACTGACTTAGAGAAGACTGCATGGCAGGACTGCAGGAAGAAAGTGGCAGCTCTTTATTAGAAGAGCTGCGGTATTATAAGGTTCCCTTGAAAAAGACAAACGGTTGCTGAGAAAAAAAAAAAAAACACCTTTCTGGATGAATAAGACCGAAATAGAACTTTGTAGTTTAAAGGAGAATTTCTATGTTTGGGCCATGAGAACGCGGCGGTTTCATCTGCGGGAGCCTTTGCTGCTGCATTTGAAGTTCAGCCACACTGTTACCAGTCTGAGCTACCAGGGAAGCTAGTGACAGAGCCGAGCAGAAAATATAGTCCTGCGGCTGACGAAAAGAAAGTCTTTCTAAAAGTCGAGGAGTTTTTGGGCCGCAGACGGATCCTGAAGTTGAAAACCAAACTGCTTACAGGAGAATGAATGTGTGATTGTTTGTGAATGGGACTTAAAGGCCCTTTGAGTGGATCCATGGAATAGGTTGTATAGATTAACCAAAGAAACACAGAACAGCTTCTGTCAAATGACCAGTTTATGTGAAGCAGAAGTGGAGAATGAACAGAGCGCCATTAAAACCAGAGGCTCATGCTAGCCTAGTAATGGTGGCCAATAGAACGGCAGATTTATGTGAAAACAGGTCAGCTCAAAATAAGATAGGATAAGATAGACTGTATTGATCTCACAGCGGAGAAATTCACGTTTCACATCGGCTCAATAATCAAAAGAAGGTGGCAAAAGGAGGAAAAGGTGCATGAGGTAAATACAGTGTGTCCACATATATACTGTGGATTGAGGAAAAAAATAAAATAAAGCAGAATGACAGAGTGGAGCGTAAGGATGACATCCTCTGTGCACCCATAACATAACTGCCTTATAATAAAAATGTATGTTTCATTGAAAAAAAAGGTCAAATATCATCATATTCTGGAGCTTGAAGACCTAAAAGTCATGAAATCATAAAGAAAAAAATTAACATCAGCTTGTAATTGTTTTCCTAAGCAAAAACAACTTTCTGAAATAAAACAACCTTTGGAGTCACAACCTCTCACATGTATGTATGCACAGCAATTTGAGAACGATACTGCACCGTGTAGAACGGCCTTGTATGGATTTACATCACGGTTTACAGCTAGAAACAGAAATAGATTGATTTCTTGACACAAAGGAAAACCAGGAATCTGTCAAATAGGTGTGCAGCTGCTTGTTGATAAAAACAAAAATAGATAGAGAGCACTCCTATTTTCCTCAAAGATCCCATGTTGCAAACCATCATGTAAGTAAGAAAGAAATCTTTATCTGTCATTGCAATTGAAGGTCACAGCAAAATCAGTTTTTCTGCATTTAAACCATGCCTTAGGGAGCAGTGGGAAGCTTTTTTTTAATTTACAGCACCCAGGGAGCAACCTGGGGCTAAGCTTTTTGCTCAGGGCCATAGTGGCGGTCTGCAGGGAATCGAACCAGGTACTTGGAACCTTCTCAGAGTACAAGCACACGGCTCTAACCACTGGGCCGCCACTCCGACATGTAG